>NW_020536999.1:72192320-72302885 GCF_003426905.1 Ctenocephalides felis | reverse complement strand
TTCGAATTCCAACGGTGTGCCTACAGGCGAGTTGCCGTCGTGAAAATTCGGAAAAATCGGAAAATCTAGAGAAAATTATATGAAACACACCTAACCATTTATTACCATTTTATTCGTAATTTTATTCTGCATCTTTCGTACGAACAAAGTTTTTTCGTATCTTTTACGGTTAGATAGTTATAAAGCAATCTGTGTAGTGTTAACTTGTCAAAATGCAAGTGCGGCTAGGTTGGAGCAATACTCCTCACGATTCGATATTTCTCTAAAGAAAACATATAAACTATTATACATCATTTAGAAAGGTCTCAAAATTCTTAGTTTTTTTTCCATATATCACAACTTCGAATTCCCAACGTGTGTGGCCTACAGGCGAGTTGCCGTCGTGAAAATTCGGAAAAATCGGAAAATCTAGAGAAAATTATATGAACACACCTAACCATTTATATATTACCATTTTATTCGTAATTTTATTCTGCACTCTTTCGTACGAACAAAGTTTTTTCGTATCTTTTACGGTTTAGATAGTATAAAGCAATCTGTGTAGTTGTTAACTTGTCAAAATGCAAAGTGCGGCTAGGTTGGAGCAATACTCCTCACGATTCGATATTTCTCTAAAGAAAACATATAAACTATTATACATCATTAGAAAGGTCTTAAAATTCTTAGTTCTTTTTCCATATATCACAACTTCGAATTCCCAACGGTGTGGCCTACAGGCGAGTTGCCGTCGTGAAAATTCGGAAAAATCGGAAAATCTAGAGAAAATTATATGAACACACCTAACCATTTATATACCATTTTATTCGTAATTTTATTCTGCATCTTTCGTACGAACAAAGTTTTTTCGTATCTTTTACGGTTTAGATAGTATAAAGCAATCTGTGTAGTTGTTAACTTGTCAAAATGCAAAGTGCGGCTAGGTTGGAGCAATACTCCTCACGATTCGATATTTCTCTAAAGAAAACATATAAAGTATTATACATTATTAGAAAGGTCTTAAAATTCTTAGTTCTTTTTCCATATATCACAACTTCGAATTCCCAACGGTGTGGCCTACAGGCGAGTTGCCGTCGTGAAAATTCGGAAAAATCGGAAAATCTAGAGAAAATTATATGAACACACCTAACCATTTATATACCATTTTATTCGTAATTTTATTCTGCATCTTTCGTACGAACAAAGTTTTTTCGTATCTTTTACGGTTTAGATAGTATAAGCAATCTGTGTGTAGTTGTTAACTTGTCAAAATGCAAAGTGCGGCTAGGTTGGAGCAATACTCCTCACGATTCGATATTTCTCTAAAGAAAACATATAAACTATTATACATCATTAGAAAGGTCTTGAAATTCTTAGTTCTTTTTCCATATATCACAACTTCGAATTCCCAACGGTGTGGCCTACAGGCGAGTTGCCGTCGTGAAAATTCGGAAAAATCGGAAAATCTAGAGAAAATTATATGAACACACCTAACCATTTATATACCATTTTATTCGTAATTTTATTCTGCATCTTTCGTACGAACAAAGTTTTTTCGTATCTTTTACGGTTTAGATAGTATAAAGCAATCTGTGTAGTTGTTAACTTGTCAAAATGCAAAGTGCGGCTAGGTTGGAGCAATATAATATATAATTTTATACAAAAGTTTAAAAAAAAACCAAAAAAAACACCTAAAAACCCAATAATTAACTATAATTCATATTGTCCATATATATAAACGACAAAAGACAATATTCATATTGTCCATATATATAAAACTGTTTGAACATCTAACAAAATTTTCGACAAAAATTTTTCTATCATAAGGGTTCACAGTTCGAAATTTTCCCAGACTTTTGTCTTGACGATTCACACCGTAACCCGGAGCGACGCCTCGCCGCAGGTCAAAATCACGTCGCTTGGGACTCAGTCTAATACTTACGCTGTGGCCGCGCGCCTTATATAGGGGAATAGGTCGTGTCGAGTGCGATGCGAGCAAGCTCAGGCTAAAGTACGCTATGTTGTTCGGGCGAGTACGGATATCATTCCCCGGTGTAGTTTTTACATCATATTCGATACTTTTAGTCTGTCAATGATATATTAGCGTAACTTTTAATAATGTTGTGAGCCACATCTAGAATTATATACCCCGTATATATTCGGATGCTGGTTTGCGGCTATAGATAACTGGTGGTAGGATCATTCGTTTTTAAACGTTCGATCAGAGAGAGTTGAAATTATTTGGGTCTGCGGACCGCAAATATGAAATCTATATATTTTAATAATATAGAATTTTACAAATTGACTACGGTCAAATATATGTGAATGTAGCAGAACTAGCAAAGCTTCTCGCAGCGATGGTCTTTCGTTTTATGAACGTTTGATCGGAGCGAGTTGAAATTATTTGGGTCTGCGGACCGCAAATATAAAATCTATATATTTTAATAATATAGGATTTTACAAATGGACTAAAGTCAAATAGATGGGTGGTGCAGCAGAACTGACGAAGCTTCTCGCACCGAGGATCATTCATTTATGAACGTTCGATCGGTGCGAGTTAAAATTATTTGGGTCTGCTGACCACAAATATGAAATCTTGTGATTACTCGACAAATTATTGCTGTAATCAAGTGCGCTCCTATAGTATAATATACTGTGGGCAAAAGCTTCTGGCAATGATCATTCGTTTCATTAACGTTTGACCGGAGCTAGTCGCAAAATATTGCGCGTGTGCAAAAGCAGCGTGACGCAGTTTACAACCGCTTAGCGCTCTTATGCATTGTGTGAGAGCACTGCCATGTATATCTGCTCGGTATCGCCAGATGCCTGAGCGAATGACGAAGTTCGTTGTGAAAACGGCGTTCTTTTTGAATATTATACTTTAAAGGCATAGCTCAATCAATTCTTTGGGCGCTAGATGAAAGTCTAGTGTTTTAAAGTCGATTGTAGTAAACGCTTGCGTTAGTATTCTATATACTCTGCACATTTTATTCAAATTGTGCGAATTTGAACATTCGCTTCATTGCGTTGTTTTAAGAAAATGAAAAATCAGCGAAAGCAGATTTTTCAATCTCACACACAGTGAAATATTCATATTTCAATTTTGAAACGAGATTTTGTATCTCGGACCGAAACGCGAAAGCTTTACGGTGTACTAATTGTAACCATAATCATACTAGTTTCAGAATCGCCCGAGTTATCTTAAACGATTTCGAGGGAATCACGATCGAAACATGTATAAATATATATAAAATCACCCTGAACGGTGGATCACTTGGCTCGTGGGTCGATGAAGAACGCAGCTAATTGCGCGTCGACATGTGAACTGCAGGATACATGAACATTGACATTTCGAACGCACATTGCGGTCCTTGGATACTGTTCCCGGACCACCTCTGGCTGAGAGTCGTATAACATTACCAGACTGCCGCTTGCTTTAAACGGCTTGCCGGCGAATGATGGAGTTTCGCGTATATGCGTGCTCTTAAATAATTCACTCAACGTGTGAGCCAGTCCACTTTGCAACATCGGACATTTCCGTTCGTTGACGTTCTGTGGGATTACGGCGGGTTGTGTGTCCTAGAGATTTTATATTCTTGCGACCCTCCCAATAACCGGAAACCCGAACTCTTCGAAATGCGGTTTCGTTCCGGCAATTTGGACGATTCAAAGGTTCCTCGTCGATTTTGTGTGCGCTTGCTTACTAACGTTTGCAAGCACATCATAATCATAATACGACCTCAGAGCAGATGAGATTACCCGCTGAATTTAAGCATATTACTAAGCGGTGAAAAAGAAACTAACTAGGATTCCCTTAGTAGCGGCGAGCGAACAGGGAAGAGCCCACCACTAAATCCCGCGGCCGGAGACGGACGCTGGGAAATGTAGTGTTAGGGAAGGATCCGATTATCTCGGTGCGTTGCGGCGAGTTCAAGTCCATCTTGAATGGGGCCATTTACCCATAGAGGGTGCCAGGCCCGTAGCGACCGTTGCGCGTATCGAGAGGATCTCTCCTCAGAGTCGAGTTGCTTGAGAGTGCAGCTCTAAGTGGGTGGTAAACTTCATCTAAGGCTAAATATGACCACGAGACCGATAGCGAACAAGTACCGTGAGGGAAAGTTGAAAAGAACTTTGAAGAGAGAGTTCAAGAGTACGTGAAACCGTTCAGGGGTAAACCTGAGAAACCCGAAAGATCGAAAGGAGAGATTCAATGTATCGTTGTCTTCCATTTATTGGCGTGCGATTGACCGGGATTCGTCCTGCGATACGCCGTCGGTTTATGCGTTAGGCGGCGATGGCATGCACTTCTCTCTCAGTAGGACGTCGCGACCGTTTGGTGTCGATCTACGACCGCGGCGGTAGCCTGTCACGAATTTATTCGCGTCAGACCCCGCGTGCTCCGGTCGACTGCCAGACGGTATAAACGATATGGTATAGGGTCGCTTTTAAGCGTTCGGCCGGTTGCAAGCACGGACGGTTATTGGCCGTCGGACCTGGTCCGGCATCGATGCCGCCTCGAGCTGTTAGCTGCCGTGTCCTCGGACGGACTCTATTACCGGTCAGCGATGCTATTGCTTTGGGTACTTTCAGGACCCGTCTTGAAACACGGACCAAGGAGTCTAGCATGTGCGCGAGTCATTGGGAAATACAAAACCTAAAGGCGCAATGAACGTAAAGGTTTGCTTAAGTAAACTGAGGGATGACAGACCGCATCCACGGATGCGTGCTTGCAATCCCGAGGCGCCTCACTCTCATTGCGAGAAGAGACGCACTCAGACCGTACACGCTAGGACCCGAAAGATGGTGAACTATGCCCGGTCAGGTCGAAGTCAGGGGAAACCCTGATGGAGGACCGTAGCGATTCTGACGTGCAAATCGATCGTCGGAACTGGGTATAGGGGCGAAAGACTAATCGAACCATCTAGTAGCTGGTTCCCTCCGAAGTTTCCCTCAGGATAGCTGGCATTCGATGAGCGAGTCTCATCCGGTAAAGCGAATGATTAGAAGCCTTGGGGCCGAAACGACCTCAACCTATTTTCAAACTTTAAATGGATGAGATCTCTGGCTTGCTTGAATAGTGAAGCCAGAGATTTGGATCAGAGTGCCTAGTGGGCCATTTTTGGTAAGCAGAACTGGCGCTGTGGGATGAACCAAACGCCGAGTTAAGGCGCCTAAACGACGCTAATGGGATACCATGAAAGGCGTTGGTTGCTTAAGACAGCAGGACGGTGGCCATGGAAGTTGGAATCCGCTAAGGAGTGTGTAACAACTCACCTGCCGAAGCAACTAGCCCTGAAAATGGATGGCGCTGAAGCGTCGTGCCTATACTCGGCCGCCAAGGCATGAGAAACGTTCATAATAGTTCGTTTTGACGCCCTGGTGAGTAGGAGGGTCGCGGTGGTGTGCGCAGAAGGGTGTGGGCGTAAGCCTGCCTGGAGCCGCCATCGGTGCAGATCTTGGTGGTAGTAGCAAATACTCCAGCGGGGCCCTGGAGGACTGACGTGGAGAAGGGTTTCGTGTGAACAGCCGTTGCACACGAGTCAGTCGATCCTAAGCCCCAGGAGAAATCCTATGTTGATGTCGGTGTATTTTATTTTGAATAAAATTTCACACCCATCGGGCGAAAGGGAATCCGGTTCCTATTCCGGAACCCGGCAGCGGAACCGTTTACAAGTCGGGCCCTCGCAAGAGAGTTCGTCGGGGTAACCCAAAATGACCTGGAGACGCCGTCGGGAAATACGGGAAGAGTTTTCTTTTCTGTATGAGCGTTCGAGTTCCCTGGAATCCTCTAGAAGGGAGATAGGGTTTGGAACGCGAAGAGCACCGCAGTTGCGGCGGTGTCCGTATCTTCCCCTCGGACCTTGAAAATCCAGGAGAGGGCCACGGTAGGTGTCGCGCCGGTTCGTACCCATATCCGCAGCAGGTCTCCAAGGTGAAGAGCCTCTAGTCGATAGATAAATGTAGGTAAGGGAAGTCGGCAAATTGGATCCGTAACTTCGGGATAAGAATTGGCTCTGGGGATCGGGGCGTGCCGGGCTTGGTTGGGAAGCGGGCGTAGGCCGATGTGCCGGGCATGGGCAAAGTGAAATTGTCCTTGTGACTTAGATCCGAGCTCGGTCCCGTGTCTAGGCCCCCCGCGGATCTTTCTTGCTGCGAGGTTTCTGTGCCGGCTTCGGTCGGTCAGTCGTACTCTTCGGCCGCCATTCAACGGTCAGCTCAGAACTGGCACGGACTAGGGGAATCCGACTGTCTAATTAAAACAAAGCATTGCGATGGCCCTAGCGGGTGTTAACGCAATGTGATTTCTGCCCAGTGCTCTGAATGTCAACGTGAAGAAATTCAAGCAAGCGCGGGTAAACGGCGGGAGTAACTATGACTCTCTTAACATCCAGAATTCAATTCAATTCAATCTACTAAAAAGAAAAACGCACCAGAAATGAATAAAAGGCAGATGCGCAGGTTAGCTTATAAAGTCACGCAACAGCACTGGACCAAAAATCCTAGCAAATGTATTGCTTACATTTTAGACTGCAAAACTACCTCTACAACACCACCACCAGATATAATGGTGCAATTCTGGACAAATGTTCTAACAAGCACATCGAATACATCACCGTACGGCCAGGTAGCGAGAAACGAAAACCTCTCACACATATGGAAGCCGGTAACTTCTGAGGAGATTAAGAATGCGCTTCCAGCTAGAAACACAGCACCTGGGCCTGATGGTGTTTCGGCCAAACTTCTGAGGTCGATGCCGGTGGACATCCTGGCAAATGTGCTTAACTTACTGTTACTAATGGGCCGCATTCCAGACAGATTGGTTGAATCATACACAACACTAATTCCTAAGAAAGATAACGCATGTAATCCGGGCGATTACAGACCAATTACAGTGTCATCAGTCTTAACTAGAACGCTAAATAAAGTGCTCGCCAGGCGGCTGCTTAATGAGATTCATATTGACGATAGGCAAAAGGCTTTCCAACCAGTTGATGGTTGCGCGCACAACATCTTCGCGCTTGATCACTTTTTGAGGCACCACAGACACTACCACAAACATCTATTTATAGCTTCAATCGACGTAGCTAAAGCCTTTGATACAATTTCGCATGCTGCACTGTTAAACACACTCAAGTACTATAACCTGCCACATAGCTTTATCAACTACATAGAAGAGTTATATAAACATGGTTGGACAAATCTCCGACTTGGACGCTGGACCTCGGATCCCATTAGTCCGAGGTGCGGTGTAAAACAAGGAGATCCCCTGTCACCCATCTTATTTAACTTGGTCATTAACAGACTAATAGAAACATCACCACCAGAGATTGGAGTCAGGATTGATGATAAGGTCTATAATATACTGGCTTTTGCAGATGACCTAATTCTGGTGGCTTCATCAATCAAAGGATTGCAGTCATTATTGGACCATGCAGCAAACTTTCTTTCTAGCTGCGGTCTTGTAATCAACAATAGTAAATCGTTCACTGTTTCCATTAAAAATGCACCGCATGTTAAGAAATCATTTGTAGACAATAACACCGTCTTCACATGTGGAGGGCTGGAACTTCCGGCTCTATCGAGAACAGACGGCTGGTGCTACTTAGGAGTACCATTTACTCCAGAAGGTGCCAACATTGGGGATATCAAGAGCAAGCTCCAAATAATTATTGATAAACTGACAAAAGCACCATTAAAGCCACAACAACGCCTATTTGCACTGAGAACCATTGGTATTCCCAGGCTGTTACATCAACTAACCCTGGGAAATGCCAAGTTGGGTCTTCTCAAATCACTTGACGGTGCTGTAAGAAAAGCGATTAAGTCTTGGCTCAGATTACCAAATGACCTCACTACAGCTTACTTTTACGCGCACTTTAAGGACGGAGGCTTATCGTTTCCCTCTTTAAGGTGGCTGGTACCTCTGAGACGTAAAAACCGGCTAATGAAATTAAACTGGGGCGAAAACGAATTCCACAAACTGGAGATTGCCAACTGCGAAAAACGGTTAAAGGACAACAACAACGTCCTGTCTTCTCAAAAGCAATTAGACGAGAGGTGGCCCGGCTACTGCATCAGTCAGTGGACGGGGGACCACTCGCGAAATCGTCGAAGACCCCATCACAACATCGATGGGTAATTGATGGCAGTAGGTTCCTGTCGGGCAAAGACTATATGAACTGCATTAAGTTTAGAATTAATGCAATGCCAACAAGATCCCGTACCACCAGGGGAAGAAAACAAGACAGGTTTTGTCGGGCGGGTTGCAATGCTCCCGAAACCCTTGACCATATTTTACAGACATGCCACAGGAGCCATCGACAGCGAATTGAGAGACACAACGCCGTGTGTCAGTATGTAAAAAGAGCCCTAGAGAAAACGTACTCGCACGTCGACCTAGAACCAAACTTCAAGACGGCGGAAGGCACCAGAAAACCAGATTTAATTGCGGCGCAAAGTGGAAGAGCCATTGTTCTGGATGCCCAAATTGTTGGAGGATCCATGGACATGGCTAGAGCCCACAAACGCAAGTTAGAATATTATAAAAATCTGGAAAACAAGGTGAAAGAGAAGTACAATGTGTCAACAGTGTCATACAATTCCATCACACTAAATATCAGAGGTGTATGGCATGAGGAATCTGCGAAATATCTAGTGTCGGAAAAAATATTAACTAGTGACGAATTAAAAGTAATTTCCACCAGAGTACTTATAGGAGGGCTAATCGGATTCAGCAAATGGTCACGAACAACGACTATAAGAAGTGAGCGACAGGGGATCGGCTAACCATCTGTATTAATGCGTGCTGCCTGCGCCAACACCCGCCAGGCATAATACTAGGAGTTAGGTTTAGTGGGTATTGCCTTCGGGTCGAGTCCCACACTGCCTGGTCAACCTGGCGACCGGCGTGCGTAAATGCATTCCCCTCCTAGCCAAAAAAAAAAAAAAAAAAAAAAAAAAAAAAAAATAGCCAAATGCCTCGTCATCTAACTAGTGACGCGCATGAATGGATTAACGAGATTCCCACTGTCCCTATCTACTTTCTAGCGAAACCACTGCCAAGGGAACGGGCTTGGAAAAATTAGCGGGGAAAGAAGACCCTGTTGAGCTTGACTCTAGTCTGGCATTGTAAGGAGACATGCAAGGTGTAGCATAAGTGGGAGATAGTAATATCGTCGGTGAAATACCACTACTTTCATCGTTTCTTTACTTACTCGATTGGGCGGAAAGCGTGCGTCGAAAACTTGCGTTCCGACTGTCACGGTTTTCTAGAGCCAAGCGCATAAGAGTGGTGTGAGCCATTGCGCCGATCGCCAACAATACTCTAGCGTGATCCGATTCGAGGAAACTGCTAGGCGGGGAGTTTGACTGGGGCGGTACATCTGTCAAATAATAACGCAGGTGTCCTAAGGCCAGCTCAGCGAGGACAGAAACCTCGCGTAGAGCAAAAGGGCAAATGCTGGCTTGATCCCGTTGCTCAGTGTGCACAGGGACTGCGAAAGCATGGCCTATCGATCCTTTTGGCTTGAAGAGTTTTCAGCAAGAGGTGTCAGAAAAGTTACCACAGGGATAACTGGCTTGTGGCAGCCAAGCGTTCATAGCGACGTTGCTTTTTGATCTTTCGATGTCGGCTCTTCCTATCATTGCGAAGCAGAATTCGCCAAGCGTTGGATTGTTTACCCACAAATAGGGAACGTGAGCTGGGTTTAGACCGTCGTGAGACAGGTTAGTTTTACCCTACTGATGAATCGTCGTTGCGATAGTAATCCTGCTCAGTACGAGAGGAACCGCAGGTTCGGACATTTGGTTCACGCACTCGGTCGAGCGGCCGGTGGTGCGAAGCTACCATCCGTGGGATTATGCCTGAACGCCTCTAAGGCCGTATCCTTTCTAGACAAAGTAAGCAACGATATCTCTAGGAGTCTCGTGAGTCGAAAGGCTCAATACAATGTGATTTATTAGGTATTCGGCACACGCCGTTTATCGCACGAGCCATTTTTAGCCGAATGAGGCGCTGGACAGGGGCGATATCCGTCCGTTATATCTGTCTTGCCTATAGCGGTCGATCATGGGTTACTAGTTCGATGTAGAGACTCGGAATCGTTTGTAAACGACTTAGGTACCTGGCGGGGTGTTGTACTCGGCAGAGCAGTTACCACGCTGCGATCCGTTGAGACTCAGCCCTTGGCTTGGGGATTCGTCATGTTGGCTTGACGTCACCCCACGCTATTAGAGCATAAGCCTTAAGCCGTCGCATTGCACCATGCCACAATTAGTAGGCTTGACAGTCGAAAACTTGTACATGCTGTACATGTGACACTTCTTCGGTATCTACCTAGCTATTTTGTACAACGTGCGTGAGTCAGCACGTAAATCAAAACTTATCGACAAATTCCAATACTAGAAATATTCATTATTTCTTTCAATAACCATAATGTCAAAAGAATAGTTATAAATATTTTGTAAGTTTACGAAATATATGTTTTTAAGAGAAACTTTTCATAATTTTTTAATATAAATATATGATATAATTCATTAAATTCTAAATAGGTAGGATGTTTTTTGCTAAATTTCTTGGAAATGCGTACAAGTTGCTAATAAGCAAAGTACGTATAAGTTATCTATAATGCAAAATGCGTGCAAGTTGTCAATGTGTAAAATACGTGCAAGTTGTCAATTTGCAGAATGCGTGCAAGTTGTCAATTTGCAGAATACGTGTAAGTTGTCAATGTGCAAAATACGTGCAAGTTGCTATTTTTATTTAATTTTTGTAATATACTCTAAATAATTAGTAACTTCCAACCTATAAATATTTCGATTCTTTTATAATAAAATATTCAGTATATTTATTTCCTTTTTAACAAAATATTCAGTATTTATATATAATTTCAAACTACATCTAGTAAACTTTTAGGGGACGTTTGCGAGTAAGCCTAACCTAGAATCTTGCATCGAAACAGGTTAAAAACATTTTCCGGCTTTTTGAAATCAGTAACTTACGGGTACATCAGACTACATCAAGTAAACTTTTAGGGGACATTTGCGAGTAAGCCTAACCTAGAATCTTGCATCGAAACAGGTTAAAAACATTTTCCGGCTTTTTGAAATCAGTAACTTACGGGTACATCAGACTACATCAAGTAAACTTCTAGGGGACATTTGCGAGTAAGCCTAACCCAGAATCTTGCATCGAAACAGGTTAAAAACATTTTCCGGCTTTTTGAAATCAGTAACTTACGGGTACATCAGACTACATCAAGTAAACTTTTAGGGGACATTTGCGAGTAAGCCTAACCTAGAATCTTGCATCGAAACAGGTTAAAAACATTTTCCGGCTTTTTGAAATCAGTAACTTACGGGTACATCAGACTACCTCAAGTAAACTTTTAGGGGACATTTACGAGTAAGCCTAACCTAGAATCTTGCATCGAAACAGGTTAAAAACATTTTCCGGCTTTTTGAAATCAGTAACTTGTGTACATCAGACTACATCAAGTAAACTTTTAGGGGACATTTGCGAGTAAGCCTAACCTAGAATTTTGCATCGAAACAGGTTAAAAACATTTTCCGGCTTTTTGAAATCAGTAACTTACGGGTACATCAGACTACATCAAGTAAACTTTTAGGGGACATTTGCTAGTAAGCCTCACCTAGAATCTTGCATCAAAACAGGTTAAAAACATTTTCCGGCTTTTTGAAATCAGTAACTTACGGGTACATCAGACTACATCAAGTAAACTTTTAGGGGACATTTACGAGTAAGCCTAACCTAGAATCTTGCATCAAAACAGGTTAAAAACATTTTCCGGCTTTTTGAAATCAGTAACTTACGGGTACATCAGACTACATCAAATAAACTTTTAGGGGACATTTGCGAGTAAGTCTAACCTAGAATCTTGCATCGAAACAGGTTAAAAACATTTTCCGGCTTTTTGAAATCAGTAACTTACGGGTACATCAGACTACATCAAGTAAACTTTTAGGGGACATTTGCGAGTAAGCCTAACCTAGAATCTTGCATCGAAACAGGTTAAAAACATTTTCCGGCTTTTTGAAATCAGTAACTTACGGGTACATCAGACTACATCAAGTAAACTTTTAGGGGACATTTGCGAGTAAGCCTAACCTAGAATCTTGCATCGAAACAGGTTAAAAACATTTTCCGGCTTCTTGAAATCAGTAACTTACGGGTACATCAGACTACATCAAGTAAACTTTTAGGGGGCATTTGCGAGTAAGCCTAACCTAGAATCTTGCATCGAAACAGGTTAAAAACATTTACCGGCTTTTTGAAATCAGTAACTTACGGGTACATCAGACTACATCAAGTAAACTTTTAGGGGACATTTGCGAGTAAGCCTAACCTAGAATCTTGCATCGAAACAGGTTAAAAACATTTTCCGGCTTTTTGAAATCAGTAACTTACGGGTACATCAGACTACATCAAGTAAACTTTTAGGGGACATTTGCGAGTAAGCCTAACCTAGAATCTTGCATCAAAACAGGTTAAAAACATTTTCCGGCTTTTTGAAATCAGTAACTTATGGGTACATCAGACTACATCAAGTAAACTTTTAGGGGACATTTGCGAGTAAGCCTAACCTAGAATATTACATTGAAACAGGTCAAACTACTTTTGTAGAAAAATATTGTTTTTGGGTTTTTAGGAATGACATATATTTATTCTATTATTTATTTACATGACATGGTTTAAATTAGTGATGTGCCAAGTCGAATCAAGTGATTCGAATCATTCGAATCAAGCCTTTAACGACTTGATTCGAATCAGATTTTACTTGATTCGAATCAACTCGTATCAAGCCGCGAAATATTTACTGTGATAAAACATGTGTGAACACAAATTTTCATAAATATAAAAAAAATGTTTTAATTTAATTCAATATTATAATAATATAAATAATAATAATAATAAATATAAAAAATAATAATAATAAATATAAAAAATAAATCTTGAATTAAATCATGCGAGTCACCCGCCTTTAATACGCTTAAATGTATCACCCGACTCCAATTTATATGACTTTAACCGCATTCAAGTCGATATGAATTCATCCGAGTTCCTATGACTCAAACCGACTTATCCCGACTTCAAGTCGTTATGAATTGATTCGAGTTCCTATGACTCAAACCGACTTATCCCGACTTCAAGTCGTTATGAATTGATTCGAGTTCCTGTGACTCAAACCGACTTATCCCGACTTCAAGTCGTTATGAATTGATTAGAGTTCCTATGACTCAAACCGACTTATCCCGACTTCAAGTCGGTATGAATTATTCCGACTTGAGTTCGAAACATGTGTCCGTGTTTAGCGTATCGACTTATGGAGATGCAGTGCGTATGGGTCTTGAGTGTTTGTTTATTTTTGACTAAGCGCTGAGAGCAAATTTGTTCATGAAATATCAAAAACTCATTTAGATAATAAATACGCGATTTAGATTTTAATTATTATCAAAATAAACTACACAACGAGTTTTATACACATACAAAATTATTATATTTTAATTATGCAAGTAATGGCAAATTCACACAAATGAAATAAATCAATCTTTACAGTAGTGGATTGAATTTTAAGTCATTCGTAAGACGTTAGATTCAGCTCCCTGTTTAGATTAGATCTAATTAATCAATAATATACACATGCATTCGTTCAACGTAAGATTAAGAATATTGTTTTATATGCTTTAGTGATAGAGAAGTGTTTGGTTATATTTTACTGTAAATTCACTTGAAAAATTAGTTATATTTGTAGCTAGTTTATTATTATATATATAGTATAAATGTATTCATCTCTGTACTTTTTGGAATTAATTGCTTACTAAATTAATTATTTCACTTATAAAATTATTAAAATGATATTATTTCTTCTCTTAAATTATAATTGTTCATATATGAACTTGATTCGAATTGATTCGAATCATGATTCGAATCAGGTTTTTTTCTGATTCGAATCACTCGAATCAGGAAATTTTCGAGTCGGCACATCACTAGTTTAAATACAACATTTTTATTTCTTTAAGTTACATTTTTATTTAAAATAAAATTTCTTACATTTAGCTAATACAATTTAAATAAATTAATATCTGAAATCTTGCTTGCTTTCCAGTCGAGGATGCTTTTCACGAGATAGTAGTGTCGCTGTCATAACACCTTCGCGATTTTGCTCTAATACGCGTTTCGATACATTAGCCAGTAATTGAACATGTCTCTCAGTTCCCTGAATGTGGACCGGAATTTTAGGGTCACTCCATGGACACTTATTGCTTTGTAGATATTGTACTAGATGTTCATGAGGAATATTTAGCGTAAAGGCTGGTTCGGATATATTTGAATAATCATCCATATCTATCATATTAGTATAGTCGGTGCATTCGAAATTTATTTCGGGTGTTTTGTAATCTCTCAATTGCGTCAGGTCTTCCATGTTATTACGGTAATATAAGATTTTTCTTATAGCTGAATCTCGTATTTCCTTTTTATTATCAAACAACATTGCTAATAAAATATTTTCCGAGTGAGCATAGTATGCGTTTTCTTTAGCAACATTGTTCACAATTTGTCTTAAATTCGAGTCTAAATATTGCGTCCAGCTAATAAATTTATAAAATAATATACTACCATACACCACAGAGTTGTAATATTTAATGTTAAAGTACATTGGAATATATACTTTCATTACGTAGTTTGCCAGAATTTTCAAATTTTTGGATGGCTTATTAGTAGTTACATATAACCGAAGTAACCTACTAGCCTTCGTGAGCCAACGGGAATGTGCTATTGGCCCTGGTTTCATGTTAGCTAAGCCTGTCGATACTTCTCCAGAAGCAACTGCTTTAGCTATTTTTATTAAATAACTTGAGTCAGTTGTCGATTCAGCAGGACTTATATCAGCCAAATTTTCAAGTGGGATTGTTTCAAAGTCTTTTACCGGCTGGAAGTATATAGGAAAAAATAAATTATATTGAATTTGAACATAGGGTATTAAAAAATAGTAAATATGTTATAACTCACCGGTATATTTTCGCATGTTTCAATTTGTTTGCTTAATATTCCAGTTTTTGTTCGTGGTCCAGTGGTCAATGATTTTTCCAAATAGTTAAATAAATGGCGAAGTGGAAGTTCGTTAAAGTGGAGAAGACACACAAACCAATGCAGTGGCCTGTTTAACTGAATTTCAAATCGACGTAAAAAACCATTTTTTACGCCTGTATTTGCTGGTTCACCATCGCAACATATGCCTATCAAAGAATCGAGAGCTATTCCTTTATCGGCGAAAAACTCGTTCAATTTGATTACTTTACTTTCCGAATCTTCATTTTCCAATTTTGTGTAACCCAACAATTGGCCATTCGGTTCCTTTAAAATAACTAAATGCGCTTCTTTAATCATTCGTGGGTGAAACTTCTTATCGATTTTTTCCATGGTAATAGAATCATTTTTTCGGCCGTCGAATGAAAATGCTATTAATTCAGAAGAATCATATCGTTTGTGTAGAGCTTGCCTATTTTTCTGCCTCTCACGAACGCTTTTATTTTTATCCATAATGACAGGATTGCCCCAATCATCCGTTATGCCCAGGTCACGCAGGATTGCCGTCACCACGCCAGAACCAACTCTATCAGAAATTGCAAATCTGTCGCACATTAAGGCATAGCTTGGAGCCTTATATCTTCGACTATATGGACCACGTTTTATATGAGAGGTATTTTGTGAACTTTCCGAACTGCTTTTAGAATCAAAATCAACATCTGGAGTATATGTCTCACCTGGAGTAATATTGCTAGTTATTGTAGATTCTGATACTTCATCTTCAATTTTTATAATATATTCTGGTATCGTAGATTTCCTCTCATTATGTTGATCCATCATAAACGCTTGTAAATGTTCTGGGATCAGTCCACAGGAACACAGTAATCTTCGCAAATCACATTTGCATTTTCCAATATAAAATAATTCTTTCGTGGATTCTACAAACTCCTGAAATGATGCTTGGGTAGACTTGCTTTTATTTGTACTTTTATATTTATCAATCAATCGGTTCAATTTTCTAGCGATACTTCGTTTCTCCATAATTGGAATATCAATTTTTTCCCACGTCTGAATCAATTTCGTTACCACATTTGGAGTAAATGTTTTATATGAAAACATTTTATTTTGTTTTTTTGATTTTTCGGCCAAATAAAAATAATACCTGATAATTTCCATACTTGTCGGAAGATTTACTCCAGTAAATTCTTTTGCTTCCCCAAATGTAATTTGATCATGCGAGCGCATATGATTCAAATTACTGGCACTTGCGCCTGAATTTAAATAAGAATTCGCCATTGATACTTCACGTCTAACTGGAGAACTGAATGAAGATTTATGCCGATTTTTCACATTAATATATTCTTTTCGAAACTTCGAGAATTATTATAAAAAAATACTAGCGCACTCTGATGGAAATAAATAACAACAAACTAAATCCGATTTAAAAACCCCCGTACAAACTATCAATCAAAATATAACTCACAATTTGAATTATTCACATGCCTAAATTAATATATTAACTTATTAAAAACAGTATTTTATTGAAAATTTCGCTGGCTAAAGAGTTATTTGCGATATATAGTTTTGAAGTCAAAATTCATTTAAATAACACATATATTTCATATGAAAAGGTGCCCATATCGCTTAATTTTACTTCTATAATGATTCGGCCCACCCTAATATATATATATATATATTTCAAAGTAACTGGCAGCCCATTCGTCGAAATAAAAAAGGTATAAAGTATAAAAACTTTTATTTATACGTTTCGACACAAGATGCGTGTCATCATTCAGCAACTACAACAATTTGAAAATTTTATTAACTAATATAAACAACAATAAAAATTAATTATAGCATAGAGAAACATTATACACACCACAGGACAAAAACACTCAACAAAAATTTAGTTTAAAAAATTAAACTTAATAACATATTAGAAAAAACATTTTTTATATATATATATATATACACAGGGCCGGTCCTGGGGTAGTCAGCGCCCGCATGCAAGATTGATTTTGGCGCCCCCTATTATTTGGAAACAGTTTTATTATTTGAGTTATAAATAAAATTCTATTATATTTTTAAATACTATTTAATTAATCTGGTTTTATTACACAAAAAATTGGATATAATGGTTTTAATATCTAATTCTGCACATATATTATTTTCAATACTAATTAACGCCAAACTGTTCAGCCTATCTTGTGAAATATTAGTTCTTAAATAGGTTTTAATCAATTTCAATCTCGAAAAACTGCGTTCACCACTTGCTACACAAACAGGTAAAGTTAAGAGTATTCTTAAGGCGATTGAAAAGTTCGGGAAAGCTAAGTTGTTGGATACTATATAATTAAGAATATCAAATGGTTTTCGAAGATTTAAATCGTTTTTCTGAAAAATATCACGAAAAGCACACAACTCATCAAATAACTCTGTTGAATTTATATCTTTACTGTCGCCATCCTTTAGAGTAATTTCTAAATCGTTACAATGTTTTCTTAAAGCTTCTTTATTAATTTCCGGTAATTTATTTAAAAAATCGAAATTTTCAAAATATGTTCTTAATTTTTCAAAGCGATCATTTGTGGAACACATTGCAACATCTAAAAGCGTATAAAACACACTAATTTTAAATTTTTCTTGTGGAGATCGTGGAGATTCGTTGTGTTGCTCGTAATCAAATTGTCGTTTCTTCTTTCGTTGTCGCACTTCCGAACTACTTTTAAATTCTTGTTCTCCATCCACCTCTTCGCTCAGTTCTTTTGCAGTTTTTAGAACATCCTCAAATTTTAGTTCTGACCGATAATCTTGCATAAATATTTTTAAATTTTCAATAGATTCTAAGGCCTGTGAAATATTTATATTTGGATCTTGAAGCATTTTACTCACAGGGTTTATTCTATTGAGCAAGTCATGCCAAATTATGAGAGAGCAAATTAATTTGTAATCCTTTATTTTTAAACATAATACTTGTGCTTCATGTTGAATTTCTTTATTAAAATTTTCATTATTTACAATATCAAAAAGCGCATCATAAACTTCTCCTAATTGATAACGTAAGGGCCGAATTGCAATAATCCTACTTTCCCATCGTGTGTCTGAAGGTTGCTTTAAAGTTAAATTTGTAACGTATCTTAAAAGTATTGCCCAACGATTAGAAGAAGATGAAAAGAAATTTTATAATTCTTGAATTATATTAAAAATACTAATTGTATCAGTATTTACTTTAGCTGCATCGTTAATCATTAAATTTAGAGTGTGCGCTGCACAAGGTACGAAAAAAGCTCTAGGATTTTTAGTTAAAAGTAATTTTTGCAGCCCATTATTTTTCCCTTTCATATTTGCTCCATTGTCATAACCTGACCACGCATGTTTTCAATGGAAATGTTCCATTTTTTCAAATTATTCATTATTGTAGAACATAAACCACGCCCTGTGGAATCGGTTATATCAATAAAGCCCAAAAAATTTTCCCTTATTTTTACAACTTCATTCTCAAAAGAAACAAATCGAACAATAATTGTCATCTGTTCTGTTTTACTTGCATCAGGTGTACAATCTAATATTATTGAATAATATTTAGATTTTCGTAGCGAGAGTAAAATTTTATCCCTTATCGCTTTACTTAAAATTTCTAACAGTTCATTTTGGCTTTTCTTACTCAAATAGCGAACTTTATTGTTCGGTTGAAGAGCTCTATGAATATGATTTTCTATAACTATATCAAATTTTGCAAACAGCTCAATTAATTTTAAGAAATTACCGTTGTTGCTCTCATATAATTTATCAGATGATCCTCGAAAGGCTATATTTTGGCTAGCAAGAAATTTTATTATTTCTATAATGCGTTCTAAAGCACTCCTTCAATGCCTCTTTTCCATCTCATACAAGCTTTGAGTCTGATAATCAATCGTGGTTTTGTTTTTTAAGCTCTTATCTAAGTCTTTCCATTGTAAAAAAATTCTCATATGAGTTAGGTTAGTCTCATGTCTATACAAACTTGTACTAAGATTTTTCCAATCGCTATAACCATCTAAAAAACTATTAGTTTCGTTAGATGCAAAGAGTTTACAACAAAAACAAAAAACCCGATCCAATTTTTCAGAATAAATAAGCCATGTTCTAGGCACCAACTCCCCGTTTTCCATTTTTCTATTATAATATGAATAATTAAATTTGCGACCGTGAGTATCCTTGGGATAAATAATATTTTTCTTTTGAATAGACCCATTTCAACTAATTCAACTCGCAGTTTTCCGTCAATAATGCCCCATTCAGCGGGGTCTTCTAAATTTTTAATTATTACCGTTTTGTTATGCATAATTTCCCCGATGCAGCTTCGACTTAAATATATAAGATACACAGGTCCGATCTTATGCCTATGCCCTATAGACCGAATCTACACGAGGAGCCCCGAAAAGGACTCGACCGAGGTTTCCTTATCAAAAACACGATCTGTATAGCTCTCTTACACTGCAGATTTCAAGAAGCGAACAACAAACATACAAAAATCATTTAATCATTCTTTCTAAATAAACTTTCTAAATCAAACCAGTGTTTCATATAATTTCTTCTGTATTACAAATTAAGTTCTTTATTTCTTATTCACGCTTATGGCACAACAGTTTCCTCAGTTTTGTCTGCAACTACATTTAAATCTAACCGCTGCGATTCACTTGAATCATGTTGTGGTATAGAACAATCGTTAGAAAAACTTGTTGAAGAACACGGTTCGATAACACTTATTTCTTCTAAATCAACTTCACTACAACCTGTGTCAGACTTTTTAATTTTTTTAATAAAGTTGCTAAGAGTTCCTGCTTGTTTTTGAATATCTGCTTCTTTTACAGCTTTTCGCTTGCGGAATTGAGCACCAGATAATTTCTTTTTTGATTTCATGCTTACTTTTAACGCAAAAAAACTTAAATATTAAATCTTGATACTCAAAATATTTAATAGAATAACGATTCACTAATTCACTAAAAATAACAATTCACTAATTTGCGCAGTTATTAGAACGCTTAATGCCTTATCCTTAGCAATACTCTCGCCAAATGAACGTATACTACTGTTTCATATTTGGAACTTTCTTATATAATTATCAAGATGACCATTATTTAGAATTAGGAACAATGTTATCTTCATACAACGTAAGGCATTGTTGTCTTTTGATCGATTCATCCAAGCTCCTGCACGTGTGACATCGATAATCAAGCAATAACATATTAATGTAAACAGTGCTTATTGTACAAACTATGGTCTTATTTGTGAGCTTGTATAATGCGCTTGTTTTAATAATATAAAAGTATGTTTGAAATTTTCAAATTAAAATAATTGTGAGTGATTTATAAATTGATGCCAAATTATTATATAATATTACAAAATATTATTTTTTTATACTATGTTAATTTAGGTTATTTATTATAATTTATTTAACTTATTAAGTATTCTACAAAATCTATATTTCAATAAAAATAAACATTAAATCCAAAGCTCGAAATTGCGCCCCCCTAAGGCTTGCGCCCGCATTTCTTGCATGCATTGCATGCAAGGTAGGACCGGCCCTGTATATACATACATATATATATATATATATATATATATATATATATATATATATATATAGTAGATGACCCAATTATTAGTATAAAAAATAACTACCTAATTATGAATGTATAACTATGTGGTATATAAATGAGAATGACTATTAAAATTACTATTATGAAATAGGAGAGTGAATATTTGGAGTTGTATGTAGTTTTCCAGCGACTTTTCTTTTGTGGATCTTTCCATCTTAATTAATTCAATGTAATTGCTCGCACGCATACGTACTTCCAATATGAGATTTATAAAAAAATTCTGTATTTTTTTTTGCATACTGAAAGAAAACAAATATGTTGGGATGCCTCCATTGAGTAACTATCCATGAAGAATGGCAGACAGTGATCATTTGATCAGGTCAGCAGGCCAATTTCTTTTAAGCTTTCGGCTTATATTCTCATTCGCAAGTTTTATGTATTTTGTGCAGTTTACAATGTTTACATAAATATTTCAAATTAGGACTTTATAAAGCTGTTGGCGATAAAGTTTGTGAAAATACACTTTCATCACAATTAAAATGTATCCCGAGACTACACATGACACAGCTGATTCGTGAATCACTAGGAGACTTGAATTTTACATTGCAATTATTTTTGCATTTGATAAGTGATAATTCAGAATTTAGTTTATGTTTATACCATGAATTACATTTTCGGTTTCATTATATAATTTAATTCAATGTTAAACATAATAAACAGTATGCATTTTTGATTGTGAAAAGTCCTGCACTATAGTTATCGGTCTGTTGAGGAGAACTTATTTTATGAAAACTTGGAATTTATTGGAATCTTTCTTTGTAAGTTAAACAGTTTTTACGAAATTGACTAAAAATCATGGTTCTTTTTCTCCATTCTTGATTTTGTATGATTACCCGTAAACAAGATCAACACCTCCTCCATAGGTATATCTTGTAATGAAGAGAATATCTTCAACAATCCTGCAGGATCTTTAGTTGAGACTGGAGAAAATGTAATATCATCAACTCGGATTTTCTCGCGAAAACAAAGTTTGTATGTGAAAAACGAAGGAGTAGTCACTTCAAACTCAATTACAAAAGTTGAAAATTAAAAAAAACATGTACCGTAATTACCTTTCATGTTATTATATTCTATAATATTCTGTATATATAATATAAATAAAAAAAATCCAGTTTCTAAAGCCATTTTGCGATTTCGACTCACTTAACTTACAACACAACTTACTCGCCCTTCAGAATTTTCTGTTGTATTACGTCTGAAACGAATACATTGCTTGTGCTGAATCTGTTTTACCAGTGCTCTCATTTAAAGCAATAGAAAAATAAACTTCTTCATTTTGTATAATTGTATGAAGTTGCTCTGTTATACATTCGTAACTATCATGACTTTGATGTACAATAGTTATTTGAAAGGAACTTGAGGAAATGATACTATGATATATATTATAGATAATAATTTTTTATTAAATATTTAAACTCACACATAAAATGCTATTTATTACACACCAACCCGATGCATCATCAATAAACATCACAAAATATTTCATGCCTAAGAACGACGGAACTCTCATTGGCCCACATACATCACTATGTATAATTTCCAATAAATCCTTCGTACGAATCTTCCTCAATCTTGGGAAGGGTAGTCTTGTTTGTTTTTTACTAATACAGATTTCACAGTTTAACTTCTTATTAATATTCAAATTTAAACCGTGCACCCTTTTATTTTTAACCATTGCTTTGATGTCATATTCATTTAAGTGTCCTAACTTTTTGTGCCACACATCAATATTCTTCGTAGTTTCACTGACATTTTTTGCAGAATTCACTTTTTGATTAATATAATATAAAATGACGCACCTCGACGACATGCTTTAAATCAATCTTGCCTTCTTTAGTTAGCAGTGCACTCTTTCGTGTGAAAATCACTTTATATCCATTATCTGTGGCTTTAGATACTGACACGCTTTATTTACTGACACAAATCAATACTTTTCGTAGTTTCACTCACATTTTTCGCAGAATTCACTTTTTGATTAATATAATATAAAATGACGCACCTCGATGACATGCCTTCAATCACTCTTGCCTTCATTAGTTAGCAGTGCACTCTTTCGTGTGAAAATCACTTTATATCCTTTATATCTTTTATATTTAGTTCGTGCGTTCTGGAGTTATTTCGTCAGGAAGGCAAACCCGACTTATTTTTATATATATAGAAGGCAATCTATTTGCAATTATTTAAAACAATTTTCGATTATTTTTATTACTCGAATTTTTAATTACGGTGCACTAATTTTCTTAGCTATAAACCTTGCGGAGCCCGAGACCTTTCCAAAGAATGCAAAATTGTCGAAATCGGTTCGTGCGTTCTGGAGTTATTTCGTCAGGAAGGAAAACCCGACTTATTTTTATATATATAGAAGATATAAATATTGATAGAAAACTAATTTCCAAGAATTAAAATTCATTCATGAGTCATTCTTCTTTAGCATTAACTTTGCATTTGATAGTTATTTTGCTCTCCAATCAATCATTAATAAAGTTGCATTCTACAAAATCTTGAATTTCTTATGATTCGATTGTGTCAATAGAACAGTGCAGCAGTCCTTTCGGCTGGAATGTTAAGAATATTTCTGTTGCAATTTATACCTTAAATTATTGCATTGTTTGTCTTCTTAACTCCCTTAACATATAATGGATGCGTCATACACTTTACATGCCATTTTAGTAACTACCATGTTGTAATATAATATCAAGTCGTAATAGAAAATAGCATTAAAATATACAGAATTATTATTTCCCTTTCCACTGGAGTTGCAGAGTGTTCTCCTGGGCATATATCAGATTGTCTTTCTCTTCTTATATCACTGTGAACTATAGACATGAGAACTATTCTGTGAAATATAATTGGACATTTCTAATTTGTTCACTTCATAAAGCCGGAAATAAGTGCATTTTTATATTATTTCTGAAGATACCACAAGTTGGTTCGTTACATTTTGCCATATTAAAGTTCACATAAATGCTTACTTGAATACAATTAATTATAGAAACAACATGCGAACCACAAACTTTGATACAAAATGGCGAGCAAATCGCGAATAATTTTGACGTTTTTCATATTTTGAAACTAGTAGCGATATCTTTTTTTCGCTAAAAATAGTAGTTCTTTCCAAAACACTGTTGACAAATGGCTTTCGAATCCAAACAACAAAAGTGTACATACAACAAAGATCACGTTACTGAGAGTGTAGGTACCATAGATAATGTAAAAAAGGTACATAGATATGCTTATTTATCTTTGGCTGCAATTTCCACAACTAAAATTCGATACGGTGTTACCAACATATGCTTTATAAATATAATTAACACCCATTGCCTACAAGAGAGGACAGCATAATACATAAAAAAAGATTATCGGTAAATTATCTTCATTTTACTGAATTATCGTGGAATGATGAGTTATCGTGAGGGTCGTATGTTCAATCGTACAATACCCTAAATTATGTGTTTTGTACGATACGTATGTGACAAATGCTAACCCTGCAAAACAGGGTAATATACATTTATTCGGAGATAACTCCCCATGCACACCTGTAATTACTTGTGACTAGGTGTTCAATTATAATGGTCTTCAGGCTGTCGTCTGAACTTGGATCTTTTTTCCTACAAAATAAATAGATAGACATTTTCCTAATTTTCACTACCAAAAATAAGCATAAGAGAGCGTTGTCATGACAATGCTATTTTATTAGCTCTGTTCCGGCAGAATTGCTCCACAAATTATAAGATATTTTAATAATAAGTACAAATTATATTAGTATCTAAGTAAGTTATTATAACGTATAGTAATGATAATAATTTTCAGATTTTTAAGAATCCTTTGAAATAAAATAAAAAGAAAAAGGTAACTAGAAGTGTTAATAATTTTGTTGATATTTATGTGGTTTCTACGTAAGGTTTTCTATTGACAACCTGAGAAATATGCCTGACTGCTCAGCAACCCCATGGCTTTGTCAATATTTAGAACGAATTTGTATGGAACGTTCTTCATAACATAGCCTTGCCATAAAATTTGTCTGTTATGCGGCAGAATCAGTCCCATAATATAGTATATACAAAATTAAAATTTTATTTTTAAATTGCACCTTAGCAACTGTGACTGGGTGTACAATAATCAACATCAAATGAAATGATACTGTTCTAAATTCATTCTAAACTATTTTTTTATTATTATATTTATATTTTATTATTATGTTTAGTTATCTATGTTCTAAACATTACCCGGTTATTAACTTCCCGAAGGAGAAGTTTGTTTTCATCAAAAAATTCGATTCTCGACCGATCTTATGTTCCGATTCGAATGTGTGTGTGTGACCAGATTTTTTGCCGTAAATCGACGTTTTTTCCAAAGCAATCGTTTCGTCAACACAAGCAGAAAGTTTTTTGAATCATTCAAATCGGATGCTTATTTCACTCAAAAACTGACATTTTTCGAACATTTATCTCGGTATCTCAGAAACGGCTGGACCTGCCTTTGCCTAAAACTAATCAGCACATCTGCCTATCAAAAGTAATCGAATGTGTTTTGAACCATTTAATTCAGTTGATCCGTGCGCTCGAACAGGTGGGCGAAAAATTGTATCCATACATACACACACACACACATCTATTTTTTCTGAGGTATGCCAAAATGTTCAGAAACCTTCAAAACGACGATTACAATAACTTACTCTACGGGAAGTTAAAAAATAAAATTTATTTTAATATAAACACTATTTACAGATTTACAATTGTCTACATATTATATTAGCCAAGCTCAATATAATGCAAGGAGAGATTTCTGTACTAGCATTTCACTCCGCAAAAGATGAACTTGAATCTGGCGCCATTGACATTTTGCCTCCGTTGGCAGACCTGCGTCTAGTCGAGTGAATGCATCTATTAATCTGTGGTCGTGTTCAAGTCACGTGTTCTGTGTGTTCATTAGTTGCTTCGTGCTGCGCATTAGTTTCAATGTTTTTGTGTTTTGGTGTTTATTTCTATTTTATTTAAATTCAGTGCTTTGGTAGACAAGTAATTAAATAGCATAAATTGGCTATAAAATTGTTTGCAGATTTTTGGTTAGTATTTTGATGAATTGTTAATTCAATACATGAAACAAAAACAAAGAAATTGACAGCATTCTATTTCGTATTCGCTTTGATATAATGTATGAAATATTCGTTAAAAATGTTTGTGCTTTCCTTGCTTTTGTTGCAACACGCTGTTGATTTAATATAAAACACATTGTTTGTTTTATTTATGATTATTATGTACATACGCACGTACTTTATTTAATGATATCATTTCCAATCTCATAGAAACGCTATGACTAATGATGCATATTCTATTTTAACACTGTAGTTGACATTAATTTTCTTTCCTTTTGAGACTATTTTAAAATATTTTATTTCTATACATGAATTACTATAATATTCTTAACTTTCAGGTGTCGGTGAAGAAATTTTATCCAACATAATGGAGAGCCATGTGAATGTTTTGCCGAACAAAATCATCCTACATTTTATAGCCATGCAAGGTACACTGAGTAATAATTTTTAGCAAGTAAGTGCTTGCAAGTTTTTTTATTGCGATGGATATAATCCTGATTAGTATTATCAAAAATGCTTAGTAATAGCAAAATTGTTTTACAAAACACTTAAAGGCACATGCTTCCAGAATTTCATGAATGAAATTCTAGACATTTGATCTGCTTTTATTGTCCAAACCTACAAGTAAAAAGTATGTCTTATTAACAGTTATCGGCAAATGTTGTCTGTATAATTATGAGTTTAGCTGTTAGTTTACGATTCACAAATTTTATAATTGCTAGCAAATATGGTTGTTGATGACACGTTGCCGATAATTTCAATTATTAAATTTGTTATTAACTTTCTACGGAACAGATTAAACTTATGTAGCATTGTTTATGGTCCTTGGTCTAATTCTCTTATTTGTTTCTCATTTTAGTATCCTCAATTTTTAATTTCGTAACTATTTTATATTTTCTTATGTTCAAAAGTAGACCTCACATGATTAACTTCATGATTTTTTTCTTGACATAGTCTCTATTATACTTAGACGGTACTCTGCTTTCTGGTCACCTCCTAAAATTAATATTATCAAAAACTTGACTTACTATGTAAAATTCTCATAATGTCTCAAATTTCTGATATGTTTACATATTCCCACTTTAAGATATACTTTTGCACTGTGATAATTCTTTCGGAAGACATTTGTTGGCTGCTATAGAGTTTATCGGAAGTTGTGATAGAATATTGTACTTATTCATTACTAATGTATCTCAATAAATTTTGGCATATGTATATGTATGTATGTATGTATGTATATATATATATATATATATATATATATATATATATATATATATTAGATGCAGTTGTTAAAAATCGAGTTTTACATTGTTTTCAATTGTTATGATTGGATGAGACATCCTGAATTGATTAAGGAATTTAAATTGATGTGCGTTAACAGATACTCATTGCAATAAGTTTATGGTAATGGTTTCTTTAAATGTTTCAAAACAAAACATTATCAAATTTGAACTTGATACTTAATACTTGTTGTTTGCCACCAGCATGGAACTTATGAACCATTATTAGCTGAGCTTGGGATCTTATATAGTAGATTTTCTATATTAACTATGATGGAAAATTATTTTTTCCTCTACAAATAAAACAATGAAATTACCCTAGTGACAATAGCATCAATTTCAAATTCAATACAAATTGCTATTTGCTATTTAAACGATCAATGAAAGCATTTATATACAATTAATTATACATCTATAGCTAGGGCATATCATTAATAAAATCATGAATTTACTTGCAAAATTAATTTTAGAATCCATGAGTTTTTGTCTTTAAGCCTAATTCAGTGGAACAAATTTACATTCAAAAACTAAAGTATGTGAAATAATGCAATTATATAGCTTGTATAGTAGTTTAACTGTGTATTAATTTTTCATGTAATAGTTGAAAATGATTTTATACGTGAAAATCAACAATCAATACTTAATCTTGCATGTACTTTAATTATTCTGAAGGAAAAAATATTGAGAGCATTTCATTTTTAGCAGATAGGCAATACTAAATTGCATTATTACTAAATACATTTCAGTTTTGGTATGAGATTTTGGAGAAACTCTTCATCCTTGCATATAGAAATACAATAAATTCCCAAAAATACTGTTTGTTTAGTTGCAAGCACTATTATTTTTATGCAGTAAAGCAAAACATACGCTCCGGTGACCAAACAAATAAATCACATTCATGGAGCACCCACAAATACATCTATGTTTGCTTTTGCGTAAAATACAAATGCGTATTGCTTAACCTTATATTTCCATTATATTCCTATTATAGCCTTGGATTTGAGTTCCAATCCATACTGCATATTTACCTTTGCTTGGTCAATAGGATCTCTGTTATTAAAAAAAGGCATTGATTATAAATTCAATACTTCTATAGCCTTGGGTTAGAGTAATTACGAAAAAACGGCGTGGTCGAACTTCATCAGTATAAGTAACAGTTTAAGAATATATTTGCGAAATACGTACATCTTATCATCTTTTGGTAAATCATTGTCGCTGTCCTCCGCTCTTTCGGCTTGCTGAATATCCTCGTTTTTATTGGTTATATTATCTGACTCGATTTCTTGCTTCACAACAAAACTTATATTGATTGAAAAAAAAGCATTTATAATACGTTCTAAAAAGTTCCTTGTTAATTCTAATAATTTGCTAGATAGAAACTCACCTTGAATCCTTGCCATTTATTCGTCCCATTTTCTGCGGCAGTGGTCAAACACAAACGTATTGATTTAGACTTAAAATTCAACGGTGTATTTTGATCCATACTTGCAATATGCTTGCAGAGCAGATTAACTGCTCCAATATTCTTTCCTATCATTGATGGTGCTCTATCTGTCGTTATACCAACAAGTTTTTTTAGATCCTTGAGACTTACAAGATCAAGAAGTTCTTCATTTATGTTGAGCTGGTTATAAACTCCTCGAATAAAAATTGCAAGTTGTGATGTGTCATTGATATCTGTTGTTTCATCCAATGATAATGAATAATAAACAAATTGTTTTGCTATTATATCAAGTTTGAAGGAAATTTCCATTGAAATATCATCAGTGTAACTGTTTGGTGAGATAACCTTATTTGCTTGTATATATGAACCTTTTCCAGGTCAGTTTCTTCGCTGCAGCAATTAAACACTCTTTGATTATTCTCCATCTGAAAATGGTTTTAATTTTTTTGCTATTATTTCGGAGATTTTGAAACTTGCACTGACCATGTCATTTGATTTTTGGCTTTGTTTCTGAAATATATTTTGTTGAGACATTAAGTTCCCCTTCAGCAGGAATAATTTGGCCTTCCGTTCATCACGAGAAAGTACAGAAAGTTCCGTATGTTTTTCATAATGTCTTCTTAGATTATAAGTTTTAGCAATAATTGTTTCACGGTAACATAAGCACACAGCATTATTCTTTATTTGTGTGGAAAAGTAGTCATTTTCCCAATTACTATTAAATTGCCTATTTTCATCTTTTAATTTTCTTTTCTTGTTATCCGACATTGCACATCTGTATTATGGAGAATTTTATTTATTCTGGAATAATTAAAGAAAAGAATTAATTTTGTCTAGAACTACAGATTATATATAAAACAATTTGACACGTTAATAACATAAATGCACATAAAATATAAGAAATCAGCTTACCTCAGGTTTTCTATGTATCAATTTTCTTCTTTTGTATTTAATGCTATTTCCTCCACGTCTCAAAAGCAAAAGAACACTAAAAACAAAATCATTTACAAACATATTTGAAACATGGCGACTACTAGGAAGTTGGCTATGTTTATTTATCTGGTTGGCTACATAACAAATATGAACTTAGAAATAAGGTTGTCATCTCGTTCGTAGAGCCGCTAATTTGTCCTTGTACTTTGCCTTAACAATTACTTGTGGTTAGCTGTCAAGCGCTAGTCGTTGAATATCCTATGGTCATCTATTAACTCGATTGATGACCATTACATCTTTTTAAAACGCCATTCGCGCACTCCAAACAAATATTTTGTATTATCAATAATAAAATTTTAAATATTTGTTTTGGTCGATTTTTCGTTTTTGGCCGCAGGTTGGCTATGTCTGATTTAGAGGGACGTCGCAAATTTTGTCTATGCGAATTGATATTGTCAAGTCAAATTGGGTTAATTTTGTCAATGAGATCTCTGGAATTCAAAAAAGTATTCATTACAGATTCAATACTCCTACCATTTGACTTGCAGAAATTCTGTAAGTAAAATAAAGACCGAATCATTATTTGTTCAGCTGATAACACAATATGCGAATTATAAAATTTCGATGGCTCACAGCCTTATCCTAGCTTAAAAAAATGAATCTTGCTCCTTGATAAAAATAAGATAAACGAGAATACTTACACAGCATTCACTTCATTTTTTCACGAAGAAGCCGATTATACTAATCAATGTTTAAATCTTCTAAATTTTTCAACACCGCATAAAGGAACAGATATTCGAGGTGGAAATACTTCTTTCACCAGCTTTCCTTCAGAGTACTTTTTCTTATCTAGTGTGGTGGTTTATGTAGTGTAAGTGTGAAACTATGTGAAATTTATAAATAGTAGATTTTTATGAAAGCATTCTGAAAATAAATATATTTGCATTGCATATTAAAATAAAACATTTTTTTTTATAAATGATATGTATTTAAACTTAATTAATATAAAACACAAATAAATAATAATACAAAAAAAACTTCAAGGCTTACAATTTGCTGGATGATATTTATTATAAAAGCATGAAAAACATAAAAATATATTGCAGTGAGCACGCTTTAAAAATTCTGCTGTGTTACATAAACATTTGGCTCTACCTACAGATCCTGAAAAGCATATCTGATTTACTTTTAAAGATACTTTTCTAGGGCTTACTAATTTGCTCGCAAATCATGCGTATCTGATCATTTTTTGAAATACAACAGCGGCTAATTGGTGATGTATTAAAGAATGTATTTTCACTGTGTTCAATTCTGGATCCGTCTGACCACCTCATGAGTCAATTATCAGCAAAAACTTGTTATTTTCCACATAGGGCCGTAAAACATTGTTTATATATGACACAAAATGTCCTTTTGTTAATTTTCCACTTTTAGAAGCAGTCAGAAAAACGTTACCAAATTCAGACATGTATTTTTCCATTTTTGACGGTACTCTTGGGCCAAATTCGCCCGCTGGCTCACGAAAACATAAAAACACTTTAGGAAGCAGTTTTCGTTATGTTGTCACAGAATACTGTGCAGTATATGTGTGAATTACTTTACTAAAATCTCCCAAATATATTTCCGTTGCTTTTTGTCCTTTATACGATAATGTTCTTTTCACATCCATTCTATACTCACATCCAGTTTGGTCCGTATTTATAATAAAGTCTTTATTAAAATTTGGAATAATATTTGATATATACCTTTGAAATTTATGTGATTCGTCCTAAATTACATCAATCTCCAAGGCTTTTTTGGACTTTGTATATTTTATTGTACGCCCTAGGCAAATCTTATGATTTACTTTAAATCTATCGACCCACGCTGAAGAAGCTTTAAATTGCAAAAAATCCGATTGAAATTAAAGAGCAGCAGCAGTTGCCCATTGTTAAATAATGATTTCTTACACAAATCAAATGCATCTATTATAACTTGTTTTTCACAAGAAAATGAATATTCTTAATCACTGGATGTTTTATTCATATTAGCCATTTTAATTTTCAAATATCACAACCGAACGCTAAAGAGGACAAAATCATACTACATTATTTTTCAGTCTATTATAAAAGTAATTTGATATATAACTGTAATAAGATGTTAGAATGCTTTATTCTGACTAAAAACTAACATTTCTGCCTATCTTTCAATCTATATCTATTTCATATTAGCGTTGAGCATTAACATGTACTGATACGAGTATTTGGGAACTAGTTTAAAATATCTTACGAAATATGTATAAATCAATGAATAATTATAATTATATATATTATTTATAAAAAAAATGTTTTATTTTATTTTATCATTATGCAATGCAAATATATTTATTTTCAGAATGCTTTCATAAATATCTACTATTTATAAATTTCACATATTTTTGTAGCATATGTAACAAATTAATAGTTATTATTATAATATTTAACCAAATAGATGTAAAAATAAGTAGATATAGCGCTTAGCGCGTTTTTCCAAATTTTAAATAATTTTTAGTAAAATTAGATTTTGTCTTTCACTATTCTTACCTCTGCTATTATAGAACAATATAAGATAAATAAAGAGGAATTAAAAAATATGAGTTATTAAAAATCCAACCACATCTATAGTTTAAAATATGGAATGAAATACAACAAAATGTATGTAATGAAGTTAATTATACCAAATAAGGTCCACAGGTAATTTTCGTTTTAAACTGGTCGGCTGGCCTTCCAGCTACAGTTCATTGACTAATTCTTTGGAATATTCGTTTTTGAGTTTTTCAATAATACTAGCTTGCATTTGAATGCATTCACTGCACTAACCATATCAGCGATATGCTGATCTTTACCTTGTATTTTTAAATTCAATTCATTTAGCTTTGCCGTTATATCTGCTAGAAATCCTAGATCCATTAGCCAATCCTTATTTTCTAATTGCTCGTAACATTCGCCTCTTGATGTTAAAAATTCTTTTATTTCTGGCAAAAGCATAATGAACCGCTCAAGAACTTTACCTCTGCTCAGCCACCTAACTTCTGTATGTAAAAGATCAGTAAACTGAGCTTTCTCTTCTTCTAAAAATAATTTAAATAATCTATGTTGCATAGGTCTCGATCTTATAGAATTAATAATTTTTGTTACGACCATAAGTACATGTTCAAATCCTATAGGTTTAGCACATAATACTTCCTGATGTGAATGCAATGATATGAAAGAAATTTTGGGAATAAGGTATCCTGTCTACATAAGGCAATAAATCCTTTTTTCTTATCAATCATTGCTGGTGCCCCATCTGTAGTGATTGAACTGTTATAAACTTTTTAAAAGTGGAAAAAATATCTTCTCCTCTGGTGCATCCCTTTAATGGCAGAACTTTAAGAAATTCCTCTTTTGTTTTGAAATCAGAAAAAACCATCTTCACGCAAATGGCTAATTGTGATATATTTGTCACGTCTATCGATTCATCCATCTGTAGCGAAAAGAAAATACAATTTTTTATATCACTAGCTAATTTTGCCTCCAAATTCTCCGCAATTACCTCAATTCTTCTAGTGACAGTTCGTGCTGATAATTGCAAAGTGTTAATAGCTGAAACTATTTTTTTATTTTTAAATTCTTCGAAAAGTGAATCTGCAGCTTCTAACGTGGCTTCTTTCACTAATTCTGCATCTGTGAATGTGCTATTTTATATGACGCGATCGTAGCTCCTTTATGTTGTTGCAGTGGCTTAGTAAAAAAAACTTGCTGATTAGTCATTGAACATTTCAAGGAAATAACTTTTTTTCTTCTACTTTCAGAGTTTATTGGATAGTCACTATCAAAATTGGAATGAACGGTTTTAAAATGTCGTTCAGTATTACTTTTCTTTGGAATTGCAACACTATTATTACACAACAAACATATACACTTCCCTTTGTAATCAACAAAACAATATAGATGTTCCCATTCATCGTTAAAATAATATGTTCTTATTCTTTTACACTTATCCATTATTATTTTAAAATCACTTGATAGTTTTAAAAACACTGCCTACACGTATTCGAAACACTATCGCACACTACTGCCGTAGGACACCGTGCTAAACCATGTGACAAAATACTGCTTCCTGATTAGTCCGAACGGACGATTCCATCCCCAAAAATAGCACACGTTCTTAGGGCAAGACCTAGCAAGCCGAAACAAGCGGCATGACCGCTATGACGTCATTTTTCACTATCGAACACGTGCTTCTTAGCCGCCAGAGCAATAAAAGAGCAAAACACAAGTCATGTAAGCCGCTAAGTTTATCATACATTTACATTAACCGAGGGCGCATTTAAAGTTGACCGGGGGCGCCATGGGGCCCGCGGGCGCCGCGTTGCCGACCTCTGCTTTAGTGTATTATGCCGTAATGGCGGAAATCGGGCCAAAATAACTTCGAATATGCTGTGGATGTCTGCGGCTTGTGTCCCATACTTGGCCCGCCCGATACAACAATTCTTCCACGCTATACGTTTCTGTTCGATTATTACCTTACATTCAGGCCTGTTTTTCAGTTCATCGCACCTCTACCACCAATATTAAATATTTGCCTTCAGCGATGTAGGTAATTTTAGTATTTCAAAACACAACACAAGTTTTATAGATTTATTACAGAATATAGATATTATTATACAGAACTTCATTAATTATAAGGTATTATAAGGTTATGTGTTACTTTTCGAGTCCAGAGAGAGAAATGTGAACTTGTAATAAACATAGAGGTCCTGTGTCTAGCCAGAAATATAAAGTCCATAGAGTAAATGTGATAGTATACACATAGAGGCATAAATGCGAGGGTAAATAGGTAAGAGTGTCGGCGCATAACAAAATTCTATTCATAAATATTTCATGGTTACCAAATTATTCATTTTCTATTAAATTCATAAGTTCTTGTCCTGCAAGTTTTATTACGGCATAGCAAGCCTCTTTATTATTTTATGTGCTTGTTTGTGTACTTATTTGTAATCCCCTCAGCCTTGTCGATAGTGACATTCCATTCAATCTTCGCGTCTTTTGTCGAAAAGAATCCATTTCAAGGCGTAACACCATTTGAATGGCCTTATCCATCCTTCTCGAGCACTTTCTCTTAAAAACTCAGACTTTTTATCTGATTATGAAAACTTTCCAAAAACATATTCGTGTTAATTCCTAATCCTTTCCAATAACAATACGCTCAAGTAGCTGCTCGTTTGCAGTAAACTTTCTTAAAATATGCAACAAATATCTTAGCATCGTCGTCTGTCTCAAGTTCATTCAAATAATCATTTAAATTCGACGCTGTAATCTATGCTGCATATACCGAAAAAAATAAAAGCACAAAAGATAAACAATATAATTGATAAACATCACTTACCGAAAAATATAATAAAACTGGCCTAACCTCTAACTATCACACTACTCACGGTAAAATAAAATTCGTACCGATCGAGAAGGCGGAAGGTTAACAATAGTCGACAGACTTGAATATTTACACGCCCAACTTCACGGTGTTTTTACACACCAATACATGCACAACCGTACAATGAGCTTCTGTCAAAGAGACTGCCACTTGATACTCTTATGGTTTCTGACCTAGGGTTTAAATTTACAGACGGAGATTTTAAGGGTAATGTGGTATTGTTACAAAAATTTAATTTAGAATCTACTATGTTGATTGAACCACCAAAAGTTTTTAAAAAATCCATACCTAAAATTCCTTCGCTCTTAATAGAAAGATCGTGATTAACTATATGAAAAACATGTTTAACTATTTTATTTCCTAATCTAATCCTAAATAATGCCTAACCTAAAGTCTGAACATTTTTCCCTGATACTCCTGTTAAATTTAATTTATCATCTAATTTATGACTTATCTCTAATTCATCACCTATTAACGAAACCTTGACTAAACTAACTTCTGCTCCAGTATCAACGAGTCTCTAACTGTGTCTAACGATTCTAAATTTACAAAGGCTAAGTTATTTGAAGTTTGTTCTATACAAGAAAGATGGCTCGCTTTAATTCGCTACCCTTACTAGTTCCAGGTTCTGGAGCTCTATCTGCACTATCTTTTATATTTTCGTTGTTCTTTAAATATTCGTTTCCTACAATCCTTACTTTGGTGACCAACCTTTTTGCAATAATTGCATACTGATTCAGTTTTTATTTTATATGATGTAGGAAATGGATTTATGGATGGACCAGGTTTTGAATATTGAAGTTTAAATGAATTTGCTAACGTTTCTTCCTTGATAGCGATTTCCCTAGCCTCCTTTAAAGTTTTAGCAGTCTTACATTTAACTATAATTTTAAGAGAGGGTTGTAGCCCTTCTTGGAAAATATTTAATGCTTGCTCTTGTAATAGTTCATTGCAATAATCATCATAAGATGAGTTTTTATGCTTTTTTATAGTAGCATCTACTAATTTCATTGAAATTGTTTCTAATCTTTGGCCGTAATCGATAACACTCTCATTGTGGCCTTGCCTACACTGATTAAATTCTACCTGAAGGGCAGAAATTGATCTACGATCCAAAAATAAGCTTTCAAGGGTAGACTTAAGGTCTTCAAAATCTGAAAATTCTTTATACTGGATAGCTTGTAACGTTCTGCCTTCGATTTTGACATGTGTAATATAATTTAATAAACTAGACTTATCAGATTCGTCAATTTCCCCAAAAGCAAAGGTACAAATTCTAATGAAAGATGAAAGTTGGCTTTGATCGCTGCCATCAAAAGATTTAATCATACCCCTAGCTTCAGCAAGTGACATACGAGCCATGCTTGGAATATTTGTATTAAAATGAATAGAAAAAAGAGAATTAAATTTTTGGGGAAATTGAGGAATATGCGAAATAGTAATTCGATTGCCAAAAACTGAGTCTAAATGATGAATTAATTATTGAATTTGGCTCACCTCTTTCCAAATGGTATTCCAGATATTTATTGAAAATAGATTCCTCTGATCTGCTAATTACTCTCTGCTGTGGTATCCTTAAATTATCAGATGCTCTCTCACTTGACATTAGAACCTATATAATTCATAAACAGCATCAATTGAAAGTAAATATAGCGGTTGTTAATATAATAAACTATGTAATAAAATGATGGGATTTGATTTAACAAAATTGAAACATAAATTGAAATTAAAATATTATTGTTTGCAAGAGAAAAAAAATTATAATATCAAAGCTAAAAATCATATGTTATCAAAAGATTTTCTAAAATTTGAGCATAAAAATAACATGTTTAATTTTAGCAAAAATAAAATAATATTCTAAAATATAATAACTATAAAATTTAATTTCAAAGATAATATGTTTTTAAATTATATCCTAAAATTTTCTGTTAATTAATATATTCTAAAATTTTCTGTTCTGAAATGTTCTGTTGATATATATTCTAAAATTTTCTGTTCTGAAATGTTCTGTTGATATATATTCTAAAATTTTCTGTTAATACATATTCTAAAATTTTCTGCAATAAAATAAATATTCTAAAATTTTCTGCTATAAATAATTATTCTAAAATTGTCTGTTAAAAATAGATGTTCTAAAATTTGTTGTATTTGTCATAAAACTCATCTAATTCGTTCTCAATTAAATTATCAATTTGCTCTTCGTTGTCTAGTAATGTTGCTATTTTGATAACCGTATTTTCATATGTTTTCAAAATAGGTCTTACATATTCGATATAGCGGTTTATATATAAAATATTTAATTCACAAACAGGTGTGTTTAACCATTGCTTGCAAATCTTTTCGAAATCGCGATTTAATTACGAGTTGCTTGATTTTTAGTGACTTTAATGTTTTTGATGATTCCATTTTGACACATATTATATTGAATTCTAATTATTAAATATGGAGAGACAGATAGGAAGGGAATGCTTGACTAACCTGATTCACTCGCTGTTTGTTTTGCTCGTTCGTTGGTGTAGCGCTAAATTTCAACTTCCACTTTATTTAATTTTGATTTTAGATTTAATGTTTTAGTTAGTACCTTCGCACTAACACATTTTGTTTAAATTTTTTATGGAGTAATTCATATTATACAAAATATGTGATATTTTCTTCGTTAAAGATTTTTTCAAAATCTTTATTAAATTATAAGTAAAGCATATTATCCGAAACTTCATGTTTATACATTTCTCTAATCATAATTTTATTTATAAACATTCCGCATTGATACCATTACAGCGTCGAGCTGTATTTTACCATTTTTTTTGCTTGTATAAATTCACATTGATGATCGTTCAAAGTTTTCAGCAAGCATACTGGTGTTTTATCTGTTCATTTAAAAAAAATTATTTCGTTGCGATTTTCCAAGCTTCAATTCACCACATTTTTGCTTGTGATTAGCCTGGCGTGGTAAGTTTTTTTCTGGTGATTTTTACTGTACCACGCATAAATGTTCTATTATCCAATAGATGTTGACCTAAAGCGATACTAGTGTAAAAACTATCAATAAATAGTGTGCGCCCCTCAAATAACAAACCTTTTCGTAATTTCATTACCACATTGCGAATGACATATTTTGATTACTGTACTGTTTTTACCGGCTTAAATTTCGACATATTATGTGTAGCCTTCCGGTAAACATAATTTGTACAATTTTATGCCAAATTTGTGTCGCGTGCCTGGCATATATTGACGGAAACCTAGATGTCCTCTCTACGGAACCATACTCCCATTGATAACAATTTTTGGTCCAGGTCTAACTGAACTTTTGAAAGTATGCACAATAACTATTACGATGTTACGTATTTTGTATAATCGGTCTGGAGTGGCTCTGATATTATCCGCAAAATGTAAATATTTATTTTAGAAAACTGCACTGCGTACATTTTTTTTAATCTATAATGCCCGAATTTTGTTGCGAGTTACAATTAGTGTTTAGGGAAAATTCAATTTCTGAGGAGGAGACAAATCATGTGCCGAAAATATAAGATAAAAACATAACCTGAAAGATATTAGCTGCTTTATAAAATATATTAAATTTAAATAATATTGTATATTGTATTTTTATTTGGTAGAGTTTGCATGGCATATACAACAAAAAAGCATATCTCGTGTTATGTTGAAAAATCGTTGAAGAGTTGAATTTTTTGCATTAATTTATAAATCTTATATTATTTACTTACATGTGCTACTATGTGAACATATATAATTTTATTTGTTCATGAGTTTCTTGTTGAGCAAAAATACATCCATAAAATGTGTGCGTTGGTAAATCAGTTCAAGTACAGTTTGCCAAAAATTATGTATTGTAATAATGGTAAAGTGTCGGTAGTTTTCTTGAATTTAGATTTTTTTCGAAATCAGTATGTGCGGTCTTTGTATATGTAAAATTTGTTAAAATGTATATAGCAATTATGCCAAAATTTTATTTGTTGTATGCTAACAAATTTGGAAATATTAACAGAAAATAAACAATAGATTATGGCGATAGTGGAGCTATAAATATATAGGAAAATTATTACGTTTTTTAAAAAAAGGTAATCGACTATTAAATTAAAGAAAAAGCACTGTTATTGATTATACCACGGCAGTTATAAAATCAATTTATATATATAATTAACTTAATGAATCAGCAATTACTGAAAGTTGATGTTTATTACTAATATCGATTGATAATATAATAATAGCAAGTTGTGGTTCTTGTGAAATTGCGATTGCAACCACATGAAAACAGTAAAGAAGTGAAACATATTAAATATTTATTATATAATAGATTAAATAATCTATTATTTCAATGTGAAAGATGGTATCAATAAGGTTGAAAGCAAATGATGCATACGTCTTCATGTAATAACATGGGACTAAAACATGTCATGGAAGGAATTATTGGATCAGGCAAATACATGCATACTGCATTTTCTGTACATTTTTGATAAAATATACTTAACTATAATTTATATATCAAATAAGATGTGCATATGATCGCTACTGCTGAAGATCATTAAAATTTTGTTGAATTGGTTCACACATTTTCCTGTGCGGCTATGTAAAGAGAAATTTGATTTATGAATGATCTCTGTGCCAGACTATTTGAAACATCCTTTCTGTATGAAATCTTATTAAGCGTGATTGTGAAAATAGTTTTGAAGCAAATAGAAAGTCAGCTTCTATCAACATTAGAGATCTTTGTAGATCAACACAATGTGTTTAATAAAATGGCAGTCTTAGTTTCATCGAAGGAAAAATCCAATGGTTTTGAGGTATTTGACAATAAATAGTAATACCTCAAAGATATTTGATCTTTCATCAGGAGGATTCCTGAACTATATATCAAATGGTATAATTTATTGAAGAACGAACATATTTCAGTACTTACAGAAATTATTCAAGGTGGAAATTGATTTGTTCAATTTAATTGTGATTATGACAATCTTCAGACTTATCTGACCTTACCTGATCAAGTTCAAGTTCTTTTCCAAGCTTCACAAAATTATTTCTACATAATGATTTGTTAAATTTATGTATGAAGGAAATCGAGATATGTCATGCATCATGGATTCTATATAAAGAAAAAGTATGATTCAATAAAATCGATTCGTACCCACTCTGTGATATTTGAAATCGATTTTAATTGATGGCTGCAAACATTGAAGACTTCTTGGAGAATAATTAATTACTATATACTAATGCAATATACTACATTTAACTAATTTTAAATATTCAATAGACAATACATTATGAAACGCGTAAGATGTAGTAGTATTCTCTTTATTTTTGATCAATGTTTTTAATTGGAAAACTACAAACATGTTTTCGCTTAAATGGTAGTAAGTAAAACAAGGTGCATTATCTTATAAATTAACTTTTATATTTTTGCTATGTACTGCTTTATTTGATGTCGCACAAGATTTATTTTTGTCTATACAAGATACTGCACAGTTTGTAATATGTATTACAAACGAAAATACTTGGCTGATGTTTTCTGATTCGATATATATTTTAGTGTTTGTTTTTTCTAATTTTAGATTCAAATTTAATCTTAGTATGCTTTTTATGTAATGATCTGTATCATGCAAACTCTATTAGAATTTTTTTACTGTACTTTCGCTTTTGGCTCAGATGTTTTATAAGAAATTTCACAAATTTTTGTAGACAAATTACATATATCAAATTATTGAACCCCATAAGGCTTTAGGAATTTCAATGAAAAGGTTTTATTTTCAAATTTTTTATTGAACATCTTGGGCACACAGTTTGTCGCCTTTCTTAGCAAATGCTCTGCAACTTTTCTTTAAATATTACTTGTTAATTCAAGAGTTAATTTTGATCATGGATTGGAACTAGATCTTCTCGTTTAGTGTTAACAAAGGTAAAGCACAAGATTTTTCAAATTGAATTAAACATCTCTCGCAGCACATACATAGAAAAAAGATTGATTATATGTTAAAATTTGGCAAATCTGTTGAGGATCGTCCGATCCCAGGTCAAAGTTTGGCATATGGGTTGACAATGGATCGTATTTTTTTTTAATGAAATAAATAATCTGAAATTATGAACATTCAATGAATTAAAAATGCAATTAAGGTTAAAATAATATTTATATTCACAAAAGATAAAAAAACTAAGCATTTCACCGACATATGTTATATAATATATTTAATATAATTGAAAATTTAACTTACAATTACAAGTATACAATAAACCTAATCTAACAAAATAATACAATAAAAACCTAACTAAATAATTTAATAAGCCTAACTAACTTTAAAAACCTGTCTTCTGTCCTTCTCTTTATTCCTAGTGTACCTGCCCTACTTGAGCCTCCGACACTCGAATATCATTATAAATAGTTTCGGCTACAATCTCTGAAATTATTATTGGTTTAAAAAAAATTGATAGAAATATTTCATTAATACAAATGAATTAATAAATTAAAATCAGGCATTTATATTGTATAATGATTTATTTATTATATTTAATGAAAATTTATGAATATTATTTTATATTAAAGCATTCCATACTTTCGTTTCAGAATTTCCAATTTTGCTTCTTCAATTTGTATAATTGAAACTTCAATCTGTCTTCTCTTTTTTTCTCTAATATTGTTTGCCTTCTACGGCGCTGCCTTCTTCTTGAAGTTGCAATATGTTCTCGAAATTCATATGGACTATCATCCCGCGCTTCTGCATTGTTTTCCATTTCATGTACATCACTTGTTTCCAGTATGCAGATTGGATTCATATTGTCGCTATTGCCATATATTTCATCAAACTCTCCGTCATACTGAAAATTGACATTTCCTTGCGCTATTAGACATAATTGTTAATATGTATAAAATTATTTTTACATCATTATTCGTACCAGTAGCTTGACTGTTAACATATTTTTTATAATTTCGTTGAAGTACTCTCCAACGATTTTCAATATTGCATTCAGTAAATGTAGTGCCAAATTTAATATTCATGTCATTTTTTATGACAATCCACATAGCCTTCACTGTTCTCATTTCTAATGAACCAACATTTGGCTTATATTTTCTATAACATTCTATTTTGTAGAGTAAAACACTGGAAGACTTATTAATATGTATATATTCAATGATGTTTCTTCTTCGGCTGATTGTAATGAAAGCGGAGGTATTTTAAAAAGTCTCTACATAAGTTGCGACAGGTTATGTCAAACTCGAACATTGCGATTGCCTGACAAGTTATCAACATATATGATGCCGACGCGCGGTTTTTTAAAAGTGTAAGAATAAATAATTTTGTCCATGTTACCCCGGGATGCAAGCATCACGTAATATTATGAATGAAGTAACAAAATTATTCTTACAATAATCAATTGTCTCAATTCTAACAAGTAATATCAAATTAAAATGAGAATAATATAACAATAACAAAGCAATATAATATATAATCATGGTATAACAACAATATTAATGTGCATAACAAGAAGACTAATAGGAACCTTTATGTATTTCTGATTGCTAAATAAAACTGAGTTTAAAAAAAAGACGACTTTGATAGAAAATGACTAAAAAAAACAAAACACTAAAATGACAAATGTCAAAATTTATGGAAAATTCGAGAAAAGAAGACTTATGATTTTTGAAAAAAAAAATTTGACAGATCAAAAAATATAATTCAAAAACATATACATATTTAAATATATCCAACATTTATATCCAAATTAGATGAAATGCTATATTCAAAATCACTTTTTATAGTTTTAAATCTAAATAAAAATCAATGTTTATCAATTCAAATAAATGTTGACATGAACAAAAGTGAAATGTCATTTCATTTTCTGATCAATCTGTTCAGATTGATTCTGAGGTCAATTCTGTTCAGATCATAACTATATTGAATTAACAATAATTTATGATATTGAATTTTGCTTAGTAATTATATATATCAAGCCATTATTTATAATTCCATAGAAATGGCATAGAAACAAAAAAGTCATTAATAAAATAGGGTAAATTAAGACTTGTTTTATTTTCTTAGCGGGGACCGTAAATTTATTGCCTTTATTAGCATTTAAACCATATAAGCATATATCAAAATCTCTAGAATGACATGGAATTATAAATAATGGCTAGATATCTTGAACAAACAATTCTATTCAGATCATAAATATGCTGAATTAGCAATAATTTATGATCTGAATCTATACATAAATTGTTTGGCAATCGCTTGGTTTTTAAAAATATTTGAATAGTATTTTTATGAGATTTGTCCTTCCACATTGTATTCTTGGGTAAAGCTGGTCATTTGCGCCCATGGTGGTTCACAGCAACTTCTCTTCAGCCAATCTGTTAACCAGTTACTGAAGAGGTTTAGGCGAGTTTTGGAGCTTCCCTTGAATACTTTCAAAATAGTTTTCAAAGGGAAAACAACTGAACCCGTCCAAACTGCATTTGAAGGCCAAAACATCATTTGCAATATGTATTAGGTTATGGGTGTTGTACGTTAATCTGCCAGCCCCACATAGTTTGGGGTATTCACTTACAAATTTAATGAGGATATTTTTAGCTACATCATTTTTCTCAATACAGGTTTCATGATCACATAAGATCCTGATCCCCAAACTAAGTTGTATAAAATTAATGTAGTTTGGCTTTCCAGTTCATATAGTCTTTAAGCGCTTTGGGTAATCTCGAAAATTCTGCTGAAATGGGAGCTTTAAATTTTAGTAAATATTCGCTCACTGTATCCCTGGTTTTGTCATCTAATTTGACGTCTCTCGTTCCTTTTACCCAGAGGCTTAAAAGTCTCTTGGTGACGCCTAGGCAGACAATATGCATATAGTCGAGTGCTATTTGAGATACCATTCCGATATTTAATTCCTCCAAAACGGAGTCATTTGTGTGATGTCCTGGGTTCGTCCTCATGCGAAAAGATTTATCTGTTCGAATATCTGAAAATGTGTTATTTAAAATGACATGGGTTGAAAACTCTTCTCTTTGAAAGGAGCAAATTTGGAGCAGCTTTCATAACCCGCATGCCCAGTTGTCTTTGTAATGAATGCACGCGCAGGACTATCACAGATTATCTTCTATATATATAAAATAAGTCGGATCAGGAAGGACCTGACGAAATAACTCCAGAACGCACGAACTGATTTCGACAATTTTGCATTCGTTGGAAAGGTCTCGGGCTCCGCAAGGTTTATAGCTAAGAAAATTAGTAGCGCATGGCATCGTGCCCTAATGCAAATTGCTGGAACTTCACGCACCGTAATTAAAAATTCGAGTAATAAAAATAATCAACAATTGTTTTAAATAATTTCAAATAGATTATCTACATATTCTACATATATATAAAAATAAGTCGGGTTTTCCTTCTTGACGATATAACTCCGGAACGCACAAACCGATTTCGACAATTTTGCATTCGTTGGAAAGGTCTCGGGCTCCGCAAGGTTTATAGCTGAGAAAATTAGTTGTGCATGGCATCGTGCCTTAATGCAAGCTGCTGGAACTTCACGCACCGTAATTAAAAATTCGAGTAATGACATTAGTGAGAATTATCAGAATTATGCTTGGTTAAGTCAACGAGCAATACTTGCCGCAAAGAATAATGATGTACACGCCCTAAATTTCACCATTCAATCAAAAATTGCTGGCGATTTGGTGACATGCCAATGATTCTGACTGGTCTTCCGTTTGACTTCAAATGATTGCAATTTCCAGTTTGCCTTGCGTTCGCAATAACAAGTCGCAAGGCCAATCGCTTAGTGTTTACGGGATAAATTTCAAAGAGATTATTTAGAAAATAATTGTTTTTCACGTGGGCAGTTATACGTTGCCTTTTCACGAGTTGGAAAACTATCCGCTTTGTTTGTGTTAACATAAGACCAAAAAAAAATGTAGTTTACCAAAGAGCACTTCAATGAAACGGATAATTTGCGGATTCACTTTCATTTACTTACAGAAGTTCAACTAAAAAACACTTCATTTTTGTAATTAAAATAAATTCATTACTGTTGTATAATAAAATCAAATTTTTCCTTTTCAAATATAAAACAAACAAACAAATTTTTCATCTTTCTCACGAAACCATCAGTTGGCGAAACGGGGTTCGTCGGGTTTGCTAGTTTTTGATATATAAACATGACAATTCCTATTGAGACAAATTAAACCATGTTGTTGTAACACTTTCATTTCTTCCACAAAATGATTAAGAAAAATGTTTGCATCGTCTGGTTTACCATTTCCATGATGAACCCCTACCAGAAATGGTTCAACCTTTTGTGGAATCTAACATCAGAGATATGGGCCAAAAAGCACTAGCCGAACTCTTTGTCAATGGAATGTGGAATACGTTCTTCTACCCCAAAATGAATGTATGAACCACCGTTAATTAATTTTATATCATCGGTGGCATATTTTGGAGTGCCCAATAACTTGCGAGCATCGGCCGGTAATTCATCTTTGTGCCCATGGTGTCTTAGAATACCCAGCAGTTGTGTCATACACTGCATCGTAATGCTGTTTCTTTGAAACAGATTTTCTAGCTCGCATTTCAAAGGTCATTCTGGAATATCATCCGCTTCTTCTTCAATATTAAAATAGTCAGAAACATGTGGAACCGGAATACAAAGCACTTCATCTTTGTCAATACTAGCAGAAGCGCTATTATTTTGGGAGTCTTCACATGCAATGTCATGATAATTGCAATTATCCATGGATTGCACCTCTTCAATACTTTCTACTACTACTTCAATACTTCTACTTACTACTTCAATACTTCAATACTTCAATACTAATGTTAAAGCTGCTAGCACAGTTAGCGGTGCTACTGTTAGTCCTCGAATCATTATTCTCAGCTGAACGCCTTACCTGAGATTTCTAATTAAGTTTTTGTATTAATTCTTTTTTAGCTTTATTTGTTTCTGAAATGTCTCCATTTTTAACTCAATTATGTGTATTTACTAGGATTTTAATTAAAATTTTAATAATAAGCGAAATTGGTTAATTCAAATTCTCGAAAGCTTATTGAAAGCAAATAGCATTGCCAGATGAGAATATACACTACTACAGTGCGATGGCGGGAAGTTTGTATACGAAATACACAAAAGTTATCTTTTTCAAGAAAACACACACACACACACACACATATATATATATATATATATATATTATGATTTATTAATTTAAATATATGTATAATTTATTACGATATGATATAAGTATACGATCGCTTATTCACTTATTAACTATATCATTACTAATCATTACAACGTGAAGTTAATTAGAAAGGATTTGGGTAGGTTTGTATTTAGGCAACATTGTTCTATTCTGTGCCTGTTCATTACTTGTGAAACTCTGAAACCCTTCGTGAGTATAATTGCTTTTTTGTATTTATATTTTAGTTCATTACATTATAATAAATAACATTATCCGTTATATTATGTTATCCCAGTGAGTAGGTGATCGAATGCAACACGATTGTGCAACTCTTGCTTTCAATTTTTGTTACCTTGTGTAATATCGCGTTAGAAAGCGCGTCTGTGAAATCAGTTCTTTGAGTTTTATATAAAGTCGCTTTTATATAAGAAACGCAAGGCATCTGTAAATAAAAAAACGTGGACACGGCGGCACTGAGAGGTCAACACTGGGCAGGGAGTGTGTGGGGAATCAAGGAGGCTAGACATGGAGAAACAAAAAATCACTTGTCATATATTTTCAGATGATAAAATTTTATAATCAATAAATCGTTTATATTTTTATACAAGTGGAGTTTATGCTTTTATATTCATAACTATTTTCCACACAACTATTTTCCACACTACCATTGTAGATGACAATGAAATTTTATATTAGAATAATAGAAATATATTAAAGTTTATGTAATGATAAGTGAAATACTTTGCTTGTCCATTTCATTCACGCATGCATTGTGAGACGATCCAAATATTCCTTGTGTCTCTACTGTAGAGTCGAAGGAAGCTACCATGAAATTTAATATAAGAACAATACAATTAAATTAAAGCTTATGTAATGATAAGTGAATTACTTTGCATGTCTATTTCATTCACGCATGCATTATGAGACGATTCAAACATTCCTTATGTCTCTACAATTTTAGAGAGAAGGTACAATAAAATTTCATAAAAGAACAAAACAAATAGATAAAAGCTTATTTGCGGTTGCTATCTACATTTTTCTTATTAACGGGCTCTGAAATTGTGCTTAACAAACGTTCTAATTTAAAGATAACCTCTATATATATAAATCATCGATCAACTGCGCTTCTGAACTGTGCTCATCAGATAATTCATTAATTAAATCTTGTACATTTTCAAAATTTGAATAATTTTTTTCACGCCGCGTTTTTAATACATTTAATAAATTTGTAAGCTCTCCTTGCAGATCCCCACTCAAAGTTTTTTCAAATTTAATTTTAATATTTTCGCGTTTAGATAATAACTTTTTTAACTCTGCCATTTTAATTAAATATCACGAAAAATGGAAAAATATTAAAAATGATAATAATTATAATTTAAAACTTATGAAAATAATTTTACCAAAATGTTATGGGATGCGTTATCTGTTACATTTGACTTTCCTAAATTATGGCAATTAAATGACATCTAATATTTAGACAAGTATCTTAAAATTTTCAATTATATAATATTTTAAAAAAAATTATAATAAAGCTCTTGATAGATTCAAGGTAAAGAATAATGAAAACGTTCACAAATATAATTGAATTAATAACCATATATCCCAATGATAATACTGTTTCGGTAATGATATTAATTTTGTTTGCTTGACAAATAAAGCAACATCCATAAATTATTATTCTGGTAAGCCAGAAATATTACTAATAATGGAAAACTAGCAATTAAAACGACTTAGCTGGTATTTCTCTCTGGAGGAGTGTCCATTTGCAGCATCCGACAACTAGTGGCCAAGATAAATCTGCTTCCAAGGGTTGAATAAAACTTCCTGCAGGAAACAGCTATGCGTAGGCAGTATTGTCATTAGTTATAAACAATACGCAGCAGTCGTCCTTTGAGATTTTGAAGAATAGAAATGCTAGCAATTTGCTACAGTCGGGTTCTCGAACGGACCGATTGACACAAATCCGTGATGACTTACACAACAAACTACTACACGACTCAACGTAGCACCAGATCAAAATCACAATTTACAGTATATTATTTCACTTTGTATTTTTTATATTAGGATCAGACCGACCATTTATGATCTAAAATTCGGCTTAATGCGACCAATTTTGATCTAAAATACGGCTCGAAATGGATCAATTGTGGTGCATATGCATTAATTAGATATAAGCGGACTGTAAATTATAAATATTCCATCACCATAAGATATGTGAATAAAACCACTATTTAGATTATGATATATATTGAACTTTTCACTCTACAACCTTTTTCTCTCATTGCATTTGCTAGTCCCCTCAATTATTATAAATTACAGGTTGTATAGTCATACCATTGTATCGCCTACCCCAAAGGGTCCCGGGTTAAATAGAAAAGCCCTGGTCAAATCTTGACCAGGCTCTATGTATCTGTTCTGATACTAGTCTCAAACATTTAATTTCTATATCTAACTGACAGCAACTTCTGTAACCTCTTCAAACACCTATTGGAAGATTACGTCCAAAATTTCTCTTTTATTTCTTATAACACTGAGTGTATCATTAAAAGCATCTGTAGCTTTTTTCAAATCGATTAAATTCGATTGCAGAGTTCTGCTTAAAGATACAGTAGTACCTGAAAAATAAAAAATAAGTTACTGTGAACTATTTAATTAATAAAAATTTACATAAACATATAAATTATGAGCTAGTTTCCGGAAAAGTTACAAATTCGCTCAGGTTTTCTACCAAAGGTTCTGTTATCGGGTTTACAATTTTTGCTTTCTTCTCTTCAACGACTTCATTTTTGGCTTCCCACAATACATCCATTAATTGTTTTTCTATATTCATTCTGACGTCGGGATCGAACCACTCTAAACTTCTGGCCATATATGGTACAAAATGGTTTTGTTTATTAGGTTGTTGTGGTTGTTCCGGTTGTTCTTTAGGTTTATTGCATTCCATTATATACTGTAAGAATTGAGTTTTTAACAAAATGTCCTTGTCATCCTCTGGCTTTTTTTCTTTTTTTTTGGTGGCGATACAAATTCGTCATCTGAAGATATAGTAGTTTCGCTATTCTGCAAAAAATAATGATATCGTGCAAATACATAAAGAAAATAAATGATTGGAATGATATAATTTTTTGAAGTAAAACTTCTTTAGGTGCGATTAGGGTGTAAATCAGAGTTAAATGCAACGAAAGTGCGTTACGACTTGCCAATTCGTCATTGGGCAACGGAGTCGTTATTCGAAACGAGTCGCGTATGTATAATCGTCTTGTACGGCAACTATGTGAATTACGGAATATCGAATGTCAACCCTACTATCATTAAGGTTATGTTGTCGACATCTAACTTTAATGAAAATTTTAAACGAAAATAAACAAAAGCGTAATACAATATCGCTTGCTATTAATTATTCTAAAAAAACATTTGACTAGTGGGGCGCATGGCATCGTGCCTTAAGGCAAATTGCTGGAACTTTCCGTACTAATAATTATTTTCTTTTAAAAAGATTAACATTTTTGAAAAAACTTTACTTTGAAAAATTAGATTTCTGAGAAAGTATAAAATTTTGACAAAAAGACGTTTTTCTTTATTTTGAAATATTTTGAAAATTCTGAACTTTTTTTCAAGGCAATCGTACTGCTTTAACTGCGTAGAGAATAAAAATCGAAGCGCATAAGCGCCGCATCGCCGTCTAACGGATAAACATTGGTACGGAACGGACGGAATGTAAACAAAATTTATACTTACTGTTAAAATCTCTATAAAATATCAGATAATTTGATCTGCATATGTCTAATGACCGTTTTTGACCGCCAAATGGCATTTTTTTTACTTTTTTCTTTAGATCTCCGAAACCGCTAGACCTACCTTCATGAAAATTTGACCAATTATTCATCTTGTCAATACAAGTAAAATGTTTTGTGAATTATTAGAATTGGACACTCCGTTCTCTTAAAAACTGAGTTACCGTTTGTGGCACTTTTTGCCCCGTATCTTCGGAACGGCTAGACCTGCTTATGCCAAAAACTAATCAGCACGTCTCCTTAACAGCAGCAATCGAATAATTTCTGAATAATCGAAATCGGTTGAACCGTGTTCTCGAAATCGTCGACGAAAAATTTGTCCGCACACACACACACACGCACACGCATACACACACACATACGCGTACTAAGGTATGCTAAAATGTTCAGAAACATCTGAAACGTAAAGATAAATAAAAATTTTCATTTTCGATTTCTTTGCGATTACTATAACTTACCCTACGAGAAGTTGATTAATAAATTTGCCAATTTAATTAAAGGATAAAACCAAAATTACTTGCATCTGAAAAGCATATCAACAGCTTACTAAAATGAATTACTATATGGGGATGTCATTTGAAAACTAGTTTGCTGTTATCCAGCAAATTATTGTACAATTCATGATCTATATACTTCTCGATATCTGTTAAACGTATTATCACCAATAATAAAGGGAAGTAAACTGTATAGCAAAAACAAAATATACTCTATGAAGTAGCAACTTATTTACAATTTCCACATTTGCTAAAACATTTACCAACCTCATTATGTATTACTATAAATTTATAAATAAAACTACATTCATGAAACAATCACAAAAAATATGAACATTGTGTACAGTTCAAGTATCAATTACTATTTGATTTGATAGTATCGCCAGTCCTCCAATTATTCAACATAAATAAAAATGTACATGCAAAAAATTGCATGGCTTGTGGAAGTCAATGCGGATGAAATATTCAACAATAAATAAAAATAAGAACAGCATATGAATTTGATAGAAACACTTTTTATGTAAACCATAAGAATGAATGATCTTGTAATTGAATCAAAGCTTATACATATAATTTCGTCAGGTAACAGAAAAATGAGTATAAGTAACAATTCATATAGAAATAATACATATAATATGAACTAATGACTATCCTGAAAGATACTGGAAAAGAATGTTCTTCGAGCAAATAAGAGTTATAAAAAAAAATTGACAAAAGCAAATGAAGAAATAAACATAAGGGTTTTTTGTCACAAGAAAGTTCTTCTAGATTTCAGAGTTTTATTATATTTATTCATAGCTTTTTTTTATTATATCTTGTTCATTAGAGTTGACATATCTTCTCGTGAGACATCGATTAATACTGTTGTACCAATTTTTAGTCAAGAATATTACAAGAGATTTGGAAAAAATGGCTTTTAAATTATGCTTAGTGCAATTGAAACTAAATTCATGAGGAACATTTTTTTCAAGTGTTTCTAATAGTTTTAGTTTAATATTGTCTGCAGTGCATAGTGTCTGTATGAAATGATCCAATACTTGACAACATTCTCGAAATAAATAAAAAAATGTTGTCTCTGGAACCTTCAGAGAATTTCCTGTGTAATCTTTATTTTTTCCTGTGTAATCAATTGGATCTTCCAATAGCTCAATTGCACAAGTGTGGCAATACTGGACACTGTTTATCAGTTTCTTAATACAGTACCCTGCAACATATGCGTTGGCAGCTTTATTGCAAAGCGCCATGTCTTGAAAGAGAAAAGGCTCTTCATCAACTTCTTCATAAAAAACATCTCTATTAAAAACATGATCGCTATCAAGAAAATCTCGATCAGCAGCAGCTCGATAAACCACAATTGTCATCAACTTAACAATTAGAAGAAGGCGAATGACGAGATGATAAATTATTTATATTCAGTTTCCTAAAGTAGGATATAAAAGAATAAGAGTTTGGATTCTTATTACATCCACCTTGCCTTCTTATGCTGCCAAAAAAGTTTTCTAACGGATCCTGATTGAAATTTCGCATACACAAAAAATTAAAGCCGTTAATTAACCCATATATGTTCCAAGCCATCTATGGTTCTGATCCAATTCTTAATGGTAGGAGTTTTCATTATGGTTCTAACTGAATCTTTACTTTTAATGAAATACATTGAATCTAACACTTGCCTTGCTATTTTCCAGGATTTAATATGTACAGAATTAACATTCATGGCACAACGGAATATATTACCATTTGTTGGAAATTGAGATAAACCATTAACACGTTCAAAAAGGCAATTCATGAACTCCAAAAATTTTCCTGTACCTACCGAAGTAGCACTCACATTGGCTTCGTGAACATGTACAATGAAATATTGAAGTCCAAGCGCTACCTGTTTAGAAAATACTTGTGCTGCAAGGCTAACCTTCATTTTTCTCATTTTTGTTTCATCAAGGTGGTGTTCCGTTAAAGTAATGCATTGGCAAAACATGCCCAAATTGCTACCAAAGTCATAATAATCTCTGATATCCTTTTAACCTGCTTCATATGCATCTCCTTTTTGATCCATAAATCTAACATTATACTTAATAAAGTTATTTCTCATGCATTTTAGCAAATGTGGAGGATCATACAAAGCAACTATTTCATGGCCATCTATTTCAAATATAAGCCTATTCCATTCAAGATTTCGTGTTTTATACAGTTCTTCAGTATCTCTAAGAAGCATATTTATAGTTTTGCAATTAGCAGCAAACTGATCACAAACTGTTGCAATAACATTTAGACTAATACTCGATAGTTTTCTAATGACATCCACAATAATACATTTTAAATGGATGCTATTCACACCCCCATCTGAGAAGTAAAATGCAACTGGTTGCACCCATCGAGACCTAGACGAACGCAAAGGTGTTAATTTCTCTAGATCAGGATTTTTCCAGGCAAATAGCAAACATCTACAACATCCAAAACAATATTTATTTGTGATTAATGTTTGGTTATTTTATTCTTATTACGTACTTTGTCATTTCTCGCTGGAAATACATGCAATTTTGCATTTTTTTAGTATTAATGCATCCTGGAACATAACACTTTGACATTTTGCTTGCAAACTAATCACCTGTCGAAATTGTTTGATTGGCCGCGTTGAAATTCTTAGTCGATGAGTGCCAAATTGCTGCAAGAGCGCATCTAGGGAGAGCAGCTCTAACTAAAACCGAGCTACAGACTTTTGTTCGGAGATTACCGGCCATGCTTTCATCAATATATCGTCAAGGCATAGTCCCTTGGCACCCTATAATATCAATAAATGTATAAAGAAATCCAAAAGTTTGATAAAGTCAATGTTGGAGCTGCAGTATCAAGTATCATGTAGTAAAAATTAATTTTAAAATTTTCTTTTGTAGTCAATTGAATGTTTTCATCTCCTTCATGCTAATTTGTTTTCGGTGGCGTCGGCGACATACACTAATTTCAGCAGGAAAATCTTCCTCTGTTTCTAATGCTTTTCGACACTTTCATTATTTCTAATGCTTTCGGAAAATTTCAATACTTAATTGATTTAGTACACGAACTAACATTCCAAGAAACTTTTCACGTCATTTTCATATTCATATTTCTGCACCATATCTCTTTCTAACAATTCACGCTTAAAGCCAGTGTCAGATGGGAAAAATGTTGCACATGCTTGGATGGGCTGACAAATGATTGACCTAATTTAATAGTCTACACAAGTGCAAGAATATGTATGAAAGCAAATCTTGCACTTTTCGCATCTCAAAAAACTGTTACATGTTTGATTAGCCTGTGTAACCACATATGATGATACATTCCACTGTTTATCGGAAATAATTTGTATCTGCTTTATATTTTCACTTCTCTTATGCCTTTTTGTTGTCTCTCTTTGTCTTGCTGATATATAAATTCAATTTATTCTTTTATTTCTGTAACAAAAGGCTTCCACTACAGTCCTTAACACCATATCAATGGCCTTATCCATTCTCTTACTGTTACTTACTTACTTTCCTCCCATGACTCATTTCTTCATTTGATTATGATGGTTTTCTGAGAACATGTTAGTGTTAATCCCTAATCCTTTCATATAGCAATATGCTTATGTAGTTCAACGGTAGCAGTAAACTTTTCTAAAATATGTTACAAATGATTTTGTATCATCATCTCCCTCAAGCTCATCAAAAAATTTATTCAAACCAGTCCTGAATTCTTTTTCATCTAAAATCATTTTTATAGTTATCAATTTCTCATACATTAAGTCTCTCTTTTCTCTATAAACAATCTTGGCAGCTGCTGCCCTCTTCCAACTCCTGGACACGTGCCAAGAGTATAACAGTTTATGCTGTGAAGCACCCATGACAGTGGTTAACAGTAAGTGAAAAATATGAAACAAAAAACACTATTTAAACACTAAAATATATTATAATGACTAGGTGTGACTATATCATTTGGAATACTGCTCGTCTACCAAGTGGTTTGGCAAGGTGTATTTACCGTACCATTACCAGTAATTCTTTCGAGGTATTTTATAATTGGGTTTAGTCTGTTTTTGCAGTTTTCAAAGAATTTCGCCGTCATACTCAGAATGGTACCTTTTATCGGTTGCAGATTAGATTTTCCGTGAAGGTATTTATTGGATTTAAAGTGTTTGATAATTGGGTCTATGTGTTCATTTAGGATTAATCGTATTACTTCATTTTTAAAATTTGCAGCTTACGAATTTTACTATTGTATGTTGTGATCCAGATTTGTGACGCATAAGTATTTATTGGTCTTATTAATATAAGATATATAGGCTTCTTGTTTTTTGTGTTCAGGACACTATTTCGGTGAAGTAGAGATTTCAGTTGGTTTAATGCAGCATAAGCTCTATTTAGTTTGTTTTTGATGTGCTTAGTGAAAGTTAATTTTTGATCCAGTGTAATACCCAGGTATTTGACGTTATTTTTCCATTCAATTTTTTCCCTTCATTGGCCACTTGTATATTGCTATGTGGAGTGCTTCTTTTGTTGGATTTAGAGAAAATTATTGCTTCTAAACTTGTACTTACAATATATAAGTTACAGAAATAAAAAGAGACGATATTTATTGTTATTGTTATTATTTCTCAAATGATATATCAATACGAAAGATTTAAGGATACTGCACTAGGCAATAAATCTGGTCAAGTACACCAATGTAATTGATTTAATATGGCACCAATAACCTAGAACATGTTCTATTCAACGATTTTTTTCAAGTGTTTTATTTAAGTATGGATCTAAATGGTAATCAGCACAATAGTCATCATCAAATAAAATGATACTGTTAGAATGATAAATTCATTATAAACATTACTCGGTTATTATCTTCCCGAAGGAGAAGTTTGTTTTCTTAAAAAAATCCGATTCTCGACGAATTTGTTTTCCCGACATTTCTAGCCATTCTGTATCGAATGCGACCAAATTCGGAAAGCGTAGGTTTGTGTGTGTGTGTGTGTGTGTGTGAACAGATTCTGTGCCATCAGTGCCGTGAATCGACGTTTTTTTTCCAACACCATCGTTTTGTCAACACAGAAAGTTTTTTGAATCATTTAAATCGGATGTTTATTCTCTCAAAAACTGCCATTTTTTTAACATTTAGCTCGGTATCTCAGAAACGGCTGGATCTGCCTTTGCCAACAACTAATCAGCACATCTCTCTAACAATAGGAATCGCATGTTTTTGAACCATTCAAATCGGTTGATCCGTGCGCTCGAAAACGTGGGCGAAAAATTGTATCCATACATACACACACACACACACATCTATTTTTTCTGAGGTATGCCAAAATGTTCAGAAACCTTCAAAACGACGATTATAATAACTTACTCTACGGGAAGTTAAAAAATAAAATTTATTTTAATATAAACACTATTTACAGATTTACAATTGTCTACATATTACATTAGCCAAGTTCAATATAATGCAAGAACAGATTTCTGTACTAGCATTTCACTCCGCAAAAGATGAACTTGAATCTGGCGCCATTGACAATTTTCCCTCCGTTGGCAGACTTGCGTCTAGTCGAGTGAGTGCATCTATTAATCTGTGGTCGAGTTCAAGTCACGTGTTCTGTGTGTTCAGTAATCCATTATGTTGCTTCGTGCGGCGCATTAGTTTCAACGTGTTTGAGTTTTGGCGTGTTTGTGTTTTGGTGTTTATTTCTATTTTATTTAAATTCAGTGCTTTGGTAGACAAATAATCAAATAGCATAAATTGGCGATAAAATTGTTTGCAGATTTCTGGTTATAGTCCAAGAGCCAGGTGCAAATTTGGTTAATTATTTCGCAGGCGCAGTGGGGGGGATGAGTAATTGTAACCTCCCACGCTTGAAGAAAAAGAAAATAAATTCACTCATTTCCTCTCGGCTAAAAGTTTATCAAGTTATAGCTAACCCAATACCTCAACAAAAAAAAAAAGTCAGCTGGTTATAACATAGTGCATTGTACGTCAGCTGATGGCTAGATCATGGGAAAAAAATCTTCACTTTCAGTGATATCCTCTCGGTTAAAAATTTACCAGATGATAGCTTATATGTAACAATTGATAAATATATACGTCAGCTGGCTGTATCTCGGTGGAAAAATCGTCAGCTGATACTTTGAAGGTCGTTACGTAGAAGTTAGCCAGAAGCATTTATTGACTATTTAAAGGCATAAGCTGACCAGGTTTTCCTCGACTTATTGCTAGCTGATTTTTTTATTCATCACAGTATTATATTTAAAATCAACTCACAAATTTTCGTGTGGGAGGAAATGACGTCTCTTTAATTATTCGGCATAGCACTCCAATATGAGTGTTGACATGAAACAAATATTCTATATCAATATTTTTTAGACTTATAAGTATATAATCATATAATTTTAGATATATTTCAATAATCAATTTTCTTAGTATAAATTAACTAGTTACTTGATAAAAAATATTTATTATAAAAAAATTATGACAAATTACAATTCGAATGACAATGTTATTTAATCATTTTCGGCTTCGCTTTGGCTTGAGTCACAACTATCTCTCTCTGATTCACTGTCCGAGTCACTGTCAGAGCTGTCTGCTGTTATATTTTCATTGTCATCATCTGTAAAAAAAAAATTAGAATGCGTATTTTAGCATAATATCATTAATATGATAATAAAATGTTACCTTTTTCGGGCTGTTGGTAACTGACTTCCAAATCAATCGTTGTTGGTAACTGACTTCCAAAGAACCAGGTAAAATCATATTTATTGTCACTTTCTTCCCAACCATAGTCTTCCGCATCATCAGAAGTTGGAACCTTCAAGTGTGCATTTGACCAAATTTGAGCAATATAGCATGCTCTTAAAAATTGCTGATATAGCTCTGACTCGCTAAGTGGTAGAGAAGAGCCATCAATACCTTTCTTTGGTAACTTGAATGTCTACGTATCCAAAAATTTATATGTTTTTTCAAACAACACTACTCTTGCCCCATTGACCTTTTTCAGACGATTTAATCCATACATATGGCACACAAACTCTTGAATTTTCTCAAAAATATTGTCTCTATTCTCTAATGATTTTGACATTTGGATGAAACACTTGATGAAATCATTCGATTTAGCCATTATTGAAAATGGTCGTTTTTTTTCCTTTTCGAAAAAAGGCCGGATTAAAATCACACCTTGTGATTGCGTGAAATGCCGGAAGTGCTGCGCTCAAATCAGATCCCAAAGATTCGTATAATTGAGTAACATTTATAAATCTTGGGGCTTTTCCAACTCCAACTTCCATGCAAATGTTGATATTTTCTGATATATTAGCCATGTTAGCTAACATAATTATTAACACGTCAGTGTCGGAACAACGAATAGTCGCGTTTGCATTAATATCAATGTTGCAGACATGGAAAATCATTTTTGTGTCTGCTTCTTCGTGAGCCGGGCACGAAAATGTTTCAACACGAGTTTTTAAAAATTTTGAGTCATTAACTTTGAATCGAAAACAAGAGTCTGCACTCACATAAACTGTTTTATCCTTTATATACGGCAACATATAATCTTCTTCCCAATTTTCAATAAGAAACTGTACCAGTGCTTTCTTAAAGTTAACGTTCTTCAGCTCAAGAGAAAAATCTTTTTTTCGCACTTGGTCAGGGCCTTCGATATGGAAGTTTGCTTGCTCCATGCCTCGTAGTTTGTGTTCTGTGTCTTTTATTGATGGAAAAATGTATCTGTCGAAGGCAATGTATATGATCTTAGCTGTGGTTGCACATATCATTTGCAGTACTTTTTTTAATATTTCCAAAATATTTCCAAAGCTAAGAGGTACATCTTTCATCTGATGTAACATAAAATACCCGTCATACACTATAACATCTGTATTTTCTGGTGGCTCAGAATGTTCATACTTCTCTAACAGAGCCAATAATGTGGATTTTTGTGTTTCACACATATTGCCATCAAGGTGGAAGAGAGACAGTGGTATCGGTGTTAAAGGATACGTGAGAACTTTATCTAAATCAAGTTCCTTTTTTAAAGAGATTTGAAGTAGTTGTCCAAATAAATCACGTTGCATTCGCAGCTCCACGATTCCTCGATTCCTCGAGCAACTGTCACTTTTTTTTTCTTCATCATATCTACGAAAGTATGGCATTTTACCCTAGAAATAGCCTTCTCAAATTGGTTTGGGTGATTTACACAACTTCTCGTTTTGTATTACCTTCTTTTTCAGAGTGAGAAATTTTCAATATGCTGAGGTGCTCCTTCTCCAGTAGAAATGTTAATACGCACTAGTAGTGAAAAAATTCTTACACAGTTTTTATTTTTATTTATTTATCAATTGTTACTTATAAGCTATCATCTGGTAAATTTTTAACCGAGAGGATATTACTGAAAGTGAAGATTTTTTTTTTCATGATTTAGCCATCAGCTGACGTACAATGTACTATGTTATAGCCAGCTGACTTTTTTGTTGTTGAGGTATTGGGTTAGCTATAACTTGATAAACTTTTAGCCGAGAGGAAATGAGTGAATTTTTTTTTCTTCAAGCGTGGGAGGTTACAATTACTCATCCCCTCCCCACTGTGCCGCAGCTGACGGTCATAGGGCTTTATGATACTGTTGTCTGATGCGTATCGCCAATTATCTATCGAGAAGAAATAATTAACCAAATTTGCACCTGGCTCTTGGATTATTATAAATACCATGTATTTCCCAAGTTCGATAATACTGAAGAAACTAATCTTGGTAGCCCACAAAAAACGACGATTACGTCTACATTTAAAAATTATGTATTATCGTATAAATATAAAATTAGAGGTGTAAATCAGATGCGAAACATGTTTTTAATTTGGAAACAACCATATGAAACAGTTCTCCCATGAATTTTCCAAATTTTCCATAATTTTGAAAACAAATATTGTCCGGCCCATCAAACGACAAGATTTGAATATTGCGCCACGATTTTTAACTTTTCTGGCGATGATACATTTTACTGGGGCATTTGGCATATGAGTAGGCGATTCATCTGTCATCATGAATAATATTTTGTAGGAAGCCATTTTAAATCAAGTGCTGTTTACCAAAAATTTTCAAATTAAAAATGTAAAGTTTCTACACGATTTTGAAATATTATCTCACCTTGCCGACAATCTCTGGATTAGCAAGAATTTTTCAAGACTAACTCTGGCCAAATCGGTTTAGCCATTTCCGAGTTTTACCGAATCATTTGATCGAGAGCTTCATTTTTATATATAATATAAGACTAGCTGACCCGGCAAACGTTGTTTTGCTAAGTAAGGTATATTCTAAACAATTTCTAGAGAATCAAAAATATTTTTTTTATTTTATTTTATTTGACCTCTTATTCACAAACTACCATATACAAAGTTTCCTACATTTATATTCTAATTTTCATTTAACTAAAAAATTATATATAATTTTATAATAATCAATATTTGACACTAAATTAAATAAATCAAATGTTTTAACTAAATTTTTCATTCAATATAATTCATATAATAAACAATCCCTATTTTCTTTATATCTACTGCAGGTTAAAATTATATGCTCTAAAGATCCCACATCCTCCCCGCAGTCACAAATAGCAGACTCTCTCATCTTTATTTTAAACAGGTGTTCTGGAAAATGTCCATGGTTACACGTTATTCTGTTCATCGTAACTTTAACTATCTTCATTTTTAAATTGATAAAACCAGGGTACCTTTTTAACAAAGTCGTTAACCCCTTTATAATATTTTTCTTCATATCCTGATGTTATTTGCCAATCCATTTTCCAGTTATTTACTGCTTTATTTTTCATAATTTTTACTAAATCTTTATTTAATACTTCGTTATATTCCATTCCCTTCAAGCAATCACTATATTTAAATCACTAATTCTGTCATATATTTCAGATTAATTAAAATTAATTTGTTTCAACATATATTTGTCACTCAACCATTCAAATCTGACATTTAGTGGCATCACTCCAGTTTCTAATAACAGTACATTTGTTGGTGTCGATCTCATCATACCTGCGCAAAATCTTGAACATTTGTATTGAATTTTTTCAAGCTCATTTGCCATATTAGAATGTCCAAAAATTATGCTACCATATTCCAGGATTGATCTAATTATTGTTTTATATAAATTAATTGATGTAATAGGATGTGAACCCCACCAAGTACTGTTTATCGGTCTCATTAAACTGGTCTTTTTTCAATTCGTTTCTTCATATAATTAATATGATATTTAAAAGTCATTTCTTGATCAAAATATATACCTAGGAATTTATTATTACTATGAATTTTAATTGTATTATATGAACTTGAAATACAAGCTGGGAACTTTTTGTTGGAATGCAGACCTTTCTTCGAATTCAACCAAATATGCAGCAATTCCATATTCATAGACATCATATCGATGGCCTCTTTCAATTTATCTTTTTCAATATAAATCAATAAATCATCTGCATATTGTAGAATTCGTACCTTCCAACCATATACCTTCTATATTCCGTATAAATAGAGCATATAATAAGAGCCTAAGGATAGCTCCTTGAGGTAGACCCTGTCGAAGAACTCTTCCAATCCTTGCATTTTCATTTAGTTTAACTTCGATTTCTCTATGAAAGGTAGAATATATCATAGCATTGATCAACTTTCCTGGTTAGCCATCATGTAAAAGACTTTGCTAATTTTCCAGGCACTACATTATCGTGTGCACGCTTTATATCGCAAAACAGTGCAACGACATATACTGCAGTAAACGGAGCGTTTTAGGTCTGAATTTTTTACTGTGCTCCGAATTGCATGAAATTTTGGAATTGGGTTCATCTTACTCTCAAGATCAAAAGTGAAAAAATTCGGGTTCCGGCACCACCCCCCGAGGGGATGACACCCCTTCTCAATTGTGTAATTTCATTTTTTCAAAATAACGTCGGAAATCGATATTAGAACTAATTATAAGAAAAAAAATGTCTTTTATAGTTTTTCAAAAAAACTAATAGTTTTCAAGTCACTGGCCACTAAAAATTCATATATTTTTGGCGATTTTAAAAATCATGTAATGAACAAAATAATGTCGATTGAAATCTTAATAATTCGATGTTTTATAAAGTGTTCTAGGAATAATATTAAGCAAGATTTGAAAGAGCAAAGTCGTTTTTTATTTTGTTCAAGATTTAATTGTTCTATTTAAAGCCATCTAGTGGCGAGGTTCTACAATTTATGCATTTCGGTGAAATTGGGTTTTATAGTGCTCAACATAAGCTTTAAAATGAGTAATGTTACAAGTTTTTTGCGTGTAAAATGAGTGAGCTATCATGTAAATAAGAAGCATATACGATGTTTTTTTTATTTTAAATCATATGGTTTAATGAGCGCCATTTCCACCAGAATTAAAGTAATTCACATTCCATCTAGAATTCACTTCATTATAGACAACTTGATGGATTCTAGTAGATTCACTACTTTAGTACAATAGTCCAGTCATTTGGTGCACAAAAAGGCTGTTGCCGGTACAGTACTCCGGGAATTCTGAAAATTGGTAATTTTATAGATTTCGAGGTGCTCTTTACGAAAATCAGCTTTGCCACCTCAAATTTGAACGGCAAGTTGCCGCCATATTGAAAAAATGGCGTCAAAAAACAACTTTTTTAAAATATCTCCTTTCTGGCTTATTTTACGATAAAAGTATATATGTACGAAATAAACTAGAGAAAATTTCCTACAATTCCTTAGAAAACCGTTTTTTTGTAAAATTGATAGTTTAAGAGTACGGCCGCCTCGAAGTCTTTGCTGCTCTCGCCGTAGTATCAAATCTATCCATATATGACAGCACTTCGAGCTTGACCACATTCTCTCTAATAATTAATATTTTCAATGTTAAATTAAGCGAATAAGATCTAGAAATAAAATAATTTAAATATTTTTCGTTTTTTTTTGCTAATTTTTTAACACTTCAATGGCAAAGTAGCTATAAGTATACTTATAGCTTGAGTAGCACCTTATAGCTTCAAGTAGCTTGAAGCATTAAAAAATCAGCAAAAAACCGAAAAATATTTGAATTATTTTATTTCTAGATCTTATTCGCTTAATTTAGCATTGAAAATATTAATTATTAGAGAGAATGTGGTCAAGCTCGAAGTGCTGTCATATATGGACAGATTTGATACTACGGCGAGAGCAGCAAAGACTTTGAGGCGGCCGTACTCTTAAACTATCAATTTTACAAAAAAACGGTTTTCTAAGGAATTGTAGGAAATTTTCTCTAGTTTATTTCGTACATATATACTTTTATCGTAAAATAAGCCAGAAAGGAGATATTTTAAAAAAGTTGTTTTTTGACGCCATTTTTTCAATATGGCGGCAACTTGCCGTTCAAATTTGAGGTGGCAAAGCTGATTTTCGTAAAGAGCACCTCGAAATCTATAAAATTACCAATTTTCAGAATTCCCGGAGTACTGTACCGGCAAAACGACCAAATGACTGGACTACAAACTATTTTTAGAAAACTCACGATTTTATAAAAACTTTTTTACCGATTTTTTTTAAAATCGAACTTATTTTCATTATATCTCAAAAGAATAAAAAATACGTATAAAAAATACGTATTTGGAATTTTGTTCGAAAACAATATAATTTTGCTGATGATTCACAAATTACTGAAACAAAGATAATTAAATCAGAAAACGTTTTTGAAATTCCACTAGTTATCGAGAAATTCTAATCTAATATATATTACAAAAAATAATTTCCACGTGTAACAATGTTATCAGATAATCTACATCCTGCTATTCCATTTTCATGTTTCTAGTGAATTAATAAATTGACAAAGTTATGATTGCTTAAAGAATGCGTGATCAAAAAGAGTCTCTCTCGAGCCCTTCAACCGTTCGCCGTTTCAAAATGAGAGGGGAGGCAACCACAAAATTTTGTATTATTATGTTGATAACACAGTCTAGCGTGAGCCGTCGACCAGTTCGGATGGTATAAACAAAACAACCTAACCTCTTACGTAAACAATCGGTATCGAAGTGATATTTAGTTTTGTGAATTGTTATTGTGTACAAGTGCATGCGCAGTTAAACAGTTCTCAACATACGCACAAATGTCCCCGTTGCAGGGGCATTTACAAATTTAAATGCCGAATATTATTAATTAAATTAAATAGTTTTATTAATATAAATAATATAATGCAACAGCAAGAAAATGGAAAGTCTATTTTACCGCTAGTAGAAACACAAAATGTCTTGAACGACACTTCAATGACAGATAGTGCGTTTATACAACATCGTTTACAGCTACAGCAACAACAACAGCAACAGCAAATTATTATGTCAAATGCTTACGATCAAAATACGTATTTACAACAACAGCAAATTAACAGGGTAAATAACCACGAACAAAGTGCGTATATACAACAACTACAACAGCAACAACAGCTACAGATGCAACAACAGTTGCAACAACAACAACAGATGCAACAACAGCAACAGCTACAACAACAACAGCAAATTAATAAGCCAATAGTTAATGAACAAAGAATAAATACTGTCGCTAGCGACATGGAACTTGACAGCCAGACTCCATCGGCTTCGTGGCAATACGTCAGAAGAAATAAAAGAAGGCGTAACTCAACAGAAGGTAATTTAAACAATGAAATAGTAACACCGAACAGATTTAGCTTACTAGCTTCAACATCGAATACACAGAATGAAAACACCACAAAGGTCCAAAGGCCACCGCCCGTGTTTGTGTATAACGTAGATAAATTTGCAGATATGATTAGTGACATAAATGAAATACTCAACAGAAACGAATACATCACTAAGTCATTGCCAAATGACATAGTTAAGATTAATGTAGCAGCACCGGAACAGTATAGAAATCTCGTTACTTTACTCAAATCAAAAAATGCTAACTTTCACACATATCAGCTAAACGAAGAGAGGGCATTCAGGGTTGTGCTGAAAAACATACATCATACGTACGACACGGAAGAAATTAAACAAGAAATTGAGAAACAAAATCATAAGGTGAGAAATATTATCAATGTCAAGCAATACAAAACAAAGCGCCCGCTTAATAATATGTTTTTTATTGACCTTGAGCCGGCTAACAACAATAGCAAAATATATAATTTAACAAAACTTAATCTAAAACTTAATCATATAGTAGTGGTAGAGCCTTTAAGAAAAAGAAAACAAATTATCCAGTGCACAAGGTGTCAATTATTTGGCCATTCAAAATCATATTGTAACAGACCCTACGTGTGTGTAAAATGCAGTGGACCTCACATTTCTACTGCATGTAAAAAATCTAAAGATATGCCCGCTATATGCGTGTGGTGACAACCATCCTGCAAACTACAGAGGATGTTTAAAATATAAATCCCTGTTCAAAGAAAGTAGAAGAAATGTTTCCAACGCCAATGCAGACTCCAGCCGCATGACTAGTTCGGCAGCACAACACTCACTACGAGCTAACATCGCGAGGCATCGAAGCTATTCTGAAACCCTTAGAGCACAGCAAAGTAACGGATGCGAAACGCAACAGACAAACACTCTACAAGAAATACTCAACAGCTTTAAAGACATGTTTAAACAGCTAGTTGCACAAAATACAATGATTCTAAATATGCTAACATTGCTAGCCAAAAAATAATGGCGGACTTTTTACGTATTGCTGAGTGGAATGCAAACGGCATTCTTAACCATCGTAATGAAGTCGAAGCATTTTTACAAATACACGATTGATGTTTTACTGATAAGTGAAACACACTTAACAGATACAACTACATTTAAAATACCTTACTACAGATTCTACTATACTAATCATCCCGATAAAACTGCGCATGCTGGAACAGGAATTTTGATAAAGACAACAATAAAACATTATGAATTGCCTAAGTTTGAAAAAAATTACCTACAGGCTACACTGATAAAAATCCATACTTGCGGATATGACCTGGTTATCTCGGCTGTTTATTGCCCGCCTAGGTACAACATTAAAAAAACAGAATTTAAAGAATTCTTTGACATTTTGGGATCAAAATTCGTAGCTGGTGGGGACTTTAACTCCAAAAATACGCTTTGGGGATCCAGACTTCTGAATCCCAAAGGCAAAAAATTAGCTGAATTAATACAAGAAAAAAAATATCTTTTTATCAACAGGCCGACCAACATACTGGCCCACAGATGAACGCAAAGTTCTTGACTTGCTTGACTTTTTCATAACCTATGGCATTTCCTCATTGAATATGGATATTGAAGATTGCATGGATCTGTCCTCGGATCACACACCTATAATCGCGACAATAAGCACATATGTAATAAAAAGGAAACAAAAGAGTGCTCTATATAATTATAAAACAGACTGGAACGCATTCAGAAATGAAATGGATAACAAAATTAACTTGAAAATAAGAATTAAAAGTGAAGAAGAAATAGACAATGCAACAAATTTATTTATACAAGCAACGAAAGAAGCTCTAAGGAATGCAACACCCACACTTTATAAACAAGATGTCGAATTCAATTTACCGCTGGAAATTAAAAAACTAATTAAAGAAAAAAGAAGAGCTAGAAAAATCTGGCAGAGAAGCCGTGCACCAAGCGACAAAACATCATACAACAAATTATGCAGTTCACTAAAAAATAGGTTGAAAGAACTTAAAGAAAACAATATTGCAAATTATATTGTCAATATAAACAAATTTGACAACTCTATCTGGAAGCCTATTAAAAACACTAAATGTCCTGTAATGCATATGTCTCCTTTGAGAATAGATATGAATGAAAATGTGAAGTGGGCTAGAAATGAACAAGAAAAGGCGGACGTTTTTGCTAATTACCTCAAAGAAGTGTTCACACCCAATAATAACGATCCGGATCCTGATGTGACAAAAACCCTCGAGGAAATAAGAAGCAGTAATGAAAACATAAGAGCAATAACTCCTAAAGAAGTAAAAAGATATATTCTCCATCTAAGCAATAAAAAATGTGCAGGTATTGACGAGATACGAGCTAAAGTACTGAAAGAGCTTTCACGGAAGGCAATTGTTATGCTAACTCAAGTTTTCAACTCTGTGCTACGTTCTGGATATTGGCCCAAGGTGCTAAAAACATCTGAAATCATAATGATCCAGAAGATGGGAAAACCAGGGCATATTGTATCATCGTATAGACCTATAAGTCTTTTACCTATACTTTCTAAATTATTAGAAAAGTTATTACTTGCCCGAATAAGTGATCTGCTAAAGATCATACCTTGTCACCAGTTTGGATTTCGCCGACTGCACTCGACCATACAACAGTGCCATAGGGTTACAACGGTCATTCATCAAGCGATAGAAGATAAACAATATTGCTCAGCAGTGTTTCTCGACGTACAACAGGCTTTTGATAAAGTCTGGCACGACGGATTATTCTTACCAGAATCAGATTCTGCTTACCAGAAAAAATATATATATAATATTGAAATCATATCTATCAAACAGGAGTTTTAGGGTTAGAGTGGGAGATGCGGTGTCAGAATTTCATCAGATAAAAGCAGGAGTGCCACAGGGAAGCGTGCTAGGACCAACCCTTTTCACAATATATACACACGACATACCACTAAATCCAGCCACCACCCTCGGCACATTTGCCGATGACACCATGATCATGGCTACCCACGAAGATCCAGAAATTGCAACACTAAACTTACAGGACCACCGGTTTGAGTTAGAGAAATGGTTAATGAAATGGAAAATAAAGCTAAACACGGATAAAACGCGACATATCACTTTCACTACAAGAAAGAAAAACTGTCCTACTGTATTTATAAACAACGTGGAAATATTGACTTGCACCAGCGTTAAATACTTAGGTTTACATCTGGACCGCAAACTAACATGGAATATTCACATAAAACAAAAAAGGAAGCAAATTATGGATAAATTTAGACAACTCTACTGGCTAATAGGAAGAAAATCTAAAATGTCATACAACAATAAATTACTAATATATAAGTCAGTAATTATACCGATATGGACTTATGGTATTCAACTATGGGGATGTGCAAGCACGTCCAGCATAAAGATTATCCGACGAACTCAAAATAAAATTTTAAGAGCAATAGTTAATGCACAATGGTACACAATAACACTATTCATTCAGATTTAAACATACTGACCGTAAAAGAAGTAATTCAGCAAAGAAGCAATTCATACCACATGAGATTAGACCAACATCCAAATCCAGCCATGCAATTAATCAAAAATCATGATCCAACTAGAAGGCTCAAAAGAAAATGGCCAGAAGATCTACTAAATTAATTTAAGCTCTGTTATATTACTAACAAAGATTATTCATTAACATAGAATATTAATTAATATAGATATATTTTTATTAACATTGATTTATTTTATTAACATAGATTATCTACAGGGGAATATCTTCAGTGGAAGATACCTCTAAATGTCATATTTAATGGATCACATAGGCTCATAGAAATTGTATTTCTGATTGTCTATAATAAATAAATAATAAAAAAAAATAAAAAAATATGTTGATAATAGCGATTTATTCTTATAGTAAAGTATCTTAAGGCTGAGTGGCCCACGTGCTAAATGAATTAATATAATTTTATATCGCTATAGTCAAGTGAAAGTTTAATAATTGCAGTAGCAAGAACAACAAATATACGAGTTTAGACAAAATTATACTGGGCTAATACCCAGTAGTTATATTAACTGTTTTTATTTAAGGATAATTTTATGGATATGGTATTTATTTTCGAGAAATTGAAAAAACATTCATATCATTTTGAATATCTTAATTTTCTTTCAATTTCAAAATAATTTTTTCAAACAATTTTTTATCAAGGGGTTGTTTTTAAGGATCTAAAAAGGGTTAAAATTTTGATAATTAAGATAGAAAACATAAAATATTATTAACTTTATACGTAATTCTTATTATATCATACCGAAATTTATTTTGTGTTTTTTTCAATTTAGAGGTTAATTGATGGGTTTCAGGGTTTTCACGGGGTTGAAATGATTTTATTGCAAGGTAAATGTATTAGAATATATTATTTAATTATATCCTTTAATATTAAAAACGTTTTCTAGCGATAAAACGGCTCAATGTTCACTTATTTTTAAGGGGTCGCCAACCCCCCGGGCGGCGGTTACGGAACCCGAATTGTTTTCACTTTTAAACTTGAGGCTAAGATGAACCTAATCCCAAAATTTCATGCAATTCGGAGCACAGTAAAAAAATTCAGAGATTTTTCTTCTCCGTTTACTGCACTAAGATGTTTCTTGAAAAGGCTAGATGTATGTCTGTGGAAAATATACTTAGACTATCTTGCGTGCCTAAACCTTTTCTAAAGCCATATTAGCTTTTGGGCAGTAACCACTCTCAATCCACTCAATCCACCACTCGACTCTTCTTGTTATCATCCTATCTTTTATTTTAGCAATACACGACGCCAAAGTAATTGGTCTATATGCATTGCTATCATCAGAATTATTGCTCTTCTTTTTAATTAGAATAATTCTATATTTATTCTAGTCAGGAATTTCATTCGGTGACAGCCAATACTTATTAATAATCTTGAGTAGAATTCCTTTTCCGGACTGTGAAAGGTTTTTTAACATAGAATAATATATGTTGTCTACTCCTGGATTAATTAAATCTTTGATTTTACTCCAAGATTTTTCTAATTCCCATAATAAAAATGGTCTAATTAATGACTTTTCTACCAAACCTGTTGCTCTATTTCCTTTAAGATATTTACCAATATCATCACCCATCCAAAGGGCGCGATATTATCAACTACCTCTTCCACTGCTTTATCATTAAACAACTCTGAATTCTTCTCGTTCTGTGAAATATAATTGTTATAATTATTAGATGGAGTATTAGGATTTAGATTGTTGACAAATTTACACCAGCTTTAGCTTTAGTTTTATTACACTGAATAAAATTTTCTAAACTCGAATTTATTCTAAAGGTCTTTTCTGCTTTTCTACTTTCTACAACCAGTTTAAAACATTCTTCATCCCACCACACCGGTTTCATCACTTTTTTTTTACATTATCCAACAGCAATCAGAACATATTGTTGTTCTATGGCTGTTTGGTTCAATATTAACTCAAGTAGTGTTGCACTTGAGTATACAAGTTGGCATGATAGATAACCCTCCAATGAGGATTACTAGACACTTAGAGAAGATCTGCTGGTTGTTTCTTCTTGAGTCTTCTGGGTTGAGAGTCCAATAGCAGCGGTTGTATGATGGAATTTACGTGGTTATGTAGCCGGGCAAAGTGGGATATGTTTCTTTTACTAATCACTTCTTGTACTGTTTCCATATGGAGGTCATTATGCAGGATTTCGTTGGATACATACCAAGGCGCGCTTGCGATAAGTCTTAAAATTTTTGATTGTTGTCTCTGTAAGGACTTGATTCTGGTTTTGCTGGCGCATCCCCAGAGCTCGACTCCATAGGTCCATATAGGTTTAATGGAAGATTTGTAAATAAGAACTTTGTTGTACAGTTATAGCTTGGAGTGATGTCCTATTAACCAATACAGTGATCTGACTTTGCTTCGTAGTTCTTTTATTTTTTGGTTTATATGTTGTATCCAGTTTAGTTTATGGTCCAAATGAATACCGAGTTATTTGGTGTTGGAGACCTCTGGTATAGCCTTGTTATACATGCTGACAGGAGGGCATTTACCCTTTTTCAGCGTGAAGGTTATATGGCACTACTTGCTTTCATTAATTTTTACTCTCCATTTTTTGGCACAAAGTTCAATTGATGCTCTTGGAGTATCTTGCTGGCTACAATAGGATTAGAGTCGGTATCCATTATAACAGTGTCGTCAGCAAAAGTTCCTGTAAGGGTGTCGTTGCAAGTCGGAATATCATGGGTATAAACGATATACAAAATAGGCCCCAGAGCACTTACCTGGGGGACCCCGGCTTCAATTTTGCGAAATGTCGATATCTGTCTGCCTACTTTTGTCCGAAAAGTTCTGTCCGATAAATAGGATTTGAAGAATTCATAGTAATCAGGCATAATTTTGTTGATTTTGATTAGGAGACCCTGATGCCAGACTCTGTCGAACGCTTGGCTCACATCAAGAAGAGCTGCGGTGCAGTATTCTCCTTTCTCAAACGATTTGTAGAATTTGTCAACCACACGATGGCACTGCTGGATCGTTGAGTGCATTGGACGAAATCCAAACTGATGTGTAGGAAATATCTCATATTTAGTCGTGATATCTGACAAAATCATTTTTTCAAATAGCTTGGCAATGGTGGACAAAAGACTTATTGGTCTGTATGAATCTGGTAATTCTGGATTTTTGCCTGGTTTTATAATTAATATAATTTTCGATTGCTTAAGCAATGTAGGCTAGTACTTCAGTCTATAGATGGCGTTGATAATGTATGTTAGTAAAACGTGTCCTTTTCTTGGCAGCTCTTTCAGCATTTTAGGTGTTATTAGATCGATGCCAGGGGATTTCCTATTTTGCAGCGCCCGGGTGTGAGAAAATACTTGAGCTGGAGTGAATTTTGGAATACGTAATTCTGCGCTACAATCTGTTGGAGTTCTGGCTATTACAACGGTATTATTGTACATGGAAGGATTTGGCTGGAAAACTGTTTCCAAGTGATCCGCAAAACAAACTGCCTTTTCAGAATCGGTACGAGCCCAAGTGGGTTCATTGGGAGTATTGATTTTTAGTAGGCTGTTGATTGAGTGCTGTTTGTTATTGGTTTTTACGACACCCCAGATTGGATTGTCTTTTCTATTGAGATTGGTGATGTATTGGTCAAAACACGAGTTATTGTGTTCAAGCAATTTTTTTCTCAACTTGTTATTCAGATTGTTAAGAACAGGTTTATCCTTTGGATCGTGAGATTTTTGCCAAAGACGTCGAGCTTTGCGTTTTTCGGCAATTAATCTTTTAATTTCAATACTCAATGGTTGATCGTCCTTCGGCTTTGATGGTGGTGTTGAGAGTTTTGCAGCGCCTTGTAGTACATGTATTAGATGATTTAGAGAATCATCAATGTCGTTCGGTGATTTCAAGCGAATCTTCAAGTCTAATCTTTCAGAAATATTATTTCTGTAACGTTCCCAATTTGTCCTCGAGTTGTGTAAAAAAGTTGCAGGAAAACTTACTGCGCAGGTGCAGCTCAGAGTTATTATCAAAGGCGAGTGATCCGATGACAAGTCGTAGATTGAAATTATCGATATGTTAGACAGATTTAATCCTTTTGTGATGGCAAAATCAAGCAGGCCTGGGTGTTTGTGGGGGTCACTGGGCCAATATGTGCATGACCATGGAGACACGACGGCAAGTTTCTTAGAGGTGATTGCTTTTTCGAGTTCACGACCTTTAGGCGTAGTTAATCTTGAACCCCAGAGTGTGTTCTTATTGAAGTCACCTCCAACTAGAAATCTGGGACCCATCGTGTTGAAGAATGCTTGAAACTGATCAGATTTGATGGTATGTCTGGGTGGGCTCAGTAAACTGAAGAAACCATAATGTCGAATGGTACTACGTTCACTAGTAATGTGGTGGCCTGTAAATAATTAGAATCGTATTTGTTTAGTTCTTGATGGCGTATATTTGACTTTATTAAAACTGCGCTTCCTGCATGATTGGTTCCATCAGGATGTGGCGTGTAGTAGGTCCTGTAGTTAGGAATGTTGAATATAGCACCATATGACAAGTGCGATTCACTTATTAACAGTATGTCAATTTTATGCTCGGTAAGAAAGTGAGTAATTTCGCGTCTGTGTTGGCAGATGCCATTGGCATTCCATATAGCAATTTTTAATAAATTAGCCATTATTTTAGTTTACTTACCACAAGTGATAACATATTTATAATCATTATATTTTGTTGCATCTCTTGTTTTATTACGTCCTTTAGGTCGTTGATTACGGATGTGATTGCAGAAACTTCTTGATTTACATGATTTTGTGTTTTTAGAACCTGTGAGTAGCTCAAGTGATCAGATGTTTGATTGGTGTAGGAAATTCGTTCCCGGTTTTTAGTAATGTTTGGCTGCGAATGGTTCTGATGCTGGGAGGACGAATTCGTTGAGTTTTTGTTGTGTTTCGGAAAAAATGGGCAACCCTTATAGTTGGCGGGATGTTCGTCTCCTTTGGTTTTTTACACGCAGGAGTAGGATGATCATCACCACATTTTAAACATGCATAAAGGCGGTTGCAATATGTTCTAGTATGTCCCCAGAGCTAACACCTATGGCACTGGATAACGTCCTTGGTTCGTCTTGGCGGTTCAAAAAACACTATTTGATTCATTAGCTTGTCAATTTTGTAAATCGCCGGATTGTTACTATTTGGTTCTAAATCCACAAAAAATATATTTAACGGTTTTTTGTGATGCGTTGTTTCAAGTTTGTAATGCTTCTCACTGTATGTCCGTATTTCTCGATGGCTGTTTTGATTTTATTTATATCAGTTGTATAATGCATATATTTGAGCACCACTCTAAATGCCCGCTCGCTGCTTATTTGATAGGTGTGGAATATAATGTTGTTATTTTTCATAAACCTGACGGCATTTCTATAATGTCTGCGTCAGTGACGTTAATTTTAACCATATCATTAGGCAGAGTTTTCGTGACAAATTGACCCGGTTGTAAAGCGGCACTAATTGTATGCATCATATCGGCAAAATCATTGACATTGTATATATAAATTGGAGGCGGTTTTACGGTTACAGCAGTCTAACTGTTTGCTGTGCTTGTAGTATTATTACCTTTACCGGTGTTACTTGGCGTTTCGTTTGATAATACAATAAATTTGTTGGTCAATTCCAGAGGATTGATTTTTGTACCACACACTTTACGCTTTTTAGCACTGCAGGGAACTGTCTGCCACTTGTGTATATTTGCCGGCACTGTATTTGTCACTGCATTAGCACTGCTACAACACGGCTGCTCAATTGAGTTGTTAATATTGTTGTTAATATTTGGAGATGTTGTTATTTCACTTTGATCACTTTGATATTCGTTGTAATTATAAAACATATCACTATCATCATCAATTGAGTTCAATATGATCATAGCCGACGCAATTGTTGTTCCAAGTGATGAACAGTTAGTGTTTATATTTATGTCAGGCGGTCGGCCGGGGCGATCGCCTACGTTCGACGCCATTGTTTGTATGACTCAGTCACTCAGGTACACAAAAATTTGTTTTGATTGATGTGCACTGGTCGGTGTCCCGAACAGAACTGGTTTCATCACTTGAGATGTTGTTAAAATTTTATTTATTGGTATACATTTTTCCGCAGTTTGATTTATAGTATTTATGAATTTTTCATGAATATTATTATCTAAATTATTGCCCAAAGATAAGATTTTATGTTCGAACACTATTTTATATTTTTCGGCTTTACCACAATTCCATTTTCTATTGGGAATCAATATCCTATTATTCCTCACTATATCCAAATAAAAATAAATAGGATAATGATCGGAACCTAAGTTTTCCTCTATTACCTTCCATGCTATTAAATGGAATATTTCAGCAGAGCACACAGTAACATCAACTACAGTTTTAGTGTTTTTAAACACCAGAGTTGGGGAACCATTATTTAATACAAATTCACTCTTCCATTGATTCCATTAAATTCATTCCGTAATTATCATTTTAGTTAAATGGTGATGCGCATTTACATCTCCGGCTATAATAAACGCTCTAGGAATATTCTCAAATAAATATTTCCATTATTGTTTCGTAATGTGTGTACCTGGCGATATATATATTGATACCAAATATATTTTTTTATCTCCTAAAATTATTGATATTGCACATAATTGGACTTTGTTTATATCTATTTCTCCAATATTAATATTTACTATTTGATAGTTTACTCTTTCGTTAATAATTATAGCCGCTCCACCTTTTCCGTCATATCTGTCAGTCCTGATTATATTGTAATTTTTTAAATAGTAATTTTTTAAGTAGTACCGTCGGTTCCATTTGAACCAAGATTCTGATAATAATATAACATCAGTTTTATTTTGATATATGAAGATTTTCAAACTTTCTTTGACTGTTTAAAAGTTTATCAATTTTCTTTTAATTCTAATAATTTTAATTTTTGTTATTATTATCCAAACCAACTTTATTTTGTTGTTCACTAATATTTCTAACTTCTACACTATTAAACTTCTCGTAAATTAAATCCATATCTTTTTTAAATTTTACCACAACTTCCTTTAGATCATCACATTCTTTGTTCCTTATTTTTTCTCTCAGTTTTTTAACTAGCTTCTCATGGATTATACGCAATTTTGCCGCAATATTCACGCCTTTGTAAATTTTTCTCTTCACTTGTTTGTTTTAGTCTAGCGTGAGCCGTCGACCAGTTCGGATGGTATAAACAACCTAACCTCTTACGTAAACAATCGGTATCGAAGTGATATTTAGTTTTGTGAATTGTTATTGTGTACAAGTGCATGCGCAGTTAAACAGTTCTTAACATACACACAAATGTCCCCGATGCGGGGGCATTTACAAATTTAAATGCCGAATATTATTAATTAAATTAAATAGTTTTATTAATATAAATAATATAATGCAACATCAAGAAAATGGAAAGTCTATATTACCGCTAGTAGAAACACAAAATGTCTTGAACGACACTTCAATGACAGATAGTGCGTTTATACAACATCGTTTACAACCACAACAACAACAGCAGCAGCAGCAAATTATTATGTCAAATGCTCACGATCAAAATACGTATTTACAACAACAGCAAATTAACATGGTAAATAACCACGAACAAAGTGCGTATATACAACAACTACAGCAGCAACAACAGCTGCAACAACAACAACAAATGCAACAACAACAACAGTTACAACAGCTAGAACAACAACAACAGATGCAACAACAACAACAGCTACAACAACAACAGCAAATTAATAAGCCAATAGTTAATGAACAAAGAATAAATACTGTCGCTAGCGACATGGAACTTGACAGCCAGACTCCATCGGCTTCGTGGCAATACGTCAGAAGAAATAAAAGAAGGCGTAACTCAACAGAAGGTAATTCAAACAATGAATTAGTAACATCGAACAGATTCAGCTTACTAGCTACAACACCTAATACACAGAATGAAAACACTACAAAGGTCCAAAGGCCACCGCCCGTGTTTGTGTATAACGTAGATAGATTTGCAGATATGATTAGTGACATAAATGAAATACTCAACAGAAACGAATACATCACTAAATCCTTGCCAAATGATATAGTCAAGATTAATGTAACAGCACCGGAACAGTATAGAAAACTCGTTTCTTTACTCAAATCAAAAAATGCTAACTTTCACACATATCAGCTGAACGAAGAAAGGGCATTAAGGGTTGTGCTGAAAAACATACATTACACTTACGATACGAATGAAATCAAACAGGAAATTGAGAAACAAAATCATAAGGTGAGAAATATTATTAATGTCAAGCAATATAAAACAAAGCGCCCGCTTAATATGTTTTTTATTGACCTTGAGCCTGCTAATAACAACAGCAAAATATATAATTTAACCAAATTACTCAATCATATAGTAGTGGTAGAGCCTTTAAGAAAAAGAAAGGAAATTTTACAGTGTACAAGGTGTCAATTATTTGGCCATTCAGAATCTTATTGCAACAGACCCTTCGCATGTGTAAAATGCAGTGGACCTCATAATTCTACTGCGTGTAAAAAATCTAAAGATACGCCGGCTATCTGCGTGCATTGTGGTGACAACCATCCTGCAAATTACAGAGGATGTTTAAAATATAAGTCCATGTTCAAAGATAGTAGAAGAAATGTTTCCAACACCAATCCTGACACCAGCCGCATGACTAATTCGGCAGCACAACACTCACTACGAGCTAATATTTCGGAGCATCGAAGCTATTCTGAAACCCTTAGAGCACAGCAAAACAACGGATGCGATACGCAACAGTCAAACACTTTACAAGAAATACTCAACAGCTTTAAAGACATGTTCAAACAGCTAGTTGAACAAAATACAATGATTTTAAATATGCTAACATTACTAGCCAAAAAATAATGGCGAACTTTTTACGTATCGCTGAGTGGAATGCAAATGGCATTCTCAACCATCGTAATGAAGTCGAAGCATTTTTACAGATACACATGATTGATGTTTTATTGATAAGTGAAACACACTTAACAGATACAACTACTTTTAAAATACCTTACTATACCTTCTACTATACTAATCATCCCGATAAAACTGCGCCATGCTGGAACAGGAATTTTGATAAAGACAACAATAAAACATTATGAATTGCCTAAATTTGAAAAAAATTATCTACAGGCTACACTGATAAAAATTCATACTTGCGGATATGACCTGGTTATCTCGGCTGTTTATTGCCCGCCTAGGTACAACATTAAAAAACCAGAATTTAAAGAATTCTTTGACATTTTGGGATCAAAATTCATAGCTGGTGGGGACTTTAACTCCAAAAATACGCTATGGGGATCCAGACTTCTGAATCCCAAAGGCAAACAATTAGCTGAATTAATACAAGAAAAAAAATATTTCTTTTTATCAACAGGCCGACCAACATACTGGCCCACAGATGAACGCAAAGTCCCTGACTTGCTTGACTTCTTCATAACCTATGGCATTTCCTCATTGCATATGGATATTGAAGATTGCATGGATCTGTCCTCGGATCATACGCCTATAATTGCGACAATAAGCACATATGTAATAAAAAGGAAACAAAAGAGGGCTTTATATAATTATAAAACAGACTGGAACGCATTCAGAAATGAAATGGACAACAAAATTAACTTGAAAATAAGAATTAAAAGTGAAGAAGAAATAGACAATGCAACATATTTATTTATACAAGCAACGAAGGAAGCTCTAAGGAATGCAACACCCACACTTTATAAACAAGATGTCGAATTCAATTTACCGCTGGAAATTAAAAAACTGATTAAAGAAAAAAGAAGAGCTAGAAAAATCTGGCAGAGAAGCCGTGCACCAAGCGACAAAACATCATACAACAAATTATGCAGTTCACTAAAAAATACTTTGAAAGAACTTAAAGAAAACAATATTGCAAATTATATTGTCAATATAAACAAATTTGACAACTCTATTTGGAAGCCTATTAAAAACACTAAATGTCCTGTAATGCATATGTCCCTTTGAGAATAGATGTGAATGAAAATGTGAAGTGGGCTAGAAATGAGCAAGAAAAGGCGGACGTTTTTGCTAATTACCTCAAAGAAGTGTTCACACCCAATAATAACGATCCGGATCCTGATGTGACAAAAACCCTCGAGGAAATAAGAAGCAGTAATGAAAACATAAGAGCAATAACTCCTAAAGAAGTAAAAAGATATATTCTCCATCTAAGCAATAAAAAATGTGCAGGTATTGACGAGATACGAGCTAAAGTACTGAAAGAGCTTTCACGGAAGGCAATTGTTATGCTAACTCAAGTTTTCAACTCTGTGCTACGTTCTGGATATTGGCCCAAGGTGCTAAAAACATCTGAAATCATAATGATCCAGAAGATGGGAAAACCAGGGCATATTGTATCATCGTATAGACCTATAAGTCTTTTACCTATACTTTCTAAATTATTAGAAAAGTTATTACTTGCCCGAATAAGTGATGTGCTAAAGATCATACCTTGTCACCAGTTTGGATTTCGCCGACTGCACTTGACCATACAACAGTACCATAGGGTTACAACGGTCATTCATCAAGCGATAGAAGATAAACAATATTGCTCAGCAGTGTTTCTCGACGTACAACAGGCTTTTGATAAAGTCTGGCACGACGGATTATTAGCCAAAATCAGATTATGCTTACCAGAAAAAATATATATAATATTGAAATCATATCTATCAAACAGGAGTTTTAGGGTTAGAGTGGGAGATGCGGTGTCAGAATTTCATCAGATAAAAGCAGGAGTGCCACAGGGAAGCGTGCTAGGACCAACCCTTTTCACAATATATACACACGACATACCACTAAATCCAGCCACCACCCTCGGCACATTTGCCGATGACACCATGATCATGGCTACCCACGAAGATCCAGAAATTGCAACACTAAACTTACAGGACCACCTGTTTGAGTTAGAGAAATGGTTAATGAAATGGAAAATAAAGCTAAACACGGATAAAACGCGACATATCACTTTCACTACAAGAAAGAAAAACTGTCCTACTGTATTTATAAACAACGTGGAAATATTGACTTGCACCAGCGTTAAATACTTAGGTTTACATCTGGACCGCAAACTAACATGGAATATTCACATAAAACAAAAAAGGAAGCAAATTATGGATAAATTTAGACAACTCTACTGGCTAATAGGAAGAAAATCTAAAATGTCATACAACAATAAATTACTAATATATAAGTCAGTAATTATACCGATATGGACGTATGGTATTCAACTATGGGGATGTGCAAGCACGTCCAGCATAAAGATTATCCAACGAACTCAAAATAAAATTTTAAGAGCAATAGTTAATGCACCATGGTACGTGTCGAATAATACTATTCATTCAGATTTAAACATACTGACCGTAAAAGAAGTAATTCAGCAAAGAAGCAATTCATACCACATGAAATTAGACCAACATCCAAATCCAGCCATGCAATTGATCAAAAATCATGATCCAACTAGAAGGCTCAAAAGAAAATGGCCAGAAGATCTACTAACTTAATTTAAGCTCTGTTATATTACTAACATAGATTATTCATTAACATAGATATATTATTTACATAGATATAAATTATTAACATTGATTTATTTTATAGATTATCTACAGGGGAATCTCTTCAGTGGAAGATACCTCTAAACGTCATACTTAATCACATAGACTCATAGAACTTGTAATTCTGATTGTCTATAATAAATAAAGAAAAAAAAAAAAAAACTTGTTTGTTTTAAATTCCTGTTATTCATTTGTATATATCTGCCATTTTCAGTTTGTCTTTTTTCCATAATTATTCTAGGTTTGCTCATCAGCATTAACCTATTTTGATCAATATTTATTTCTTGTTCTTCAAAATACTCAGTACTTCATATCTATTTTTATTTTTCATATTTATTCCATAATTAACTGCTTCGTTAATTCTAGGAAATGTCTTTTTGAAGTCTGGATTGAAGTGATTTATTTTTGTTACTTCTGCATAATTTTGTTTCCGAAGAATAAATTTGGCCTCCGAGGATGAAATATTCTGAAGAGCCATTAGCTTTTTTATATATTTATTAAATTTATTATATTTATTATAATTTATTTTATATTGAATCAAATATACAGAACGGGCAAATGGCCAAAGGACTTTCTGGATGTCACGATGATAGCTCTTCAGAAAAGGCCCAAAGCGAATAAATGCAGTGACCACAGGACGATCAGTTTAACTTCGCACACGGTAAAGGTTTTGGCCAAAATCCTTACAAGACGACTCGAAAATAAGATTGAGCAGCACATGAGCGAAAACCTGTTTGGTTTCAGAAAAGGAAGAGGCACCAGGGACGCTATTGGAATACTGAGGATAGATGTCTCGACGTTAACGAGGACATATGCTTCTGTTTTATAGATTGGCAGAAAGCTTTTGACAGAGTCAACTGGAGTAAGCTTATGGGAATTTTAAAATTTATGAATGTCGATTGGAGGGATCGCAGGTTGATCCAGAATCTGTATATGGAACAGAAAGTAAAGGTTCGAATGAACCAGGGAGACACAAACAGCGTTGAAATAGGTAGAGGAGTGCGGCAAGGATGCTGTATGTCACCGATCCTATTCAACCTGTACGGAGAAAGGCTCGTCAACGAGGCACTTGAAGGCGTAGGAGATTTTTTGATTGGAGGAAGAAGAATCACCACCATAAAGTACGCTGATGATCTCCCTGTAAACAATTCTATATTGCCGTTAGGTTGCGCTTATATAAAAATGTTACCTAGTTATATAACGTCAACCTCACCGTCCCTAAGAAATTTTATTACCTGTAGGTAACTATTTCCTACCCTGTTAGTTAACTTGTTATATAACATTGTTAAGTTGCGGTAACATACGGTAATGTACCTATGCGATATGAATCAGCACTTTTTGCAATGCTTTTAATTTATGTGTAAATAATTGATTTTTCTCTAAAAAAAAGATTTACTCATATTTCATTGTATTTATTATTTAAAATTAATATTTTACAATAAACAAAGTAGCAACAAATATTCTATTAAACAGAACAGTAACAAGTATTTTATAATAAACAAAATAGCAACAAATATTTTATAACAAATAGCAATAAATATTTTGTACTAAACAAAAAAAAATATGCTTATCATTGATGAATTTGCTACATTAGCATTATTATCAATGAGCAAGACTTCATCATTATTTATTTGTGTGAAATCAATAATGAGTTGTGCTGATGAATTATTATCTTCCTCGTGGGTGACCGATTCCGTTAATTCATCATCAAAAATATCCTTATCATCCTCAATGAAATCTACATTTTTAATATTGTATTCAAAATTGTCTAGATATTTTTTATCTTCCTGCACATTATATCATATACAAAGGTGTCGCAAATAAATATCTTAGCGCCTCACAAATTAAGCCCGGTCTTACAGATTCAAACATATAATCGCTCTTATGATTGACATTTCGTTTTAATTTAATTTGAATAGTTTTTATTGGAATGACTTTTCTCGGGAGTACATTTAAAATATCGTTTCAACAACGCTCCCTTTCAATCCTAACTGGGGATTTAAAGCATATGGTTTTAGAGCCCGAATTTGCATGAAATTGTGTATTGGAGCCACCCTTTGTTCTTCTAAATCTGTCAATCGTTTTAAGCAATCAGGTATTTTCGTAAATTGCTAGTCATTGCTGGTGACTAATTTATAAACTTCGCCACGATTTGCATATTTTTTGCATGTACTACAAATATATTTGCTAGGAAAGTTATAAATACGGGACATTAATTGATTCGCATCTAATAAAACGTGCGTGCCCTTTTTTTTATCATTAATTGATTGAATTTTATTGATGATTGCTGTTTCATTAAATTTCCAAACAGAATGTTTAATAAACAGTCCTTCGCAGCAACAGCAAAATGAGGGAGTTTCCGTTCTCAATTCAATGAACTTTAGCTGAATAATGGATCACGATTTTCAAATTTTCTCAATCGGCGATACATATTTTCCCGGTATTGTATTAAATATAGTTCCCTGTTTTTCGTTTTATGTTTGGCATTATTATTTAGTTCCTTTCTATAAGCGACATTGTTGCACCGTGACCTTCTCATTCGAGCGATATTTTTAATATTTTCGTTCTTTTTATAATTTCACGATTAGTTCTCATGCGTTCTATATAAACATGGTTTCCATTTAATCTAAATTCTCTGTTTCGACGCAAAACCCTATTACGAAAAATCTTATTTCGGTTTTCGTGAATAATTTTGATACTTTCTTAACTTGTTATTGCGTATCTTATTTCGCTCGTTTTCACGATGTTTATACAAATAATTTTTTCGTAAATGTACATTTCGCTTGATGTTATTTGTCAATTAGTTTGTGCGATATGGTTTGTTAGATCTTAACTCGCTATTTCGTCTGATATTTCGATAATTTTTGCTCATTCTATACTGACGATTTTGGCGGAGAATTTTATTACGTACGGTATTTTTAAAATTTTCTAACTGGTTATAAGCATAATTTTCACGGAGAATCCTATTACGTTTAATATTGTTGCAAATTTCTAATTGCTTATGTTGTCCCTCCCTTAAAAATGTCATACGCAACTCGTTTCTTCTACGTTCCCGTATAACATTGTCTTCGCGTCTCTTTGCGATATATTCAGCCATTCTTAAACTTTCATTTATTCTTTAGGCACGCGCGCGAATTTTTTTTTTCTCTTTCTCGTTTCCTATTTTTCTCATTTGGGATTTGGGTGAAATTATTATCAATATTACTTAAAATCTCTAAACGTATTCTACTTCTTATTTTTTCACCTTCTCTGAAGCTTTTGTCCTCGCGCAAATGCGTTATTCTAGTTCTGTTCCGTTTGCCTTCGGATTTTTGGTATTCCGAATCCGATCGCAATTTTGCTTTCCTTATACTCTTTTTTTCATTCCTGGAAATTACATTTTTGTCTTTCACTTTATTACTGTTATATTTTCGTTTTTATAGCTATTTTTATTTCGTATTGATATTCGCTTTGATTTCATTTTTGCTAATTTCTTAAATCTTCAGTGCTACATTGAAATATTTCAGGTTAAAACAATATAACAGTTTAAAACAATATAAAAATACACAATTACAGAAAAATATGAATAAAAAAAAACAAGTAAAAATGCATAAATCTAATCAATTTAATAAATTTGTTTTATAACAAATATATATTGTGAAAGTATATAAAAGTGAAAATACAAAAATAGGCATAACCAAATGTAAAGAACCACGCACGAAAAAATTATGATAAACAAATTGATAAACGTCGAGTTATATGAAAAATTTTAAATTATTATAAAATTAAAATAAAAATAAATAATAAATTTAATTATAAAAAAGCTTTTTTTCGACGAGGCACGTTGTTCGTTTGGAGTTTGTGTAAACTCTAAGACTGCCATTTCTTCTTTCTGCAGCTTCTGACATGCCAAACGTTTTGCCTACACTTTTCCAAGCATCGTTTTTTTTTTCTAATAATTTTATAAAAAGGGTCTTTAGTATCCCATATTATAGGAAACTTTTCTATTTCTAGCTTCTAACTTCATCTTATTGAATTTCTCACACTCTTCATCCCACCAAGGCGTTGACAAATATCTATCCTTTTTGCCGAAGTAAGGTCTTGACATGGGAATTGCTAACAAAGCCGCCTGATTTATGAATTTACGTAGCCGATGGATCTTCATCAAATATCAATTCTGACAATAACTTATCTGTCACTTGCTCATATTTCTTCCAGTTAGCTTCTTTGATCTTCCAAATATGCCTGTTTCTAATAGTACTGTTATTCATATTTACTTTACTCACCCCAATCCGAATTGATATACCAAGGTGGTCCGATCCCAAAGTTTCATCTGTGACGTGCCATTCCGCACTGAGCATTACAGATGGATTGCATATAGATAAATCTACCGCAGAAGGATTTCTGTCATGTCTCCTCAATAACGTGGGCGATCCGTAATTCAGAACACATAATCCCTCTGAGTTAATGACTTCGCTTAAAATTATTCCATCATGATTATTATCAATGCTGCCAAAACTCGTATGATGCACATTAAAGTCACCCGCAATTAGAAAAGGCGGCGATATGTTTCCGAATAATGAAGTCCAATAAGTAAGATTTGTTCTGTGTCCTGGAGCACAGTAAATTGCAAAAATATTAAACACAGTACCATTATTGACTGATTTTGACACCACAAACTTGAATTTTTGTGTTGCTGCATATATCGGTGTTTACAGTTTCGGAACGTAGTCTACGGCAAATATATAAAACTACCGAACCTCCGAATCCATCGTCTCTATTGGTATGTGTTAAAGAGTATCCGGATAAATCATATTTATATTCCTTTTTCATCCATGTTTCAGATAAAATTACAATATCAGTTTGATTGGCTTACATATAGACCTCCAATTGCAACTTCCTTGAATATAGTGATCTAATGTTAATTTGAAAAATTTTGATCATAAGGATATATCTGAATATAAAATCGTTTATTTTTGATTTTTTAAACACTATGCTAAGTAACATGCCAATCAAAGAATACTACAAGTATAATACTCAATATTGTAGAAGGTAATGACACTCATATTAACGGTTTACCAGATTCATAAATCACTATCATTTTTATCAAGTCTAAGTTGTGACCTCTCCATCCTTTTTAATATCTCAACTAATATTTTATAGTGTTCAGTATTGTTCGACATATAAATCTGTTTAATGTTATCTATAAAGTCTTCGAGTAAATCGATCAAACTATCTTGATTACCAATGATATTACTACTATCTTAATTACCAATGATATTACTACTATCTTCTTCCTGTTCATGTTCAGTGTTTGTTTTCAAGCGGTTACTTGGGTTATATTTGGGTTCGGTGCTATGTTTTTAGTTGTTACTCGTTCATTTTCAATATTATTTTTTGAATGAAATTTTGGAATCGACCTAATTTTGTTTGAAGATTTATGGGTAAACCTTTTTGGTTTATTGAACTGTATAGTATAATATTAGCATACTCAGTTTCCCCTACTTCCTCTAAATCTGATAATATTTCGAATCTATTTTTGTCCAAATTGTTATCTGATTTGCCCGCATAACAACTCTGTTCTGTGTGAAAAACTGGAAAATCTCTATCCCAGTCAGTACTAGCATACTCTGTTCTCACTACTCTAGCATATTTATTTTGGTATAAAGCGTTTTTTGCTTCATTGAAGGCTATATTTTGCCATGCCATCATTTCTTTTATTAGTTTAATCTTTATTAATTCCGGTCACTCTTTGTTATTTGCAGGGTGGCTTCCTCTGCATAATGCACATTCCACTTTTTGCTCATTACATTCAACTACATTATGTTGGCCGGAACATTTCATGCATCTTTGATCTCCTTTACACTGTTCCTTTATATGATCAAATCTACAGCATCTATAACATTGAACAATCTTTTGAATAAATGGTCTGACCGCATTTAACTGAATGGATTACCACTTTGCTAGGTAACACTGTATCTTCAAACGTTATTTTAACACATTGTGATTTAACCTCCATTGCGTCAGTATTTTTTGCTTTCATACGTAAGACTTCAAGGACAGGTATGTCGGATTCAATCGCGTCCAGAATTTCTTCTTCTGATAATTCAGCAAACACGTCAAATATTATACCTTATCTGGTAAGTAAATATTTCGGGATATATGCTTTGAGATTTTTTTTTCAAAATCCTTTCATCTAGTATATTATTTGCAGTATTAGCATTTTTAAATGGCAATTTCACTTTGTTTTTCCCCGCAACTGAAACTTCAAACAAATGTGTTTTGAAGTGTGAACCTGAATTATGCATTATGTTTCCTAACGCCATAGGGTGTAGACGACCTATATTTTTATCTATTGATTTGATTTATATTGAGTCAATATCTTCAAATCGATTTATATTGTTCAGAATCCTAATTTTATTTAATTTATTCACTTCATTATCTGGGACTGTAACTTCATTTTCATTAATATCATTAACTGCTTTATTATCATTTTTATTCGATTCAATATTTGTTTCAATTATTTCTTCGCTTACACTCACCACCTTCTTGTTTGTTTCACTGTTGGTTTGTTTTGATAATCCTTTTTCTCTTCTACATGCTTTAGTTATACTGCCATTAGCTTTCTTGTCGCCTTTACCGATCTTTCTAATTTGATATCCACCACTTTTACAACTTAAACTTTTTTTCTTTAATTTATTCTCATTAGCGATCTTTTTACTTGAATTCTCACTCACTATATCACAGACTTCCATATCTACGTTTAATTTGTTTATGTAAGTGTTTGACGCTTCTGGTATCGTTGCTCCGATTGCAGAAACGCAGGTATTAGAATTCGGATCGGTCGGCCGCCCGCCCGTTCACAATAATATTTGTTATTTAATCGATGTGTACTCTTCGGCTGCTACACAAGAGTAGCAGCCGAAGTAGCCGAAAGAATTATTAACTTCCCGAAGGAGAAGTTTATGTTTTCATCAATAAATCCGATTCGCTAATTTTATGTTTTCTCGACATTTCAAGCCATTCTGAATCGAATGAGACCAAATTTGCAAAAGTATGTGCGTGTGTGTGTGTGTGAATTTAAAAACCATTCGATGTATCGCGATGAGGACTAGCGTTTATCGTTGTTTTGATATTTGTCAAAATTAGACCTTTTATCGGCGTTTGCTTAAAAACGCCTTAACCGATTTCAGGAATTTAAAACCCATTTGATGTGTCTCAATGAGAATTATCGCTTTTCAGTTGTGTGCGACGATCGGCCGAGCCGTTCCTTTGAAATTTGGAAAAAAATGATAAATTTTTGGGTCACATTTAAGCTCATAATACTGAATCGATTTTAAAAAATCAAAAACTGTTCGAAAGATATTAGTTGGGAATGATACTGATTAGTTTTAGGTGAAAATCTACCGAGCCGTTTTCTTGTAAGTCCGTTGTTGAAAAAAAATTTGAGCCGATTTTTATGAAACTTTTTTTATGATATATATGAGCCGCTCAGTGCACACTCGACTATCTCCATTTTTTGAAAAAACTGTGATATTAGTGCGAAAGTACTCAGTGTAATCATAACTGTTAGTGATAATAATGACTTTTCGGAATAATTAAAATTAACACTGTGAAACATAATTTTTTTTGACCTCTGAATAATAACTGATTTATTTCAGAAGACATTTTGATTAACTCCATTTTGTAGTGCATATGTTCCGTCTGGACCGGTTTTCGGGTTTCATGAATCACAAATAAGAATTTGATAAAAACATAAACCCTAAGATTGTTTGGCAAAAAACTGTAGAGTCTCAAGGATGTTACAAACTTACATACTAAAATTCGTGTACTCGGCAAAACAGAAATATTAAAACTGTCTTAAGTTTATTGAAACTTGTTTAAAATACGGAAATAAGAGCTAAGTCAATTGAAATGAAATTTCTGGTCAGTGGAAATAGCTATTTACCTATTTATTCTAGATTATTGAGTCACGTGCAAAAAAAAATAGAGACATTTTTTCACTAGATAATTGGTACAATATAATAAAAACATGTAAAAGGAAAGCGCCATTTTAGCTAATCCAAATATTCCACGAAGATTTTTTATCAACAAAGTCATTAGAACAATTACTAACAGAAAAGTAACCATTACAGAAAATGTCCAGTAAATTTGCCTAAATGATGTCCAGTACTGGTATTATTGATGACATCCACTACGAAAGAAATGTTGAGGTCATCATGTATGATTTTGTTGCTGACAAACCACAGGGCATTAGTAATCGTCCGTAGTGTTTTAGATTGTAATCGTTGAACAAGTCCCACTCTTGATTTACTACAACATCCCCACAGTTGATTTCCATACGTCCACACAGGTCTAATTGTGGTCTTATATATTAGAAACTTATTATCTGTGGGTATCTTACACATATATTTCCACTTGAATAACTCAAATATTATAATATAATATTATTTATTATATTAGATATTATTACATTGTTATATTAGATATATTTACATCGAAATTATAATTTATTATTTTTTTCTTCTGGCTGGCTTCTTGAAGTTGACCTGCGTTTCTGCAATCGGAGCAAAGATACCAGAAGCGTCGAACACTTACATAAACAAATGGTTTGAATGGTTGAGATGAAAGAGGATTAGTCCGTGTTGCGCTATGCGTTAAATACCCTCAGCAACAAGGAGTGGTGATGTCTAAAGGGTATATCGTGGTGCCATCTGGTGCAACGTAGGCGGGTCCCACAAGCGGTGACACAATTGAAGTTGAGGCATAACTGGTGACGCTTCAGTTGTTAAACCTCTTATATAGATGGTTTCCACAGGAGTGTTCCGCGGAGACTGGAGGTCATGGTATGCGAAAATTAACTTTTCGGCCTGATCGAGTGAAGTAGTTGTTCTCTGCTTTGGTGATGATTGTTTGGTCTACTGGATCTGCTATGATGAAGGCTGATTTGATGCGAACTGTTTTATCATCTCTCTTAAGAACTTCGTATGGACTTTGTTATGGTTGTTGGAGTGACTTCCTGATAGTATCGTCGCGGAGGAAAATATGCGTGCATGTTTATAGGTCCTGAAAAATAAATGATTTGTTGTTTGTGTGATTACTAGATTTACTTGGTTGAAGATGCGCTACGTGTTGTCGAAGTCTCGAGAGTAGATCAGCCGGATGTCTTAAATTTTGAGAAGTTTTATGTAATTCAAAATTTTCTCCAGGAAGGCGGAGTGGTTCACCATACACCATTTCAGCTGCTGATGTCTTGATATCAGGTTTGTAAGCGTTTCGAATGCCTAATAGAATTAGCGGAAATGCTTCCGACTATGTGTTGTCTTTGTAACACATTATCGCAGCTTTGAGTTGTCGATGGAAGCATTCTATTAGTCCGTTGGAACTTGGATGATAGCTGATTCAAATTGAGTACCTCGATCCGTCGTTATTTTGACTGGAGCTCCAAAGCGGGATATCCAGCATGATAAAAATCCAACCGCTATTTCTTCTGCAGATATTCCTTGTAGTGGGTATACTTCTGGCCATTTGGTAAATCGATCAATGGCTGTCAGACAATATTTATAGGAGTTAACAGGAGGTAAAGGACCAATTATATCGATGTGTACATGTGCAAATTTTGCTGTTGGCAAGAGAAATGTTCCGTGAGGTGCGTGTACATGTCGTGTTATTTTTGACTTTTGACAATCTTGACAAGCTTTAGCCCAATCGTGACAGTTTTTCTGTATAGATGGCCATACGTACCGTGCAGTAATAAGACGCGAAGTTGCTCGTATCCCAGGGTGACTTAAACCATGTAATGAGTTAAATATTACTCTCCGCAGTGGTGCCGGTATATAAGGTCGTGGCTGAGCCTTCGCCATGTCGCAAAACAACTTTATGTGTGTGCCTGGTACTGGAATTTCTTCTAATTGTAGTTTGGTGTCTTACATCAAAAGGCGTTTTAGTTCTGCATCATCTTTCTGGTGTTGTGCTAGGATTTCGAAATTAAGTAAATTATCTTTTGTAATGGCTTCGAATCGTGACAGTGTATCAGCTATGATATTTTCCTGGCCTCCGATGTATTTTATGTATGTTGTAAACTGTGAAATAAAATTTAGATGGTTTATTTGAACTGGCGGAAGTTTTTCATGGCGTTGCTTGAATGCAAAAGTTAATGGTTTGTGATCAGTGTATATTGTCCATTGATGTGCTTCAAGGATGTGCCTGAAGTGCTGCACAGCAAGATATACCGCTAGCAATTCTCTGAAATAAGCTGGCCATGTCGATTGACGTGGAGTCAACTTTATAGAGAAGTATGCTAGGGGTTGCCATTTGTTTTCAACCAATTGTTGCAAACAGGCGCCTACTGCCTGCTGGGAAGCATCTGTAAATAATCCTAATTTAGCACCATGAATTGGATGTTGGAGTACCGTTGCTTCCGTAAGTTTGTCTTTGCAGGATTGAAATGCTTTTTCTAGTTCTCGAGTCCAGGAGATAGATTTATTGCCTTTGATAGATGATATTGCATCATGAAGTATTGCCTGGTTCGAAGCTGCGTTTGGTATGAAACGGCGATAATAATTCAGCATACATAAAAATCGTCTAAGAGACTTTGCGGTTTTTGGACGAGAAAAATTCGTCAGATTTTCGATACGTTCAGATGGTGGCTTGGTTCCTGTTGCGGAAATTTCGTATCCCAAAAACTGAATTTGCGGGACACAAAAGGTACTTTATCTGATTTATTACAATTCCATGGTGGTGAAGGCGTTCAAATATTGTTCGTAAATGCACTCGATGCTCTTGTTCATTTCAGGAAAAAACTAAAATATCATCTATGTAAGCAAAACAAAAATTTAATCCTATTAACACTTCGTCTATGAAGCGCTGAAAGGTCTGTCCAGCGTTTCTGAGACCGAAAGACATGAATGGAAACTCAAACAGGCCAAAAGGCATTGCTATTGCTGTCTTTGGTACGTTTTTTTTCTACCGGTATTTGCGTGTATGCCTTCACTAAATCTATAATAGAAAATGTTTTACATTCCTGGAGATTTATTGAGAAATCGTGAATGTGACGGACTGGATATCTATCTGGCACTGTCCTCGCATTAAGTGCGCGATAGTCGCCACACGGTCGCCACCCTCCATTTTTCTTTTTGACCAGGTGTAATGGGGAAGACCAAGGACTTTTTGATTGACGTGCTGTGCCTCCTTGCAGCATTGATTCGAATTCATCCTGGGCAGTCTGGTATCGGTCTGGTGCTAGACGACGTGGACGGCATGTTACAGGTGGGCCTGGCGTTGAAATAATGGAATGTCTTGTGCTGTGGAGTGGTTTACGCAGTGTGCCGGATGGTTTGATTAAATTGGAAATTCTGATAGTAGTTTTTGAATTGTTGAATCCTTGTGTATGAGTGTTTTAACGTTCTCTTGGTGTGATGTATGAGTTACACATGCGGTGTAACCCAGTTTCCTACGAATCCGAACATACTATTGGTGTATCCACGTCTGCGATAGTGAATTTCCAGTCAAACTGTTTCCGCAGCCCGAGATTAAGACGCAAATTCTTCAGTCCGTACGTTCGAATTGGAGTACCATTGGCAGTTTGTAGTTCATACTCTGATTTGTTGCATTTACTGAAGGCACTCCTAGGGTAGCACAAAACTTCTGAACCGGTATCTACAAGAAATTTAATGTTATTGTTCTTATCAAAAATAAAAGGGCGATCTTTAGTGGATTGATGATCAGTTGTCGTACCTGTTTTGTTATTTCCTCTGAGGTGTTTTTGTAGTGGATGTTGGTAGATTGATTGTGGTGCGGCTGCTTTGTTGAGTCTACATGCGGGATCAACGGTTGAGCTTCTAGTATTTTGTCCGCTGTGATTGCCCATTTATCCAAAGGTAGGTCACTTTGGATTTGTAAAATGCCGCGAACGAAAGCAGGCAGCCGTTGTATCCATAAAGATTTAAATATGGTTTCACCTATTTTTGTGTGACCGGCCAAGGAGCGAAGATGTCGCAAAAATTGTGATGGGCTGCGATCCCCTAATTCTTTCTCCGAAAGTAACTGTTTGATCCTAGTTTCTTCTGATGCGCATGGTCTGTTTACGAGGACTTCTTTTAAATAAGAATAGGGATTCTCTGCTGGTGGCTCACAAATCACGTGCTCCACTTCACGTGCGTGCTTCTCTTCCAGGTGGGCGACTACATAAAAAAAATTGTGTTTTCGTTTCTTGTCGAAGCAATTTCGAACTGTGCTTCTACTTGCGCAAACCATAGGCCCGGGCTATTGTTCCAAAACGGTAATATTTTTACTGCAACTCGGTTAATTGTATCGTTTGCGGATAAATGATTTGAGGCAGGTTCAGATGCGAACCCTTCGGTATCTTGGAAGGCGTTTTATCAGAATTCTTACCTGATTTTTTTATCATCAGATCAGAATATCACATCGGGGTCACCAATTATGTGGGTATCTTCCACATATATTTCCACTTAAATAACTCAAATATTATAATATATATATATAATATTATTTATTATATTAAATATATTTACATTGAAATTATAATTTATTATTTTCTTCTTCTTGCTGGCTACTGCCCGTGGTCCCAGGTCAGTAGTTGTTAATTCCTTGAATGGTTGAGATGAAAGAGGATTAGTTCGTGTTGCGCTGTGCTTTAAATACCCTCAGCAACAAGGAGTGATGATGTCTGAAGGGAATATCGTGGTGCCATCTGGTGCAACGTAGGCGGGCCCCAGAAGCGGTGACACAATTGAAGTTGAGGTATAACTGGTGACACCATCAGTTGTCAAACCTCTTATATAGATGGTTCCCACATATCTAATGATAATTTTGATCTTCGACCAATAAGCCAATTTAATTTTGAAAGTGTAAGTTCAATTTGTTTCATTTTGGCCACGATGAGCGGCTTCCAGGTTAATCTGCGATCCATGTGAATACCCAAGTACTTGACTGTGTCTTTGATTGGTATTTTTCTTTTATTTATGTACACAGCTTGACAATTTGACTCATTAAGTGTGAAGGTTATATGAGTTGACTTCGTATTATTAATTTTGATGCGCCATTTTTTTGTCCAGGTCGCTATTTTATTGAGATGATTTTGTAGGAAATTAGAAGCAAGAGTAAAATTTTCATTGCTGGCCAAAATCGCAATGTCATAAGCAAAAGCAGCAGTGGTAGAGCTCGTCATGGTTGGAAAATCACTAGTATATGTAAGGTACAAAAAAGGACCCAAAACGCTTCCTTGCGGAACACCTGATTTTATGGGAAAATGTGATGATGATTCACAATTATTTCTAACTTTATATCATCTGTTAGTTAAGTACGATTCCAAAATTTTATGAAAGCAAGCCGGCAGCAACCATTTAATTTTTGCAAAAAGGCCTTCACTTCATACTTTATCAAAAGCCTGGCTTACATCGAGAAACACTACTGAGCAGTATTGTTTGCATTCGAAAATTGTGTGAATTGAATTCACAATTCTGTGGCACTGTTGGATCGTTGAATGCTGCTTGCGAAATACAAGATAAGAAAAAATTGTCCTGAAAGATAAGAAAAATGAAAGTACACGATGTATCCTCAATGATGAATAGATATGCTACTAAGCAGTAGAAAAAAATATTGTTTACTGTATTTTATTGTCATTATATTGTGATTTAATCATATTTTAGATGATACTTTTGAAACGCCAGAGTTAATATATCTGAGAGATGAGTTTTGGTTTGCTAGACTTATATAGAATTTTCTGTCAGTAAGATATGATTTTAATATTAAGAATAATTGTGCAGTTAAATTATTCTTTAATTTATGAATTAATCCAGCATTCCAAGCTATATCAAAGGCTTGGGATATGTCAAGGAAACAAGCTGGGCAGTACTTCTTTTCATGTAGAGTTGCATTTATCTGTTCGACGATTCTATGGTGGAATGGACTTTCTAAAATCTTTTTCTTTCTAAAATAGAGTGTTGTAAGAACTTTTTTAAGCAGAAGTTTCTCAAATATTTTGGATAGGGTTGATAGTAAGCTTATAGGTCGGTATGACTTCAATAGGCATGGATCTTTATCTGTTTTAGGAATTAGAATCACTTTAGCTATTTTCCACGCCTTGGGAAACACTTTTAATCTCAGGATAGAGTTGAAAAGTATTGTTATATACCTAAGAGTTTTTGGTGTGAGCTTTGGCTACTGAATAATAATAAGTCTGAAACTTCTGAAACCATTTTAATCGTCTTGTACGGATGTCAAGAATTGAGTAAAAATATAAAACATATGTTCCAAAAAAAATGTGCGGAAAATGAGATTTTGAAGAAGCGATATACCTTCGAGTTACAGGACTGTGACAATGACGCGCAATATCTAAAACGATTGTGGTTATGGTTTTCTACATTTTATACAGTTTTGGAAAAGTATCTAAAACTAGCCAATTTTGTAAATAAGTCCATTGTGTCATTTTGTTCATATTTTCCCTGTCATTATAAAAAAGTGATTGAATTATTCTTTAAAAGTTTTCAAGTATATTGCAATAATTTATTAAAAAAATAGAGTGAAATTAATTATTAATAAATTGTATATATCTTTTTCCGATATATAAAAATGGAGCTTGGTATTATGTTAGGTATGGTAAAACGTTAAAATGGCTATAAGGATCTGGCCAGTCTTAGTTTTGAAAAATTTGTGCTAATTCAAATATTGTGCAAAAGGTGAAGACATTGCTTCAAAACTGCTTTACATCTTTAATTTTAATTTTAATTAAAATGAAACAATGGCCGGCGGCTCATACGTCAAATGTCAAATGGTTTTGACAGATCATTTTCAATTAATTTTAATAGGGGATTTTAAATGAATATTATTGAATACTATTAAATTGTAGTATGTTATTTTATTTATACTTATAAAACATTATTAAACCGTTAAAAAATTAATACTTTAAGTGTATAAGGATGTGTTGTATGAATGCTATATACAATGAGGTATAATAAAACAATAAATCCCATTAGTTTGTCTATATTTTGTCAATTCAATCAAACTGGAAGTTTTATGTAGAAAACATGGTATAATCCAATCCAAGACTTTTTTTGGTCTTTCGACTTATTGATTACGTTTCACGTTTTTCAGATTATTTTAGATTTGGGATTTTGTGTATAATTATAAATAATACTACTGAGCTTAAACAAAATGAATTAAGTATTTCTTCTTTGACCTGCTTTTTAAAAAGTTTCAAGTAACATTCGATGAATTGAAGTAAATTTAATAAATAGTATATATGTAGAGCAGGGCGGAGCACAAAGGTCCAATTTGACTTTGAGCAAATATAAACTATATTATCAAAAACAAACCAATTACGTCAAAACAAATAACACATTTCAAACAAACAATTATCTGACTACGTTCAGTAAAACTGCCAGCTACTTCATCATTGTATAAATGTGCTTTTTGCTGTCTTTCAAAAAATTGTTATTTAGACCTTTTTTCCACATAGACAGGGTAACTCGGAACGGCCAGGTGGCAAACAGGTTTAATGTCTTATTTAAATTTTAAAGGTATTTTATAAAATAATTACATTTTTAACTAATGCTAAAAAAAACTACCAACGGAAGAAAATACTTTTATTGTGGATTTTCAAAGATTACAGTTTATCTCCAGATAGCAAAGTCATAAAAATCAAGGTTATAGCTGGTTATACATCTTTTTCCCTCTACTTTTCAATTCCTTGTTAAACAATGCTTAACTTTACTGGTTTTTGACACATGTCCCTTTGATCGATACCAAATTTAGGTTTTGAATTTGAATAACATAAATAAAAAATAATATTACCTAGAAAATGTTTTATAAATACTATTGAGTATATAATTATACAAATGAGATTTATCAGAGCACCGTGTTTGAGAAAAATATGCCAAAAATTGCATTTTTATATTAACATTTCAAAAGAGTTGATATTTTGAGTTTCTAGTAACACTTGTGGCCCGTTTACTAACGTTTTTATATAAGGTTGTCAAATATCTCCCTTCCGCCTTTTTGTCTTTTGAATTTCGCGGCTATGTACAAAGCGCTACAGAGCTCGTATCTGGCAATACTATACATAATTTGAAAGTTCTTGACATAACCTACAAAACGACGAGTTATAGACGTGTAAACATGGAGTTCACTAACGCCGAAATTCGCGCTATTTTAAAGTTTTCCTTCGTTAAAGGCAAATCCGCTAGAGAAATGTTCCGTGAGATTAATGGTGTTTTGAGGGATGGTACTCTATCACTTTGAACAGCCAAGGAATGGTTTCGACGATTCAGAGCCGGTGAAAACGACACCATGGATAAGCCAGCCGGCGGAAGACCTGTGACGACAAATACCGATCAAATCATGGAATATATCGAGTTAGACCGGCATGTGGCTTCTCGTGACATCGCCCAGGAGATGGGAGTTAGTCACCAAAGCATTTTAAACTACATGCAGAAGGCTGGATACAAAAAAAAGCTTGATGTTTGGGTGCCGCATGATTTGACGCAAAAAAACCTTCTGGACCGAATCAACGCCTGCGATATGCTGCTGAAACGGAACGAACTCGACCCATTCTTGAAGCGGATGGTGACTGGCTACGAAAAATGGATCACATACGACAATATCAAGCGAAAACGGTCGTGGTCGAAGGCCGGTGAATCGTCCCAAACAGTGGCCAAGCCGGGATTGACAGCCAGGAAGGTTTTGCTGTGTGTTTGGTGGGATTGGAAGAGAATCATCCACTATGAGCTGCTCCCATATGGCCAGACGCTTAATTCTACCATCTACTGCGAACAACTGGACCGCTTGAAGCAGGCGATCGACCAGAAGCGTCCAGAATTGGCCAACAGGAAGGGTGTAGTGTTCCACCAGGACAACGCCAGACCACACACTTCGTTGATGACTCGTCAGAAGCTACGGGAACTCGGATGGGAGGTTTTATCGCATCCACCATATAGCCCGAACATAGCGCCAACCTTTTGGACTTTCTCTGGATTGGCACGAATTTTTCAAGACAAATACTGGCCAAATCGATTCAGCCGTTTTCGAGTTTTACTTGGACATTTGAAAGAGAACTCCATTTTTATATATAAGACTACTAGTTTTATTTAAGTTATTTAAGTTAATAATGTAAATTTGGAATCAAGTGCAGAGGACTTTGTCAAATAACTTATTTTGAGTTATAACAGTCAACAATTTAAATAAAAAGGTTAACTGATAATACAAATTGGAACACACATCTGTAAAAATGTCGATAATGTAAAAAATGCATCAATGGAATTTATATTCTGCATTAGTTGAATAATGTAATTATTTTGTAAAATACCTTTTAAATTAAAATAAAACATTGAACCTGTTTGCCATCTGGCTGTCGCAAGTTACCGGTAAATTTTTGAAAAAACAGAAACGAAGTAAAACGAAAGACCCAAAAATGATTTGGATAGGATTATACCATAGTTGCAGTGCTGGATTTGCAGTAGGGGCAGTCGGGGCTACTGCCCAGGGCAGCAAATTTTCGGGGGCGGCAAAATTTGGATAGTGAGAAAAAAATTCTATACCATATAATTGACTCATTTTTAATAACATTTTTTTATTTCAAAAAATATAATTAACAAAACATAAAATACGAATACAATGCAGAATTTGGCAATTTGGCTAATATAAAGATTCGTAAATGAGCTGAAAGTTTAAGAAAAATGTTTTTCAGATCTCGAGCTCTTAAGATGACGAATTTCTTCCAAGCTTCTAGCGCTGAAAAAAATTAAACTAGTGACGCATGGCATTGTGCCTTAAGAAAAGTTACTGAAAATTACATTTCATGAAAAGCTTTAAAATTTTTTGAAAAATGAAAAAATTGAATTTAAAAAACCTTTCTTTTATATTTCGAATTTTTTTAAAAAAAATAACTTTTATTTATTAAATTTATTATAATTAAATTTTATTTGAAATATTCGATTCCTATTGATAACGATAACGTGCTGATTAGTTATTGGCCAAGGCAGGTCCAACTGTTTCGAAAATACGGGCCAAAATGCCAAACATGATAATTCAGGTTTTAAGAAACGGAACGTCCAATATTAATAAAAAAAATTACATGTATAGACAAAATAAAGAACTGCTTAATTTTGTGTGAGGCAGGTCTAGCGGTTTCGGTGTTCCAATAAAAAAAATTAAATAGAAACATTTGGCAGTCAAAAGTGATCATTAGACATGTGCACATCAAATTTCAGATATTTTAATAATTAGTATAAATTTTGTTTACATTTCTATGAGTTCTGTAATATTATTTATCCGTTATTCTGCGACGCGGCGCTTACAGTCTTCTATCTTTTGTCTATACGCAGGTAAAGCAGCGCGATTAGTTTAAAAAAATGTTGTAAATTTTCAAAATATAAAAAATACTCAAAATTTTTCAGTTTTCAGATTTTTTTTTAATTTTAATTTTTGGTACGGGAAGTTCCAGCAATTTGCCTTAAAGCACGATGCCAAGCACAACTATTTATAGTATGTGTAATAAATTTTCTGCAATCAAATAGTCATTTTAATTTTAGAAATATGATATATAAAAACTATTTTAAGTATAAATTCAGGAATGGGGCGGCATTTTTGTCAGTACCCCAGGGCGCAAATTTCGAAATCCGGCCCTGCATAGTTGTATATGTTTTTCATAGAAATTGTATAAAACTTCCAGTTTGATTGTATTAACAAAATTTAGGCAAACGAATAATGTTAATATAAATTATATAATATTGAACAAGTAGACTTTCATTATATTATTATCACCTTGTCTATTATTATACACTTCACATCCTTATACACTTAAAACAGTGGTCGGGGAACTTTTGGAACCGTTACCCCAAAATGTTTTTGTGCAACCTCTCATTACCCCACAAAAAAAAATTAACTAAAAGAGCCTATAATTGGAATCCATTTGCAACATATTTCTGTATAACCTGCCATAACATTGTTTGTTACTTCTAAACTTTGAAAAAGGCTGAAATAAATGGTTTGAAGGAAACAATAAGTAAAAACTATATTTATTATGAATAAATATATTTTTCATGAAAATCCTACTAATACATGAATAAACTAGTGGTGTATGGTATCATGCGTTAAGGCAAATTGCTGGAACTTTCCGCATCGTGACGAAATTTTCGAGGAATTTTAAATGTTTCCAATTAGATTATTATAAATACTGTAACATTGTATAATATTCATAAGATATATATATAAGCTGAATTACAAAATTTAAAAAAATTATTTCTTCGAAGAATATAAGTGAGCTTTAGAACTTTAGCCAGAATTAAAATTAAAATCTGAATTATATCTGAATATCTGAATATTTTCGATATACAAAGAAAATTTTTTTGAAAAAAATTGAAATATTTTTCTTTCCCAAAAGTAATTGTTTTGTCAACACAAACAGCAAGTTTTTTTAATCATTCAAATCGGATGCTTAGTTCTCTCAAAAACTGCCATTTTTGTACATTTAGCTCTTTATCTTCGAAATGGCTGGACACGCCTTTGCCAAAACCTAATCACTACTTCTCCCAATCATTACAAATTGAATGTTTTTTGGATCATTCATATGGGATACTCCGTTCTCTTAAAAATTCGATTTCTATTTTCTGCACTCTTTACTCCGTAACTCCGTAACGGCTGGACCTGCCTTTGCCAAATACTAATCAGCATATCTCCTTATCCATAGGAACCGAATGTTGAATGAACCATTCAAATCGGTTCATCCGTGCGCTCGAAAACATGCGGACACACAAAACACACACAAACACACATCCATTTTTTCTGAAGTATGGCGTTGCACAATTCCTTCAAAATTTCATGTCTGCTAAATATGCGAGATATGCAACCCAGGAAGAGTTTTTTAAATTTTCAGCAAGAATATTTTTTTGAGAAACCATAGAAATTTCAGCTTCATTTTTAAGAGTCCATACTCGATTTAAAATATTTCCGCGAGAAAGCCACCTTACTTCTGTATAATAAAGAAGGTAAGTCTTCACCATCCTGACATAATTCACAAAATAGCCGCGCATTTAGTGCATGTCCCTTGATAAAAATTGAAAAAAAATTATAATCTTGATAACATCAATGGTGTGGGTTATTTTCTCTTACAAAAGCTGAAAAACCATAAATATGACCCATCATAGATGGAGCTTAATCCAAAGACACCAAATTGCAATTTCCCCATTTTAATCTTTGCGCTTTGAAGTATTCGTTTACTTTATTATAAATATCAATTTCATGACATCTGAACTTGAGAAGAAAACAAAACAGCAATTTCTTTTCAAAATTATCTGCACCTTTATAGCAAACATATAGCAGTTGTGAATTACTACTGAAATCCGTTATCTCAACCTGAATAGCAAAATATTTAGTTTGTTTTAATGCAAAAATTTCACATTTTTTGCTAATGCAGAGATTCAATTCGGTAGTAGGTTTTACTGAAGCTGATTTAAACCAAGAAAGAAATTTAACTTGTTTTAGTGCGAAAACCTCTTATTCCTTCACATTTTCTGCTAATGCAGAAATTCTCTCCGATAGTAGGTTTTACTGAAGCTGATTTAGTGCTTTGCAAATATATACTTTTTACCCCCAAAAATTCCACTTTTACCCCATTTGGAGTAATTTACCCCGGTTCCCCGACCACTGACTTAAAATAAAGCCTTAATTTTCTTGATTCTCTAGAAATTGTTTAGAAATACTTAGCAAAACAACGTTTGCCGTTTGGGTCACCTATTTTGTAATAAATTTTTTTTCGGAACTGTTAATCTCGTCGATTACCGTCGTAGCGCCGCTGCGCTCTCTCGTTATTGTCAGGTGTGCCGACACCCTTACGTTGTCGTTGATGGTACGAGGAGTATCAACAGACAGTAGCGATGACAGGCGCTCATTATGCGGCTGCGCATGTATTTGTGTGTAAAAACGCTATGAAGTTAGGTGTGTAAATATTCAAGTCTGTCGAACATTTTGAAATTTTATGAATCATGGGTATAGACACTATAGATAGCTTGCAACGTACTTTCTTATCACTTGAGTCGTAGCCGAGTGGTAAGGTGATAGAATTCTAATTTTTGCGTCTGTTGTTGGAGGTTCGATTCCCGCTCATAATATTATTTTTTTTATTATTTTAATTTCATATTTATAATTGCATGAGTAAATAATATTAAAATTATTTGAAGTGTTTAATTAAAATTATATTTATCGCTAAATATCCGATAATAAAGTACCATGTAACGTCTGTATAAAATTGATGTGATGCTTATAATTATAATTAACTTTGTATATAATTATAATTAACTTTGTATATAATTATAATTAAATATGTTAACATATTTTATATTAAAATCAGCTATGATAAGGAAGAAAAAATATAAGTTATATGCATATAAAAATTAATTAATGGTTAATTAACTACAAAAAAAACAAATTATTCAATTTATGTCCTTATATTATCAGTGATAGAAAATAAATTCTAAATATCATTACTAATGTTTTTAGAAAATAGATTTTCTTCTGTGAAAAAACACTGTCCAAAATAACTCAAAAGTTTTATTATATAAATAAAATTAAACAATTCATAATTAGAACTAAAGAATATTAGATTATTATATATAATTGTATATATATATATATATATATATATATATATATATATATCAACACATTTCAATAATGAAAATAATGAATATTTTAACCGCTGCATAATTTTTACATCTTACTGTTTAAATTTATGTTTATCTTTGTTGGTACACCTACGTTCTTAAAAATTTTAATGGCTGCCGCACAATGAGCGAGTTCACAAACGTCATCGCTACTGTCTACAGCCACGTGTTGATGGTACGCATCTCGCATTAGATTCAACAAGTGTGTTCTTGTTCTGATCATAGATAAATGAAGAGTATTGTATATGATTTTCAGTCCGATTTTGTTTCAATTCAGTGATTTAGTGGACAATTAATTACCTACATTGGCGATAACATTATTTGCAAGCTTTTGGTTAGTAGTTTGAAGGATTGATAATTTTGCTTATTTATTTAGTACGTGACAAAAGCAAAGAACTTTGACAGCATCTTATTTCACTTTTGCATTGATTTGGTATGAGAAATATTCGTTAATAACGTTCGTTTTTATATTTATAGTTATATTTATTGTTATAAATTTGTTGTTTTGATTTAATTTAAAACCTAATGTTTGTCGTATCTGTGATTATTAAGTGCGTAGGAAACTTGTTGTTTGTGGATATTATTTCAAAGGATAGGTTATTGTTAAAACTTATGCTACAATTCCAATTATTTTATTTCGTGGGTACTTATTTACCTTTTTTATAGTTATATTAAAATAATATTTTTATATCTATATGAATTACTATTGTATTTTATAATTTCAGATGCCAGTGAAGAAACCCTATTCTACATGTTGGAGGCCCATGTGAATGTTTTATTGTACAAAACCATTCTATATTCAATAACTGCATGAGGTAACTTGAGTAAGAATTTGTGGATGTAAGTACCTGCATGTTTTTTATCGCAATGGATATGTTCCTGATTAGTGTAATTAAATGCTCATGAAACACATTATGGCAAATGTCATTCGTAGCACATGATTGAAATCTTAGCCATTTGATCTACTAATAAACCTGGATTCTGCAAGTTAATGAAATATGCATCTTTATTTACTAATATCTATCAGTAATTATTGCCTGTTTGATCATGAGTTTAGCAGTTAATTCACGATGTACAAATCTTTCTATTGCCAACAAATATAGTTGATATACTACGCTATCTATCCTGCTATCTATAAAATGTTTAAATTTGATATTAATCTATCATGGACCAGACTTATTGTTTGTTGATATAATACGCTTTTTTTTATCTTATGTATTACTTCTCTTCAACCTGTCTTTTTTCTTATAGAATCACTTCCGTTCTTACTATACAGGAACTGTGTAGTTAACCTATAAAATTAATATCAACTGAAACTTGACTTCTTAACACGTGGCTGTAGACAGTAGCGATGACGTTTGTGAACTCGCCATAGACCTTATACAATTTCATGGACTGCTAGTCCCCATACATTTCTCAAGTAAAAAAGTGTCAAAAGATGTTCTATGGTATGAGGGCATACGAGGGTAATTTTGCGGCCGAGATATCAAACTCGATCGCTTAAACGTCAAATGAAAGTCCGTGTGTTCAAAATTGTTGGGAAAATATTATATAATATACAATTTATGTTAAACTAATGAATGTAATGAACTATTTTTTATTTATTTATTTATTTTAGTTATACAAAGTGTTTAGGGGAAATTAGAAAAAAATTAAAAAAATATTTTACATATTATAAAATCCACTGAAAATAAGAACAGTTGGCTAGAGCTATTATGGGAAATTAGAAAGCAATAATGAAATATTTGTTTAAACGTAATATATTTATTATTGGTGTTTAAAAAGCACAATTTTCGTGTGAAAGTGGCGTAGATGTTTATCAAGTTTGCTTTTTATGTTCTTCATGGTGCATTCTATTTGTTAAGTACATTTTACCACAGACCAAACACATTTTAGAAGACATTTTACTTCTTATTAAATTTTGTCTGCTACTAACAATTTTAAAACGCGTATTTTTATCCTCTTTTAGGTAAAAAACACGAGCGATCAAACATCTCGTGAACCCAAGTAACTGTAAAATTTAAGCGATCGAGAGCATTCGACTAATCTCGGTAAAGCTCGTGTTCGTATTTGACATATCTCGGCCGCAAAATTACCCTCGTATGCCCTCATACCATAGAACATCTTTTGACACTTTTTATGCGCTCAACTAGCAGTCCATGTATTGTATAAGGTCTATGGAACTCGCTCATTGTGCGGCAGCCATTAAAATTTTTAAGAACGTAGGTGTACCAACAAAGATAAACATAAATTTAAACAGTAAGATGTAAAAATTATGCAGCGGTTAAAATATTCATTATTTTCATTATTGAAATGTGTTGATATATATATATATATATATACACTTATATATAATATTCTTATATTCTTTAGTTCTAATTATGAATTGTTTAATTTTATTTATATAATAAAACTTTTGAGTTATTTTGGACAGTGTTTTTTTACAGAAGAAAATCTATTTTCATAAAAACATTAGTAATGATATTTAGAATTTATTTTCTATCACTGATAATATAAGGACATAACTTGAATAATTTGTTTTTTTTTTGTAGTTGTCTTATTTTGCGATAAGTATCCTCCCTTAATGGTTAATTAACCATTAATTAATTTTTATATGCATATAACTTATATTTTTTCTTCCTTATCATAGCTGATTTTAATATAAAATATGTTAACATATTTAATTATAATTATATACAAAGGTAATTATAATTATATACAAAGTTAATTATAATTATAAGCATCACATCAATTTTATACAGACGTTACATGGTACTTTATTATCGGATATTTAGCGATAAATATAATTTTAATTAAACACTTCAATTAATTTTAATATTATTTACTCATGCAATTATAAATATGAAATTAAAATAATAAAAAAAAAAACAATATGAGCGGGAATCGAACCTCCAACAACAGACGCAAAAATTAGAATTCTATCACCTTACCACTCGGCTACGACTCAAGTGATAAGAAAGTACGTTGCAAGCTATCTATAGTGTCTATACCCATGATTCATAAAATTTCAAAATGTTCGACAGACTTGAATATTTACACACCTAACTTCACAGCGTTTTTACACACAAATACATGCGTAGCCGCATAATGAGCACCTGTCATCGCTACTGTCTGTTGATACTCCTGACTTCTTATGTATAATCTTTTTATTAGATTTATTGCTAAGTAGTAAAAACAGCCCATGCGTCAAATAAAATGATAGTTTATATGTTTTTAAACCAGACGTGTCTCATAATTCAGGTTAAAAAAAATACTTTAAATAATACCAAAATACAGATTTATCAGCATAGCATATCATAAGTCTTCTATTGGTAATGAAGTTGATGAAGTTGAGGGGATATTCATTTTCTAAATGAATTTTAGTTACTAATGTTAAGCTCTGGCTGTGAAAAGACGAATGAGACAAAATTATCGCGTGGTCTATCAAAGAAATAATTGTATTTAGTTTGTAATTTTTGTATTATTATGTGGACTGAACCATATTTAGTGTTATTGTTTTTGTCATCTGAATTATTTTGGTGACTTTTTATGGCTTTGCTTGTCAAATATTTATATATTTCTTGCGTATTAATATATGGTGGAATACCTACCCCTTAGCAACTCTCTTATTCTTGGAATCACTGGTTTTTGGATATGTAAAATATTGTAGCTCATCGGCATTTAGTTTTTTCAAGACCGCTGAATCCTGATCACTTGTTGTTGTTATTAGGCAGTTATTGATACCTCGATATTGACTTATATTATTTGATTTTTGATAGTATCTATTAGTATTTGTGAACTAACTTTTTTCACACTATCTGACATACCACTCTTAATGACTTTGCCTTTACTGACAACACCTTTTTAATACTAAATGTTTTGCTCACTAAATCACTGTTTTTATTGCTAATAATTTTATTAGAATCACTATTAACTGCTGATCATTATAAATTGTCTTCATAGCATTTGCGATGCTTGAACCTAAATTGCATAATGTGTTATCATTACACTCCGACAATGTGTCATCATCGTCACACCCAGACGGACCTTCGTCCATGTTATGAATATAAATTGTTTCCAATACCTATGTTAACTCTTCAACCCATACCCGAACCATACTACCAACACCATTATATCATTTCATGGTGGCAGCGGTGGGATTTCCTTGTAGTGAAGTGTTAGTTTTGTGAATTGTGCTTGGTGAAATCTGGATCCGGTTTTCTTCGCAACCAGAGGCTGCAGAGTAATTAAACTAAAACGGAGTATCCAGCAAGCAGCAAGACCAGGACTAGCACGAGGAACTAAAGGCACCAAAGGTGGCAGCATTACCGAGATAAACTACGCAGACGAGACTACTCTCCCCAAGTAAGTGATCTTTTATTACATCTTTTACATTGGACAAGAACTTTGTACCCCCGAAAATATGGCAACCAGCTCTCCCAGGAGAACACCAACATTTGCCGAAAGGATAGACAATTTCACATTACTGATAATGATACTAAGGTTAATTCTGAAGCAATTAATTTAGCTTATTTACAAATTCCAAAGTTCGACGGTAAACCGTCGGAACTAAATAGGTTTATATATACTGTCGAAAATTGCAGACAGGGCCTTAACGCAGCCACTCGTTTGGATCTTCATAGGTTAACTCTTAATAAGTTAGAAGGGGCTGCCTTTCAATACATAAGGCGATCTGGTGATGTGGGCTGGGAAGAACTCAAAAGTCTTCTCCTAAATAGATTCGGCGAAAAACGATCTATGGCAGAGCTGCAACTGGAGTTGACAAATCTAAAGCAGCATCCCGGGGAGAATGTTAGGACCTTTTCCGGTAAAATAGAGAGACTTCTTGGGCTAATGTATGACCAGGGCATAATGCTAGATAGTGCCAAGGCGACCGTACTAGAAACAGCGCATAACGAACTGGCTTTGACAGTTTTCATAAACGGGCTTATACCGGAAATTAGGTTGCCGGTTAGAGCCGCTAGGCACAACGACTTGCAGGAGGCAATATCGATGGCTATCCAAGAAGAAAGGAATCTGGAGCGGACGAGACGACAAGAAAGAAGATAAAAACGGGCTTACCTGTATTCAATGGTCCAAGAAGAACTACAAATTTGTTTTGCAAAAGGTGCAGAATTCCAGGACACAATCTATCCAACTGTAGGCGCAGAACCATATTTGAGGTGGATCGTCCAGCCCGGGAACCTCCAAACAATAGGCAGAGTGAGCACCATTCTAGCAACCCAGCGAACCGACCTTCCACTTCGGGCGCTTCATCAGCAAACCATGTGCCGAGCGGTTCGAAGCCAAAAAACTAATATACGCCAGGGGTATAGACGACCAAGAATACACCTGCGCAAATAGGGTATATACGTATCGCACAAAAGAACTATTCTTAGCAACTTGGTCAATATTAAAATAGGAAACAGACAATGCCGACTCATCATAGATTCAGCAAGTGATGTGTCTATATTGAAAAATAATAATCTCTTACCCCATTGTACTAAAACTGCAGAAGTATCACGCTTAAAGGGCATTACAGGTGAACACGTGCACACACTAGGTTCGACATTATTGAGTTTCCAACTCGGTAATGTTAACTTGGAACACAAATTCACCGTCATTCCCGATAACGTTGATATTTACGCGGACGGTAAACAAACGAAGAAGTCGATGTACTAATAAACAAAAATGTAAATCGGAAAAGTTTTTTACAGATTTAGATAAGGAAACAGTTAAGTCGTCAGAGCCAGCTAATAATACTAGTACACAAGGCACAAAAGATAGTTTTGAAAGAATAGGTGACTTTTCAGAAAATCCTAATAGGAGTAGAGACGCTTTGTGATTCTTGATGATAAAAATTGTAACATGGCTTTAAAAGCCTCTCCAAAGACAAAAGGTCTGGAGAATATTAAATTGGCAATAAATGCCACATCTCAGGCAAAAACGCCTGCTAATAGTTCAAAAGATTCAGATTGTCGCAAACCTAGCGATATAGTGGATCTAGGGGCTTCTGTAAATCATATAAAAGAAAATAGGGTCGTAGAAACCCAAAACAATTGTCGTAGGGATAATTTATCCACGACCAATAATTCAGCTGGAATCTCTTATAATAAATCAATAGATGACTTTAATATAGCACATGCAATTCCCCTAGAACTGAAATGGTACTTCCATTCACAACAGATCAAGTAGGCGATCTATTCTGCGAGTCTGCTGAGATCTTGGAGGGTGTTTATATTGCTAATTCTATTTTGAAATCCCTTGATAATAAAATTTTTGTAAAAATCTTGAATACTAATGATCATGAAGTAAATATTGACAAGAATTTTATATTTCCGAATTTACATAAATTTGAAGATTATCAAATACTTAAGCTAAATAATGATGTAGTAAATTGTAATTATGATCGTATTAAAGCAGTTAAAGATAGTATCCGCACCGATCATATGAATTCAGAAGAAAAAGATTCGATTTTAAGTATTTGCGAAGACTTTTACGATTTGTTTTATTTAAGTGGTGATAAATTAACATTTTCTACTTCAATTAGACATTCTATCACCACTACTTCAGAAAAGCCGATTTATTTAAAACAGTACAGGCTCCCCCATGCTCAGCAGGCGGAAATTCAGAAGCAGGTGGACGACATGCTAGAGAACGACATTATAGAAACATCCGACAGTCCTTGGAACTTTCCCCTTTTGGTTGTTCCTAAGAAACAAGATATAGACGGTAACCGGAGATGGCGCGTTTGTGTAGATTTTAGAAAATTAAACGAAAGCACAATCAGCGATACATACCCGTTGCCGAATATAACCGAGATCTTAGATCAACTGGGACAATCGAGCTTCTTTTCTACACTGGATTTGGCCAGCGGGTTCCACCAGGTTGAGCTGGATGAGAAAGATCGAGCGAAAACTGCTTTTTCAGCTTGTGGCAAGAAATTTCAATATAAGAGAATGCCGTTTGGGCTTAAAAACGCCCCGAGTACTCTACAACGATTAACGAATTTGGTTTTGGCTGGAGTTGAGGGTTTTGAGGGTCTGGTGTACATGGACGACATTATCGTTTACGGTAAGACTCTCCATGAACACAACACCCGGTTGCGCGCTGTTTTCGAGCAGCTTCGCAACCACAACTTAAAGCTTCAGCCTATCAAATGTGAATTTTTGAGACGAGAATTGACGTATTTAGGCCACATAATTTCTGAAAAGGGTGTTACCCCCGATCCAAGCAAAGTGGAAGCAGTACAAAGTTTTCCAGCACCGAAAAACCCGAAAGAAATCAAAATGTTCCTAGGCCTAGTCGGGTACTATCGCAAGTTTATAAGAAATTTGCGAAGATAGCAAATCCGTTAAATGTATTGTTGAGGAAAGATAAAGCGTGGAATTGGGGACCAAAAGAAGAAATAGCTTTCCAGGAATTAAAAAATGCCATATCCAACGCACCGGTATTGCAGTATCCTGATTTCGACAAAACATTCATACTAACAACGACGCTAGTGGGGAGGCGATAGGAGCAGTTTTGGCACAGGAAGGAGCAGCAGGAGAGGCTCCAGTGGCGTTTGCGTCGAGGCAGCTTAATAAACATGAAAAAAATTACGCCATCATCGACAAGGAGTTACTAGCTATAATCTGGGGAGTACGGCAGTTCCGACCGTACCTATATGGTCACAAATTTCTTATATACACGGACCATCAACCGCTGACCTATCTATATAATTGTAAGGAACCCACAGCAAGGCATATCAGGTGGAAATTAGCCATGGACGAGTACGAATTCGATATAAAGTTCAAGCCGGGAAAATCTAATCTTGTGGCGGATTGCTTATCACGATATGGAGTACACGACTACAACAGTAATGGCAACAATGGAAATATCGAAGAAAAACTTGTATTTCTATTAAGAAATGGATATGATAAATTTATTCAATTGAAAAACAACAGCAGGATTATTAACAAGAATGTCACGGAAACCGGAGACAATATAAACAGCGGAATCAAATCAATACCCAAGGTTGTATTTACCCCAAAACGTAAATCGGATTTCACGAAAACGCTGAATATCACTCAACAATACAAACTATAGAAAATGGATACAAATACATTTATTTAATAACACACAATGAAAATGAAACGGCCAAATTGAAAGATTTATTCCAATGCATAGACTCTTTAAAAGGTCTAGCTGAATCCAAGGGAATAGGAGAATTGCATGTTGCTAATCCTATTAAACAAGGCGAATACAAACATTTAAAGGCTGAAGAAATACTGATAATACTAAGAATTATGTTCAAGGATACTAATATTAAAATAAAATTCTATAATGATGTTATAAAAACCAATTTGAATAATGAAGAAATTAATAAGATTTTGGAAAAATTTCATGACAATCCAGCAGCAGGAGGCCACATGGGCATAGCTAAAACCTACAATAAAATCAGAGAATTCTATCTATGGCCCAATATGAAGAACGACATAGAAAATACATAAATAGATGTGAGAATGTCAAACAAGTAAAGCATCGAAAAATACACGAGAACCGATGCTCATAACTACAACTGCTACATATGCTTTTGAGAAAATAAGCCTAGACATTTGTGGCCCATACCCCGTTTCAAACAATAATAACAAATATATGCTCACATTTATTGATGATCTAACAAAGTTTGCAGGAGCCATTCCTATACCAATCAGGAGGCTAAAACTATAGCTGCAGCATTTGTGAACGAGATAATCTTGAGATTTGGCATACCTGAAGCTGTCTTAACAGATCGAGGAACCAATTTCATGAGCTCCGTATTTAGAGAAACCTGTAAACTTTTAAAGATAGAAAAGGTTGACATATCAGTATATCATCCGGAATCAAATGCGTCTCTGGAGAAATGTCACCACATGTTCTTAAACTATGTCCGGTCGTACATAGGGAAAGATGAAAAAACGTGGGACACATGGATTAATTACGCCGTTTTCGTTCATAATACCACTCCACATTGTTCTACAAAAATTTTCGCCTTTCGAATTAGTATACGGGAGAAAAATTGATTTGCCAACGTTCGTAAATAGAGAACCCAAGATCCAGAACATACGACAATTTTGCTAATGAATGAAATAAAAACTAAATTGCAGCAGGTAACCGCGATAGCGCGCGAGAATCTTATTAAAACTAAAGAAAAATCTAAAGAGCGCTATGATTCATACATTAAAGAATCAAATTTCAGAGTTGGAGACTTAGTGCTAATGAAAGACAACACACCGTATAAAGGCAAATGCAAAAAATTAATGCCCATTTACAAAGGTCCTTATGAGGTTATAGAACAAGAAGGGGTAAATTCAAAACTAAATGTAAAAGGAAAAACCATAATTATTCATAATAATAACTTGAAAAAATTTAATGATTGATGTAATCCAATTTATTCCATTTAAAAGTATACATTGCAATATATCGAACGTATAATATTTTCTAACTTTATTTTTCTTTAACAAATATTATTAATTTTAATCATTTATAATCATATATTTCTAATTATTATTCAACCACACAAGACTTCATTAATTTTTAAGTAAACTTAAGTTATTTATTTTTCTACTTTCAAATTTCGCTAAGAACAAGTAAATTTTGTAAATGTAAAATTTTAATTTATAGTTTTATTATTGCATTATGAATAAAAAGCATTTCAATACATCTAATTTCTTATAGTAATTGAAAAATAAAATTTTAAAAATGCTAAATATTTGTTAAATATTTTATTAAAATAATTACATTTGAATTTTTTTTAATTTTTTTATTTTTAT
>NW_020536999.1:72142015-72192220 GCF_003426905.1 Ctenocephalides felis | reverse complement strand
CCGGGGGAACATGGACAAAATTATTCATGCTTACACTTTTAAAAAAAAACGCGGTCAGCGTCATATATGTTGATAACTTGTCAGGCAATCACAATGTTCGCGTTGACATAACCTGTCGCAACTTATGTATAGACTTTTATAAAATTACCTTCGCTTTCATTACAATCACCGAAGAAGAAACATCATTTGAATATATACTTATTAATAAGTCTTCCAGTGTTTACTCTACAAAATAGAATGTTATAGAGAAAATTTAAGCCAAATGTTGGTTCATTACAAATGAGAACAGTGAAGGCTATGTGGATTGTCATCAAAAATGACATGAATATAATTTTGGCACTATATTTACTGAAGACAATATTGTAACGACAATTGGCATTGTTGTCAAAGGGTTGCACAACCCTCAGTGCAGATGGACTCCCCCACCTGCTTTACTAGGGTCCCTGCAATATGAAGTCCAAGTTCAGGGTTGAAAAAGAATCATTAAGAATTGTAACATCTCGGTCCGTTCCGGGCCGCGAGCCCTTGGACCCGCTTTGTGTATAGTGGTGTGTGAGTTGTACCAGGAGTGGAGAAACCCGTTCCAGCAAAGGTCAGATGTATTATGTATTAGCTATTCCCTCCGTTAGTATAATCCGTTATCCGCGTAGTATATTCCGATACTCCGTTATACTATGCTCAGTTAGTATAGTAAGGAATAAGAATGTATCAGTACGTTAGGGTTTAGGCGAGGGCATGGCAGTACGTAGGTACTGTCATGCGATCACACCTGTAATATTAAAGAAACATTAAAATAAGCTAAAAGTACATTCTGTTTCATTCGCGTAGTTAGTTGGTTTAGTTTCCAAAGGTAATTACAGCGTAGTTTATAGAAGTCGGGTTAAGGAGTTGGTGTTAACCCTTTCGTAATGGGGATGCAACGCTAAGATGTAATATTTGGCAGTCGTTGCATACCCCCGAGAAGGGGGCATCAACCCCTCTCGTCACAATGATGGAAGCGCATTCGATCCTCCATAAACCCCTTACAAATTTTTAAAAAATTTTAATAATTAATTTATTTTTATTAAAAGCTAAGCGAGTCGCTCCCACTAGTTGCGCTTCCGTTTTATGTAAATATTTAAGAAAGTTGTTTGTTGTTAGACTACGTTTTTCGGTAAATTTAGGAAATCTAAAATTCAAATATTGCGTAAATAATGTGGTAATTATAATTGTATTTTCCACGTGTATTACTATTTGTGTTTATCTGTGCATTTTCATTTTTATTGTGTACTTTTCTCGGTGACGTGGTAATTTTAATTTTAGTAGAATTTTACTACGTTGAAAATACATGTGATTTTTATTTTTTTAATATGTTTTGAGTATGGAATTTTAATAAATGTAATAATCTAGTTTAATTTTATTAAACCAAATATATTGTTTTGGTTGCGGTTTGCGTTGATGTTATAATTGTTACCTAATATTTGTTATGATTAGTTCTAAAAAGTATATAAAATTATCGAATTTAAAGTGACTTTACTTATTTATTATTATTAAACTTTAACCTATTTAAGTCTATAATTTTACAAAAAATGTTAGATGTATTTTTTTTTTAATTTTTTTTTTTTCAATTCGGATTTTATTTAATGGTTGCGTTCGTTCCATTATGTTCCCCCTGGATATATAAAAAAAACTCGGTCAAATATTCATATCAATTTCAATTTCTGTAAAGTCATATATAAATCGTCAAACAGTTTTCGAGTCGTTTCAAGTATTTTGTTTTGTTAGTATAGTTCGAAAGATTTTAAACACATTGCCCAGCAAAATATATCGCGTTTTCTCCGTAAAACTCAAATTTCGTACACTTGACCGAATGCCACACACAAAACGTTTTTTTTTTTTCTGTCTTCGAAAACAGATATTAATAGCTAAATATTTTGTTTCACTAAGTTCTCTAATATTTTGGTCGATGACATATTTATGCAAAGAGCCTAAATATATTGCCATGGGTCCTTTTTTCTTTGGTGACACTCAAACACCGCGCCACAGGGCGCCGGTCGCCGGCGAAGTCCGTCGGGCGCCATTCGGTACTTGTAAAATTTCATATTCATCTTAAATTTCGCATAATTTAAAACATATTTTTTTCAATAATCATTATTATACTAAATAATATAATTGTAATTAATAAGAATACAGATAACCGCAAATAGTATTGATTCGTTATATTTTTTTAAAAAAATTTTCATTGCTTTGTTTGTGTTTCGTTAATCTTGTTCGCGATGTTTGATGAATCCTGTAATTACATAATTTTTTCGAGATGATTTGCGAATGGGACAGAATTACTTAGATTAGAGCATGATAGGTATAGGATAGTCAGAATAATACATAATTTATTATGCCTGTAAGATTGATGCTTTTTATTATTTTTTAGTTTGTACTTTCTTAATAAGTTAGTAACATTTTAGTTAGGATTTTGATAGGTTTAGGATAATTAGGATTAGTTTTGTTTTATATAATTCAAATATGGGTGTTTTAATCCAACATTGGTTTTGTACCGTTGAAAATTAACTAATGAGATAGCAAATATGTTTAAAACGGAGTATGTTCGGTTGCTTACCATTTCATTCGTTTTTATGATTTTTCACGGAGGGAATAGTATTTAGCATGTCTATGATTCGAAAAGAAAGTGAATTTTTAAGGAAACGCGCGGTACCGCGTACAAAAACCGCGTACGTAAAAATTGCATGGAGAACGCAATTAGAGTTTGAAAGTAGAGTTTACAAAAAATGTATATGCTAGGCAAACAGTGCCGCATTGGATCTGTCTACTTTATTATGATTATTATTCTTTATTAGTTAAAAGAATTACATCATAGACATGCTAATTGTATCTGATCAGCTGGATGGTTCTGTAATTAGTTTGTATAATGTAATTGGTTTGTAGTATTAGTATAGTTTTTTATATTTTATATTTTAACGTCGTGTATTTTCGTGTTTTTTTTAAGATGATGCAATAATCAATTAGTTTTAATAATTTTGATAACGTTTTTCTTGTCTTTTTTAAATATTTTCTTTTTTTTTATTATTACGCGTACTAATGTTGGCCTCAGTTCTGCCAGCTCAGCATTGTCTGGTGCTCAATTCGCGGCTTTATCCAACCGATCTTACAAATACGTAATAGGATTGGGATATGATTTTTTTGCCATCACAACGGCTATCGCGATCAGTTTAGTTATACATCGTATGCGGCACGGTAACGAAAGGACTAGCCAACCTTCGTTAATTAGAGCAGATTGCAGGCATAATTTGTATTTTAGAAGTCGTATCTCTGCGGGTGCAGAGACCCTGGCAAGGGCTTCACTCGGTCTTGCCAAGTACGGACCTGTACCCGACGGTTGGATTAACGTTCTAGTGGTGTGAGTCATACAGGTAGAACGGCCAGTGACACTTTCTCGCTGTTTTTATCTATCAAATAGTTTTTTCTCTTCTTCATGTTAGTCTAATTTTTACTAATTTTAATGTTTTATTACTTCATGACATTTAGTTTTTCTATCATACGCAAAACTTATTTATTCTTACCTATGTATCCTAGTTATCATTATTATACCATCCGCTTTGTTCGCCATTTTAGTATATTCGAACCATGTTTTTTTATATATGTATATATCGTTGTGCCGTTTTTTTAGCCGTGCGTCGCGAAATGTTTGGTTTGGTTTACGGATAGAGTTTATAGCCTTTGTTACAAGGTAATCAGAGTATAGAGGGCAATTTTTTTAGTCGAGACGATAAATATGTTATGGTGCCCGATGGCCTATGTATCAATAAATAATAGTTTTATCTCTGTTAAGTGTGATAATGATTAAGATTGGATATAAACTATCATTTTCGTCGCTTTTTTATTGATAATGTCACCGTAAAACAAACCAAACGAACATTTGTACAGATATATCAAAGGGATTTTTGTTATCATCGGTAATATACGTGAAGCATCGTATAATAATTAATTACCACTGAGGGTATTCTTTAGTCTCCAGTAAAGATTTGTGGAACATAAGAAAAAAAATTTAAAACCATACCGTACATACAAACACCCAACTGATATAGGTACTGATTATATCAGTGTGAACTTTGGGTAGAGGAGAACAGGCGAAAAGAGCAATTTTCAGTATTGTTTCATAAAAATGTCAACATTGTTGATTATGGGCTTAGAAAGGAAGATTATATGTTAATAACTATGACTAAGAAGCAGGCGGAAATGTTGAAGGAATTTGGCACAGACATAATTTGCTTTGATGCCACCCTTGGAACAAATTGTTACAATTACCAGTTGCATACATTAATGGTGATTGATGAATTTGGAAGCGGAATTCCAGTTGCATTATTTTGCAAACAGACAAGATGAAGTAACGTGAAAATATTTTTTGAAAAAATCTCTAAGGCAGTCGGTAAAATCAAACAAAGTCATTCATGACAGATGTCTGCCCAGCATATTCCAATGCTTGGTCGTCTGTCATGGGTGCTCCACAGCATAAACTGTTATACTCTTGGCACGTGTCCAGGAGTTGGAAGAGGGCAGCTGCCAAGATTGAGATAAAAGAGGGACTTCATGCATGAGAAATTGATAACTATAAAAATGATTTTAGATGAAAGGGAATTCAGGTCTAGTTTAAATAAATTTTTGGATGAGCTTGAGTGAGATGATACAAAATCATTTGTAACATATTTAAGAAAAGTTTACTGCTACCGTGAAACTACATGGGCATATTGCTATAGGATTAGGGATTAACACTAGCATGTTCTTAGAAAGCCATCATAATCAAATGAAGAAACAAGTCATGGGAAGAAAATACAGTAAGAGAATAGATAAGGCCATTGTTATGGTGTTAAGGATTGAAGTGGAAACCTTTTGTTGCAGAAATAAAAGAATAAATTAAATTTGTATATCAACAAGATAGAGAGAGACAACAAAAAGAGAGACAAAAACATAAGAGAAGTGAAAATATAAAGCAGATACAAATTATTTCCGATAAACAGTGGAATGTATCATCATATGTGGTTACACAGGCTAATCAAACATGTAACAGTTTTTGTATAAGATGCGAAAAGTGCAAGATTTGCTTTCATACATATTCTTGCACTTGTGTGGACTATTTAATTAGGTCAATCATTTGTCAGCACATGCACGCATGTGTAACATTTTTCCCAACTGACACTGGCTTTAAGCGTGAATTGTTAGAAAAAGATATGGTGCAGAAATATGAACATTTTAGCAAAATGACGTAAAAAGTTTCTTGGAATGTTCGTTAGTGTACTGAATCAATTAAGTATTGAAATTTTCCGAAAGCATTAGAAATAAGGAAAGTATTTGCAATTGGCTAATGAACTTTATGAAGCATTAGAAACAGAGCCAGATTTTCCTGCTGAAATTAGTGTACGTCGCCGACGCCACCGAAAACAAATTAGCATGAAGGAGATGAAAACATTCAATTGACTACAAAAGAACATTTTAAAATTAATGTTTACTACATGATACTTGATACTGTAGCTCCAACATTGACTTTATCAAACTTTTGGATTTCTTTATACATTTATTGATATTATAGGGGGCCAAGAGACTATGCCTTGACTATATATTGATGAAAGCATGGCCGGTAATCTCCGAAAAAAGTCTGTAGCTCGGTTTTAGTTAGAGCTGCTCTCCATCTTGCAGCAATTTGGCACTCATCGGGTAAGAATTTCAACGCGGGCAATCAAACAATTTCGACAGGTGATTAGTTTGCAAGCAAAATGTCAAAGTGTTATGTTCCAGGGTGCACGAATACTAAAAAAATGCAAAATTGAATGTATTTCCAGCAAGAAATGACAAAGTCAGTAATAAGAATAAAATAATCAAACATTAATCATGAATAAATATTGTTTTGGATGTTGTAGATGTTTGCTATTTGGCTGGTAAGAATAAAAAATCCTGATCTAGAGAAATTAACACCTTTGCGTTGCAATAGGTTTCGGTTCGTGTGTGACGCACATTTTGCAAGTATATGCAAAAGAAATATAACAGGCACTACACTGAAACCTAATGCATTGCCCACATTAAACAAACGTTGAGGCAGAAGTTACAAGAAAGTCTCAAATATGCTGAAAATTTTGCTCATCTCCCAGTAACATTAAATAAGAGGGCTCGTAATTAACTTCCCGTAGGGTAAGTTATAGTAATCGCAAAAAAATCGAAAATGAAATTTTTTATATATCTTTACGTTTCAGAGGTTTCTGAACATTTTGGCATACCTTAGAAAAAATGGATGTATGTGTGTGTGTGTGTGTGTGTATGTATGTGTGTGTATGTATGTGCGGATACAAATTTTCGTCGACGATTTCGGGAACACGGATCAACCGATTTGAATAATTCAAAAAACATTCGATTCGTACTGATAAGGAGACGTGCTGATTAGTTTTTGGCGAAGTTAGGTCTAGCCGTTCCGAAGATACGGGGCAAAAAGTGCCGAAAACGGTAACTCAGTGTTTAAGAGAACGGAGCATCCGATTTGAATAATTCAAAAAACATTTTACTTGTATTGGCAAGATGAAGAGTTGATAAAATTTTCATAATGGTAGGTCTAGCGGTTTCGGAGATATGGAGGAAAAAGTAAAAAAATGAGCCATTTGGCGGTCAAAAATGATCATTAGACATATGCACATCAAATTATCAGATATTTTATAGAGATTTTAACAATAAGTATACATTTTGTTAACATTCCTATGGGTTCCGTACCAATGCTTATGCGTTAGACAGCGACGCGGCGCTTACGCGCTTTATATTTTGTCCCTATGCAGTTAAAGCAGTACGATTGCTTTGAAAAACTAGCTGTAAGTGGAATTCTGTCTTAAGGCAATTAGGGCATCGTGCCTTGAGGCAAATTGCTGGAACTTCCCGTACCAAAAATTATTATTTTTATAAAAAAACATTAACATTTTTGAAAAAAATTTACTTCGAAAAAATAAGATTTTTGAAAAACTATAAATTGGACAAAAAATTACTTTTTTTGAAAAAAAATAATTTTTTTTTAAATTTTTTTTTTAAATTTTTTTTTTTTAAATTTTTTTTTTTGAAAAAAAAATGTTTTCTTTATTTTGACATATTTTGGAAGATCTGAACTTGTTTTTCAAAGCAATCGTACTGCTTTAACTGCATAGAGACAAAATATAAAGCGCGTAAGCGCGGTGTCGCTGTCTAACGGGTAAACATTGATACAGAACCCATAGGAAAATAAACAAAATTTATACTTATTGTTAAAATCTCTATAAAATATCTGAAAATTTGATGTGCATATGTCTAATGATCATTTTTGACCGCCAAATGTCATTTTTTTTTACTTTTTTCGTTAGATCTCCGAAACCGCTAGACCTGCCTTTATGAAAATTTGATCAATTATTTATCTGGTCAATGCAAGTAAAATGTTTTTTGAATTATTAAAATCGGACGCTCCGTTCTCTTAAAAACTTTTTCGGCACTTTTTGCCCCGTATCTCCGGAACGGCTAGACCTGCCTTTGCCAAAAACTAATCAGCACGTCTCCTTATCAGTACGAATCGAATGTTTTTTGAATTATTCAAATCGGTTGATCCGTGTTCCCGAAATCGTCGACGAAAATTTGTATCCGCACATACATACACACACATACATACACACACACACACACACACATACATCCATTTTTTCTAAGGTATGCCAAAATGTTCAGAAACCTCTGAAACGTAAAGATATATAAAAAATTTCATTTTCGATTTTTTTGCGATTACTATAACTTACCCTACGGGAAGTTAAAAAAGTTCAGATCTTCCACAATATGTCAAAATAAAGAAAAAAAAATTTTTTCTAAAAAAAAAAATAAAAAAAATTTTTTTTTTTAATTTTTTTTTTCAAAAAAAGGTAATTCTTTGTCCAATTTATAGTTTCTCAAAAATCTTATTTTTTCAAAGTAATTTTTTTTTCAAAAATGTTAATCGTTTTTAAAAAAATAATAATTTTTGGTACGGGAAGTTCCAGCAATTTGCCTTAAGGCACGATGCCGTAATTGCCTTAAGACAGAATTCCACTTACAGCTAGTTTTATATTAAGTCAACTAAGAGAACATAGGAAAAAGCCAAAAGGAAGAAAATTTACGCTTAATGATAAAATTCTTGCTTTAACTCTGCATAAAATTTCTCCAAGAGGTTATTACTTTTGGAGAAAAATATTTGTTTTGCCTGCTCCTCAAACATTGAGAAAGTTGCTCTCAGCAATTCCTTTGTATAGTGGTATTAATGAGACCCTTTTCCAACAATGGGTTCAGCTATGGCACAGAAAAAATATGTGAATAGCAAAAACTGTGTTCTAATGTTTTATGAAATATCATTATCATCCGCAATATTTTACGACCGTTAAAAAGGATCATAATGTTGGATTTCAGGAACTGGCAAATGGTAGGGAAAGTTTATTTATCATTCTCTTATTTTTTTTTTAATTGAAAGCATAAAACATCGCTGGGTGCAACCAGTTGCATTTTACTTCTCTGATGGGTGTGTGACCAGCGTTAATATAAAATGTATTATTGTAGATGTCATAAGAAAACTACTGAGTAGCCACACTTTATGATCAGTTTGCTGCTAATTGCAAAGCTATAAATATGCTTCTTAGAGATACTGAGGAACTATATAAAACACAAAATCTTGAATGGAATAGACTTATATTTGAAACGTTTATCACCTGCCAAACGCATGGCACTAAAAAACGAAAGTCGACGAAATGATCAGGCAGGATATTGTCGAGGAGTGAGATTCGGCATGGGTAGCTCCGGTGGTAACGGTGCCAAAGAAGGATGGCGGTACTAGAGTATGCGTAGACTACCATGAACTCAACGCCATTACCCCATTACCCCATTACAAACTGGCGCCCAACGTGGGGCCAACGAACGGCCCCACGTTCGATATATATCTCTATATATTATATATGTTTGTGTGTTTATTTATTATATAAGTAATATAATATTTACAGATAACCTTTTAACTAAAGTTTTTACCACTGAGGGCTTCTTTAGTCTCCAGTAAAGATTAGTGGAACATAAGAAAAAAACATTTAAAACCATATTGTACATACAAACACCCAACTGATTATATCAGTGTGAACAGGCGAGCAATTTTCAGTATCGTTTCATAAAAATGTCAACACTGTTGATTATGGGCTTAGAGAGGAAGATTATATGTTAATAATAATGACTAAGAAGCAGGCGGAAATGTTAAAAGAGTTTGGCACAGACAGAATTTGCGTTGATGCCACCCATGGAACAAATTGTTACAATTACCAGTTGCATACATTAATGGTGATTGATGAATTTGGAAGCGGAGTTCCAGTTGCATTTTTTTGCAAACAGGCAAGATGAAGTAACGTGTAAAATAATTTTTGAAGAAATCTCTAAGGCAGTCGGTAAAATCAATACAAAGTCATTCATGACAGGTGACTGCCCAGCATATTTCAATGCTGGGTCATCTGTCATGGGTGCTTCACAGCCTATAAGCTTTCTTCATCCCTATCAAAAGTATTTGAAAGACTTATTTTACAGAGACTTTTAGAAGACAATTTAGAAGAAACCTGGGTACCTAACCACCAATTTGGTTTTAGAAGACATCATTCAACAATTCAGTAATGCAACAGTAGAACAACCAACTCAATCCTCACAGCCCTAAATAAAAAAAAATTATGTAGCATTTTTTCTTGACATCAGTCAGGCCTCCGACAAAGTTTTGCATATGGGTTTATCATACAAATTGAAGAAAATCTATCCAAAATATTTCACGATTTTGGAATCATATTTATCTAATTAAAGCAAATTATCTAATCAAATTTAAGAATATGAAGAACTATCCCCTCCAAACCGATTCATTCCGGTGTTCCGCAAGATAGTGTTCTGAGTCCAATATTATATCTGCTATTCACGATTGATCTGCCGATTCGGCCTAAAAACAATAAGCACATATGCCGGTGACATTGTCATTACTTCAAGTCATAAGGGTGTGATAACAGCTACTTCTTTACTGAAAACATTCTAGTAGAAAGAGAATTATGGCTAGATAAATGGAACTGTTATGCTCTTAGCACGTGTCCAGAAGTTGGAAGAGGGCAGCAGCTGCCAAGATTGTTAATAGACTTAATTTATGAGAAATTGATAACTATAAAAATGATTTTAGATGAGAGGGAATTCAGGACTAGTTTAAATAAATTTTTGGATGAGCTTGAGAGGGAGATGATGATACAAAATCATTTGTAACATATTTTAGGAAAGCTTACTGCTACCGTGAAACTACATGGGCATATTGCTATATAGTTTCTCGGTACAGTTTCCAGTCCAATACATAGGTTTAGACAATTAAGGTGAACAGATAGAGTCGCTATGAAAATCAAATTGAAACACCAAAAAACGAGCAGCATGTCGCATGAAACAATTCGGTGAAAGGAAAGATAAATTTCCTGAATCATATTAGAACTTTGGTAATGTGTACAAACTTCGTTCACGTATTTGCATGCGCCAAGTGAAATATGAATATAATTAGAGAAATAAGTTGCAGAGTAATAAGTTAAGAATTTGATTCATCACCAGGTAAAGATATCAGAAGATCCTCATAAGCAATCAAAATATAAACTTGTATCAGTAATACCAAGTGTAGTAGATATCCATGCAAATGAAATATTAAACTAGTTGGTTTGGTATTTAGCCTTGAGGCAAATTACATGAACTTCCCGATATGTGTAAATAATCGACTTGATCAAAAAAAATGTGTAAATAATATACTTCATCAATCCTACTTTAAAAAAAACGATAATAATTTTAGCAAAGTTTGACGAATTTTTAAAATTAAACTACTTGTTGTAATATATAAGGCCGTAATATTACAGTAAGTTCTATAAGACCATGATGTATATCGCCAAAAAAAGTTCCATGAAAAACGGCTTAAATTTTTTTTAACAGTTAATTACAAGAAAACGGCTCGGTAGATTTTCACCTAAAATTAATCAGCATCATTCCCAAATGATATCTTTCGAACAGTTTTTGATTTTTTAAAATCGGTTCGGTAGGATGAGCTTAAATGTGGACGAGAATTTAACACTTTTTTTCAACATTTAATTACAAGAAAACGGCTCGGTAGATTTTCACCTAAAACTAATCAGTACCAGTCCCAACTAATATCTTTCGAACAGTTTTTGATTTTTTAAAATCGGTTCGGTAGGATGAGCTTAAATGTGGACGAAAATTTAACACTTTTTTTCAACAGTTAATTACAAGAAAACGGCTCGGTAGATTTTCACCTAAAATTAATCAGCATCATTCCCAAATGATATCTTTCGAACAGTTTTTGATTTTTTAAAATCGGTTCGGTAGGATGAGCTTAAATGTGGACGAAAATTTAACACTTTCCCTCAACAGTTAATTACAAGAAAACGGCTCGGTAGATTTTCACTTAAAACTAATCAGTACCATTCCCAACTAATATCTTTCGAACAGTTTTTGATTTTTTAAAATCGGTTCGGTAGGATGAGCTTAAATGTGGACAAAAATTTAACACTTTTTTTCAACAGTTAATTACAAGAAAACGGCTCGGTAGATTTTCACCTAAAATTAATCAGCATCATTCCCAACTAATATCTTTCGAACAGTTTTTGATTTTTTAAAATCGGTTCGGTAGGATGAGCTTAAATGTGGACGAAAAGTTCAACACTTTTTTCAAATTACAAAGAAACGGCTTGGCAGATCGTTTCACAAAACTGACAAACGATAGTCCTCACCGAAATACATCAAATGCCTTTTAAATTTCTAAAATCGGTTCAGGCGTTTTTGAGAAAACGTCGATCAAAAGTCTAATTTTGACAAATGCCAAAAAGACCATACTGATTTTTGCAAACTTTGACGAATTTTTAAAGCTGAACCAGTTGTCGTAGGGCCGTAATATTTTAGTATGACCTAGAAAACTATGGTATCTATCGTCAAAAAAATAATCATAAAAATCGTCAATTTTTTTTTTTTTTAAACTTTATTACAAGAAAACGGCCCGGCCGATCTTTACCAAAAACTAATCAGCACGATTCCCAACCAATATCTATCGAACGGTTTTTGAATTTTCAAAATCGATTCAGAATTGCGGGCTAAAACGTGGACGAAATTTTTTTCACTTTTCTGCAATTTACAAAGAAACGGCCCGGCCGATCGCCGCACAAAACTCAGAGACGATAGTCCTCATCGAGATACATCAAATGGCTTTTAAATTTTTGAAATCGGTCCAACCGTTTTGGAGAAAACGTCGATTTACGGCAAAAAATCTGTTCACACACACACACACACATACACACACACACACACATACTTTTTCCAAATTTGGTCTCATTCGATTCAGAATGGCTCGAAACGTCGAAAAAACATAAAATTAGCGATTCGGATTTTTTTATGAAAACATAAACTTCTCCTTCGGGAAGTTAATAAGTATTTCCCAAAAAAAAATGGACACAGTTCTATATTTTGACGCAACAGGAGGTGTTATAAAACCACCTTCTCCTTTTGACAACAAGAGAGCTTATATCTATGCAGGCGTAATTTCACTGCCCACAAATGGGTCTGGCTACCTATATCCATTGTTGCAATGGATATCATATGAACATGATGCTAATTCAATCCAAAGATGCTTCTCAGATTGTATAATGCAATTAGATCATATTATTTCGTTTAAGAAAATTGTCACTGATCATAGTTATGCAAGCATTCACGCGTTAATTCGCAGCTGTAAGCATTATAGTTTGATTGAATACCTTAATAAATGCTATGCTTAAATGATAGAAATTCCAAAGAATTTGAAGAGAATATAACTTTACATTTATGTTGTAGCCATTTTACGAAGAGACTATCGTATCATGCAAAGAAATTTATGAAGGACAATATTCGCCGTAAAATTAATTATTTAGTTTTTAGGCGCAAAATCTCGAGATTTGGATTATTTTTATTTATTTATTTATTTATTTATTTAAATATATAGCCCACAGATTTCTCCAAGAGGACTCAAAAATACAATTATTTTACATAATGAATAACAATTAAAACATATACAAAATCACAATATATAGTTAGTAACATAAAATGCTTAAGATAAAATTACATATAATGCAGAATGTAACAATAATATTTATAAACAGAATAAGAAAATAATGAGATATTTGAAAGAAAATAAAAAATTATTATGCACGAAAAATATTCGCTAATATTGTGTGCATTTTAGGCAGCGAATATCATCATATAGAAATAGAATCAGCACATAGGGAAATTTCTCAAATTGCAGATAAGAATGCAATATTGAAAAAAACAATTTAAGCCAACGCTGATTCGGAAAAAAATGAAGAGCCTGAAAAGAAAGCGAATTCAAGTCAAAGTCTTTTAAGAAGCAGTCTGTTTTACAAGGAATTCCCCAATATAAAACTCAAAACTGAAGAGAGCATACCGAAAGAAGGTTATCAAAACCAATTTTACTGTCCTGGATTTCTAAATTATGTTATGGAGCGGTATATCCCAATTTTGCCACTGTGGTCTGGGTTGATGCTCGATAATGAGAGATCACAATTGTATTCAAATGCTGCTGTAGAGTCTTATTTTAATACATTAAAAAACAATATGGCTCATGGTGAAAGAAATATGCCATATATGAGATTTGTAGAAATATTAAAAAAAACATCTAGGTGTTTGCAGTAATGACTTATTGAAACTTCATTGTGTTTCAAAGCTCAATCCTGAAGAAAGAAATGAAAGTCGTATCAGAAATGTCAGGAGAAATACTAGCATAAAGAAGTTGGATAATAAAAATAAAATAAGAAATACGAAAAACAAGGCAGTAGCAGCACATGAGAATAACAATTACCATAATAGCACAATAGTAGATGTGGGAGAAGCAAGGGAAATGTGGAATAAAAAACCGAATAAAATAGGAAATCTTTTTCTAACTAAGAAAAACTTGCCGCCCTCAAACGGATTTTTGACTAGCCAAAAGAGTTCCAAATCTGAATCACACCTTTCAATAGGTAAGCATCCTAATAAGGCAGCAATAGATTTTAATTTTTATATAAAACTCTACATATACAATAGAGCAAAATGTGAATCATATGTTATGAGATTTTTAGGTAAATATCCTATTTGATTGAATATTTTTTTCACATTGTACAACGAGGAGTGGTTAGATGATATAATTATTGATGCATATTTAGCATCACTTGTATATAATAAGGAACAGTTTAAAATTCTTGCTCTGCATGAGTTTATGTTTGCCGTAAGTAATAAAAATTGTAAGGCCGTTATAAATATATCATCAGGCATAAAATATTTAGCGTAATAAGTTTAATGTCACATTTCTTGAAAAATATTTCACCTGTAGATGGATTCTGTCCAATTTGTTGTAGTTCAGGTAACTCTCCAACAGATCGACCTACATATTATAAATGTATTAAATGCGATACATGGTATAAACATGCAAGAAATTCCCAAGACACGTTTATTAATTGCAAAAACAATCGCAATGGGGACTTAATACCATCCAGCAGTTCTTGGCAACAATGTGGAATGTGTTTAAAATGGCTTCACTTTGAGTGTTATACCAGTTTAGCTTTACGTTCCTTATCACCAGCATCTTTAGGAGATCCAAATTTTAAATATTTTTGTGTTCTATGTACTAAATAATCCCGCCAAAATTAATTTTCTGTAGTTGCAAGGATCGCAATTGCATTTCGTATTTCTTTCCAGTTTTGATCGTCGCAACAGTTGCAGGTATTTGTAGTAAGTTTAAGTAGTTAGTAAGTTTACGTAGTTAAATTTTAAATAAGTGAATATGGAGGTAAGTTCTCTTGAAAATGAATTTCAATTATTTAATCTAAATAATTTCAATTATTTAATTTAAATAATTTTATTTTAATTTTATTTTAATTTAAATATTTAAAATAATCAGTTATAGTTTTTTTTAAATAAATTTCAAAACTGGTACTATTTTTTACTGGTGATTTTTAAAAAGAGGGTTCATGCGGACACGTGCCCTCATCATGGGCTGTAAATGAGGAGAAGACTATGTAATTATGATCAGAAAATGTAGCAGGCTATAAACTAAATAAGATGCTGAAGGCGTGCGAGCCTCCTTCGTTTAGAGATTACTCTGAATTGGAGGCTAAGTTTATGAGAAGCACCACCGATTATAAAAATGTGAAGAAGTATGTAACAAAAACTCAAAATCAATCGTGTATTGAGAGCTCTGACGATAACACTCTGAGCTCTATCTCTACGAGGCATCAGCTTCACAGATTCAATCCGTGAAAAAAAAACTAACTTTATGTTACCTATTAAGACGAATGAAGAATTAGGCGATTTAGAAGAAAAGCTGAAAAATATGGATATCTTCAGGGATTTGGTAAATACAAATATTTTCTATAGTTAATGTTTCTATAGTTAATATGCAAAGTATTTAATAAGTACAGTCGATTCAGCTAACTCTGACCGGCGTAACAAACAAAAAGCATTAGATTACATCAATGCTAAAAAAAATGTATGAGCAAAGACCTTACAACTTTGTTTTCAAGTGTGGGTCAAAAGGGTAAGAGAAACCCTCGAAAAAGTAAATGCGATTCCTGTTCAATTATTTCATCCACACACATTATCTTTTTATAAGGGAGCAATATATGGCAATCTTTTTAATTGAATACATTTTATATCCATTTATTTTAACAAAATCAATCTTGTTTTTTTTATGTATTTCAATATCATTTGAATCTACATTTGATTTATCATGAAATTGTTCGAGTAGTCTGCATGATACTTGTTGCAAAGGCTTTGCTGGTCCTCGCATCAATTTTAGTAACTGTCCCAAATATCTTTCAAATGGGAAACAGCTGCACTGGTCAACACTGATTTCTTCCCTTACCGCATCATTTATCATGTGAAAAATACCATGAGTATTATATACAAGCATGCATTCTCCTTATAGTTTTACCAATCGCGAACAAAATTTTTCGATCAATACCAATGCCTGATCCCATAATTTTTTATTGGAGTTTCTGAACATACAATTATCATACTAGCATGAAAGTTCAGAAAATTTTTATATAGCTTTTTGGGCAGATAAGTTTTTAGGACTGCATATAACATGAAAAATCTAAACTCTTAAATCCATGAAGGTTCAAGATATAAGATATAATAGTGCGACTTAGAGCGCATGACAGATTCCGATGTTTTATCCAAGAATTCAATAGTGAAATGAAAGAAAAAAATTTATCCAAGAAATCGCATGAAATTAAAAAAAAGTGGTGCACATGTGGAAGACATTCTTTTTTCCGAAATTCAAAAATCGTATATATAAAAAGTAAAATATTCTACTTGAGTTTACATGGTACAAGCAACGACATGAAAAAGCATACTTAGATAAAATATGGATCGAAAATTTGAGCATTACAAACATTGAAAGGTATATGGAACTAAAAAATATAAATAGAGTATTTTCGTTTTTAGTACAGAAATAAAATCGATTACAAAATGCGCAGTCTCTTGTATGTTCAAAAATAGATCTTACGTATAGCTTTAATATAGTGGCAAAATAAAAAAATGAAAGTAAAATTATAAGAAACATGTTTTACTTTTATTATAGCGATAGTATGTGCTATTAGTAACTATAATTATATTATTACTGATTCATATAATTTTACATTCATTTTAAAGTTATCACATTGAATGTATTGTAGAAATGTATTCAAGCGTTTGTAGTTTTCCAATTGTAAGTTTAGTGAAAAACAAAGAAAATTTTATTATATCTTACCAGTTTATCCTACAAGTTACATGTGTTGATCGTTGAATATTTAAAATTAGTTAAATATAGCCTATTGCATTAAAAACTGATAATTCTCTTCAAGAATTTCTTAATATTTGCAAATATCAATACAAATTTTTAATATCGATTTCGAGTGCGAATCGATTTTACTCTATATTACTTTTTCTTTATATAATATCCAGGCTGCATAACATGTTTCAATTTCCTTTTTATATCAATTTAACAAACTTAGTAGATACATATACATAAGTGATTTGGTAAAGATTGGGAAGAACTTTTACCAGAGATCAGTTAAGTCAGTCGAAAGTCCCAAGATTTTACAATCACAATTGAATTGGACAAATCAATCTTCACGACCTTGAATAATTTATATAAGTATTGTAATATCTTCATTTGCCAATAGATTATAGCATTTGATACATGGTCAAGATTTGCGTACAAATTAAGACAATCCTCTTGAATGAAACCTTTTAGCGAATATTATGTATTGTCATTTTATATATGTCACTTCCTTCTTCGACTAAACTAAGGTCAGTTATACCATTTGATCCATGATTAAGAAATCCGTACAAATTAAAACTATGTTTCTGATTAATTATGCATGGCGATGAAGAATCTTCAAGTTAATACTATTTATTGTGATGGCACCTTTTCTAAATATCTCAAAATTATTAAATGGGTCAAAATTCCTTCTGTGACTGAATATCATTTTATTTAACATTCGGTATTGATCTTCGAAGAAAAATAATCTAGTAGCCAAATAGATCCAAAATTAAATAAAAAAATGTTGAAGTATAAAGTATGAAGTATTCATACTTTGCATCCTTTGATATTTGGTTAATAATGTAAACCCAGGGTGGTTTCTTCTATTTGGTCGAAAACTACTTTGAATAGTTCACAATCATAAAGACATAAATGTTCTTGACTGTGTTGGAACTAACTTCTATTTGGATTTTTCAAATAGTTTGGCACAATAAAGCCATCGAATCATTGCCATCACAATGATCATTATAAATCAAATTTCCTTTTTCATTGTCATGTGTGATTCTGCAACAAATAGACCAAGAAAATTGTAATGTAAATAAATCATAATTACTGACACTATCGAAATCAAAATTGTATATGAAATACCGTGTATTATACACTAAATCCTCGTGTTATGCATTTGTCTCAATCAAATGTCCTTCCATGACATGTTATATGGTCATGTTATTTTACGTAGGCGCAAACCTTGCTCTCTTCAAATATTCGTCTGTCATATTGAGACAAATGAGTAATTATAGTAAATATTAATCATATTGTTTACTATCTTGTTTTGCTTCCAAAAATACTTAATTGTTCTGGTTCCAATAGATTCGCAATTTCGTTATTATATTATCGTTAGTTATTGTTGAACCTCAAGAACGGTGCTTTTACTTCAATTCATTCATTATCTCTTGTTTCATGTACGTAATAATTTTTCATTCCATTTATAATACTCCTATTACCAACCAAAGAAGAAATAAAATCATTAACATTTCCTATTATTTTCTTTAATATTAATTTTATTTTCTTTTCTGAATTATTTATTTTATTTCCAAATTTGTTTTGTTAGCATTCAACAAATAAAGTTTCTTCGTGACTGCTAAATATTTTAACTAATTTTACATATTCAAAGACTAAATCACACATTATTTAGTTTTATTATCATAACATTGATTTCGAAAAAAATCGCAATTCAAGAAAACTACCGACAAATTTACAATACATTACATACTGATTTACTAACGCGTTTGTTTTTTTAGATTTATTTTCGCTTAACAAAAAACTCATGAGCAAATAAAATTATATGTAACATAGTAGCACACGTAACTAAACAGCTCAATATTTAGAAAATAATTTAAAAAAATGTCACATTCTAACAATTTTCTAGATTTACTAAAACACGAGTTATGCTTTTTATGTAGTGGATTGGCATGCAACACTCTACCAAATAGAAATAAGAAATTTGAATATAAGAATATTTGAATATTCTTTAAATTCAAGATGTATAACTTGATGTTGCCTTCTATAATTCTAGTATTCTATTGATATGTTTTGGATTTTGAGTTCTTTACATGGTGCACCACTAGTACTACAACCTGGTAATACTTTAATTGCAAGCATTACCATGATAAGATTTACATTAAAAAAAAAATGTCATAATAGTATTGTTTCACTCATCTTCAGTTGAATTTTGGACAAATAATGAAATTGTTCGCGCCAAACACGCAGCCTACATAGGATGTCGTAATTTACGATAAGGAGGACAAATGTGGACATATACCATGTTCGTGGGCTCTCAATGTCCAGAAAACAAACTATTTCTCTATTGAAGGTTCATAAAATAATTAAGGGGTGTAAGCCCCTTCCTGATACTGTGAAATACAAAAATTGTCACGGAGAGATGTGTAGCTACATCTTCAAATTATAAACTAATAAAAGTATATGAAGCGAGAGCAGAGTTCACATCCTGTGTTGATAGTGAACAGGAGAAAAACGGACAAATAGACACATTATTTAATATATTTATATCATATCATTCAACAAAACATTCGTGTTAATATTTATTGTAGAAGTTATATGTGAAATTGAACATGGAGAAGTAGAGAAGAGAATATGGAGATGGGTACATTATTTAAAATTTGTATATTTAAAATATTTATTAAAATCTTTTAAATTCCAATAAAAAAATTCATTCGTCTCAATATATAAGTCGCAGAGGACAAGTTGGGTAGTATCATGAACACTCTATCATATGAATATTTCATATGAACTATCATATGAAATTAATGAACAAAAGGACGACATAAGGGACCTGTTGTCATATAAGAGGAATTCCGGTCACAGGTAATTATGAACCGTGAGGTTTTTTTTGAGTAATCTTTTTTATTTTAATAAATTTAATTCGAAAGAAAATTGGAGCACCCCTAAGCGACAAAGGATGTTTCTAAAACCATCAATTAGATTTACACCAGTTTCTCGCAAGGGTATATGCATTTGAAAATTACAATAACATTAATTACTTGTATTTTTAAAAACAGTAAACTATTGCGAGTATCAAACAAAAACGCAGCAATGCCTTGACACCTCGAGTCCATAAGATTTTGATGCAGGAGGTGCGAAGAATTAATAAACAAAATACAAAGAGTCTGGGCGTGTTTCCATACAGAATTGGCCCCACCCTGGTATTTAAATGATTTTGATGCCATTTCGTAGGTATTTTCGAGATAATTCAAAATACCAAATTTCAAATCCGTAGCTTATCATTTGGCCGAGATATCAGTGAAAACATGTAAAAGTGGCCTCTTTTTTCAAACTCACTTTTTGTCGGAAATATGAGAGATATCAAAAAAGTTAACATAATTCTATTTATACTGAACTTGTCTATGTTGCTCATAACAAATAATGTAAAAAAATTATTTGTTAGTGCGTGTAAAGGTAAAAATTATTGTTCATTTTCCATTTTCCACCAGTGCGGCTCTTTGGGCTACTTTTATATTAGCATCATTCAGAAGCCTGTACATTTTTCTTCTGTTATTCAAAAATTCATTTAAATGTAAGTGGAACTTCGGGTGAAAAGTTGTAAAAACTTAAGCTAGTGCACGCGCTGCCGGTACAAGAACACTTACATAAAGTCGCTTTGCAAGAGCGACGAGCAAGCATAATATAAAGTTCGTCGTTACCGCGCTTCTCGACAAAATCTGTATATATGGAAATATTTATTAAAATCCAAAATACATTTATATTTTGTATATGAGTATATTCATTTTTCATTAGTCATAATAAAAAATCCAACGTGCCGAATAAAACAATAATAATTATTATTGATTATTTTCATTCGCCGTATAAGTTTCTGACTAATATATTTCAATGTAAGAAAAACTTAAGATTTCAATATACTTGTGTTATGTCCGCTTCACACCCCTATATCGAATATTGTATTAGTATGCATACCACTAGCTAGAACAGGCAAAGGGTATCGGAGATACCCGAAGATATCCGAAGGAGATAACCCTAAGATGCACAGGCAAGATTCAGTCTCTCTCTTGGAACCACGGCTTCGGCGATACCAAATCAAACTTAACATATTATATATTTTATTCATGAAATTATTGTACTCAAAGTAAATAAAAGTTGTTCTTTAGTCTATAAGGACTTGAAGTGTTTTTCCTCTATTAAATCTCCGCTGCAAGGCAACATAATACAACACTTGTTTAATTACTTGGTATAGCAATTAAAGTACTTATTAGTTTTAATAAACATACTAAACCATTAAAGTCTTACGAAAACTGGTTCAAATATATAAATTGTTGATTTTTGAAAATTTGCTTTTAGAAAATACTCGTTCTTTCGTTTTCAATTATAATGAATCCACTCGGAATACTTTTAATCACTCATAAATTTATTTATTGATTAAATCGATTATTTACACATATCGGGAAGTTCATGTAACTTGCCTCAAGGCTGAATACCAATACCAATACCAATATACCAATACCTACTAGTTAATTTTTTTACTATCATGTTTTATTTTCTTACTTTAAAGTACAATAAATAACTATCTTTAATATCATGATTTATTAATTTTCTTTCCGCCCGAAAAAAATAACAAAAATACACGTCTTTTTGTATGCTACAGTGGTGTAAATAAATAATATATAATAAATATATTAAATATATAATTCCCCCCCTTAAGGGGGTATTCTACTGTAGAATTTTGAAAAAATCGAAAAAATTTTTTTTCCATATTTTCAAAGTTTAGTTATTCAGAAATATGACATTAAAAGGATTTTTCAAAATTACTATTATTTCCTGAGTTATAGCCGTTTTAGTGACGTGGTTTCGGTTCGGGTCCGACTTGTCTCAAAACTTTGATCGCGTTTTTCTCGGAACTACTTTTTTCGAGCTGGCGGTAAGGATATCTCGAGTTCTAATGAACCGATTTACTTCAAATTTGGAGAGGATCTTCTCTATACATCGCTTTATCGTATGGACCTTGCCCAAAACTATAACTTTTCATTTAGTATTTTTAAAAAATACGGAATTGCCAAAAAAACATGAAAAAAAATATTTTTTTTTCAAACTGCCGCCATTCGAACAAAAACAATTTTTTTTACTTATCCAAGGTTCATACGATAGCGGCATCTATTATAATTAAGAATCCATCTATTTTTTATGTTTCAAATCACGAGGAGGGTTGGAATCATGTACGCCAGGACACCCTCTTTTTTTGGGAACCTCCACTTTGACTGCTCATAACTTTGTGAATTTTAATTTTTTTTTTTTAATAATTTTTTGATGTAATAATAAAATATCAATAAACAAATGATAAAAAAATCGATAGTAAAAATATTATTTGTTTCCTTTATACAGCGCTTCAAAAACCGGGCGAAATTCATGACTCTAAAGTAGAATACCCCCTTAAATATATAATTCTTATTATAAATGTAAAATGTAAAATGCAACATAGAAGAATATATATTTTTTTTACTGATACGCTTTTTGTTTCTATCTACTTCTACTCCTTTTGTAATAAATAAATAATATGTACTCATTTCAGGACAATATTTGTTGTACTCATTTCAGGACAATATTTGTTGGATTTCATATATTATTTGTTAATATGTCAATATAACAACTGAAGTAAGTAACTAAGTAAAAATACAACTAATTTTTCATCGACAATACCGGTATTAAAACCGGGATCCAGGAATTTCATTTTTCAAATATCGAATACCGGTATTCAGATTTTTGTACTGTATTGGGAACCTCTACATCTGAATGAGCGGCTTCAGTTGGTGAAAACTTCAAGACAGAACAATCCTTTTAATGTGGTCACTATGACAAGAACAGTTTATTTGAACTTTTCATTGTTATTAATAATAAAAAAACGTAATAAAAAAAAAGGATAATGATCAAGAAACTTTTTTGTGGAAACCTGTACAATGGTTAATGGAATGGGTGGAGGACTGCTGATTGTATATTAATGAACCTCGAAAAATATTCTTAGGTTTCTCAGGTTACTATAAGAAGTTCATAAAAGATTATTCAAAAACAACAAATCCATTCACAAGATTACTAAAGAAAAATTCTAAATTTATTTGGTCCAAAATTATATTTAACACTATTGCTACCGGGACCGGTCAAATGACCGTTTTCGAATTTTGAATTGATAATTCATACATTTAACGTAAATGTATCGGCTTCAAACTTCACGACTTTTCCTTATATATGTACACAATACATTTTTCAATATTCACTAGTTTTTTAATTGTTTACTTTTTGAGAAATATTTATATTGTGTCACAACATATATACATTTTCGTAATAGTTTCTTCTGATATTCAATGCTAAAACTATAAATCCGTCCGTTACAAATCGATTATAATTGAACTGTATCTACTAAAGACACAAATTATTCTCTTTGGAAGGCAACGAAAAGATTGAAAAGGCCGATAGTACATATATCTCCAGTGCGTAAACTTGATGGTTCTTGGGCAAGAAGTTCAGGAGAAAAATCGGAAGAATTTTCAGAACACTTGAAAAATACATTTCAGCTTCATCCCCGCAGTTGCAACGTAAACGATGAAGATTTTATTTACAATTGTTTACAGAATGAATCTATACCAGGCCAAATCGTAAAACGCATAATGGTGACCGAATTGAAAAATTATGTCAAGGTTGCAAATCCTAATAAATCTCCTGGGCCAGATAAAATTACGATAAAAATAATAAAAGAACTGCCAGAAAAGGGATTTAGATTATTAACTATAATATTCAATTCAATTCTTAGATTAAAAGTGTTCCCTCAAGCTTGGAAAATAGCTAAAATAATTCTTATACCTAAACCTGGAAAAGATCCTCATTTACTGTCTTCCTGTAGACCAATAAGCCTACTTCCTTGTATTTCAAAGATATTTGAAAAATTATTACTCCAACGCATTAAGTCTTGAACGCAGAACTGTTGAATCAAAACCTAATTCCAAATCACCAATTCGGCTTTAGAAAACAACACTCAACCATAGAACAGGTTCATCGCCTAGTAAATATAATTAACGAATCGCTACATGCAAAAAAATATTGTTCGGCTGTATTTTTAGACGTTGCGCAAGCATTTGACAAGGTATGGCACACTGGTTTGTTGTACAAACTAAGACTATGTTTATCAGAACCAATATTTTCAATAATAAAATCGTTCCTTGAAAATTGAGAATTTTTCGTCAGCATTAACAACGAGGAGTTGACCAAAAAAAAGATCCTCTCCGGGGTGCCCCAGGGAAGCGTCCTATCTCCAACTCTATTTCTTATATTCACAGCGGATTTTCCTTTATACTCCGGAACAAGCGTGTCGACATTTGCTGACGATACATGTATCATTGCCTCCAATAAAGATCCCGCAATAACTTCGCAACAATTACAAGAACATCTAGATATTGCTACAAAATGGCTTTCTTTATGGAGAATTATGACAAACGGCTCAAAATCTACGCATATCACTTTCACACTGCATACTGGTATATGCCCTACAATTAAGTTAAATGGACAGGAAATTCCAGTAAAAGATAGCGTAAAATATCTCGGAATACACCTAGACACAAAATTGGCTGGCTACTGAAGTTCCGAACTGTCGACGAATAACAAACTAATTATTTATAAATGTATTTTTAAACCAGTGTGATCTTATGGGATTCAACTATGGGGCACCGCCAAAAAAATCAATCTACAGATTATCCAGCGAGTGCAGAACAAGATCATAAGGCAGGCACTGAACGCACCTAGGTACGTTCCCAACTGGTTGATTCACCAGGACAGCAACATAATGACAGTAAATGAAGAAATTCAACAAAAAACAAACACCTACAAAAAAAGAATAGACGAACACCCAAATTACTTGGCACACAAAGTATACTCAGAAGCGCGCCCAACAAGGCTAAAACGAAAAATTCCAAACGATCTCATAAATTTGTAAATTATTATTATTATTACTATTATTATTATTATTATTATTATCTTATTCTTTCTATTATTGTTATTTTGTTATATTTTATTATTTTTCTTGTACTATTTTATCATTCAGAAATTTTATTTATATTATTTATTAATTTTATTTTTATTATTATTTGCTTATATTTTATATCAAATCATATTACGGATATTATTTTCTCGTAAATTTTATCCTTTGCACTTTTATTTATTTAAATTTATGTTATTATTTATCAATATTACTTGATGTTAATAATTTAGCAGTTGTAATAATTATTGAAATTAAAAAAAAAAAAAAAATAGTTGTAACATGATTTTAACAGATAAATGACATCTAGAAAATGGTTTATGGTACTTCCAATTATTTATTATTCTTACAAAACTATCGTTCATTCGATTGATAAATATACGATACGGTTCAAAATTCCTCGAATTTTCTTATGCCATCTTATCTAATGATACACAAATAATAAATAAAATTACAAATGAAATAAATGCATAGACATCTTTATATGAAAGCAGATTAGTGTAATCTTGTGACACAAACAGAGTGCATTGTAACTGTAAAGTCAAAATGTTCGAATAGTAAAAAAAAGTGCGGAAAGTTACTATTTCGTGATATTTTATATCGTGTCATAGTGTCACGTTTTATAAGTGCTATTTTCAAAACAGTCACTTTCATTAATTTTTTATCTTTATATCTTTCTTATTTTTTATTTTTTTGTTGAATATATGACTTCAAAATGTCAAGACGTTTGAGGAGTGCTAATGCATTATTAGAAATAATAAATTATATTGATGCAGAATGTTCTGGAGATGATCAGGATACGGAAAGTGACATTTCAGAAAATTTTGATGCATCTGAAACTGACTCGAATACTGATAAAGCGAAGAAAATATTTCGATTGTAAGTAGACGACGAAAAAGAACTAGTCGTTATGACCTCAGAGCGTACGACCTAGCATAAGTTAGAAAGGGACGAAAAAGTTGTGTAATCTGCACTATCCGACTAAGCGAGAAGATAACATCTTAAGACTATGAGTCAATCTCAGTAAAAGAAAGATAAAACATAGTACGATGATACACGCGACTTTTGCCCTGTGACTCAGCGAGGGTGTGAGGAAGACGATAATATTTACACATTCTACGTCATCAGAAGAGAAATGCATCATAGCCAATTACTGATGATCTCAGCGAGATAAGTTCATCATAGACCAATGACCATCTCATTCCCCAAAGATTTTGGCGAGATGAACCGACGATGATCTCCGAGACGACGCGAAGGAACTATCGGAAGGGCCCGAAGAAAACTTCGGAATCACCACTCGCGCCAAGAAATCAACCCCACTACAAGAGTAGGAGAAGCCCAATTAGTATTTAATGCCATACAAAATTAAGAAATTTGTCAAAAAGTGTTTATTCGCGGTTGCTCTAATATCTTGGAGCTTGTTATGAGCTTTGCGTCCGCACGATTAACAAATTGGCTTAAGATATTACAATTATTTTGTTAAGTTTAGCAAACGGTTTTAAAGTTATTAAGTATAGTTTTATTTAATAATTTTCTTTCGAACTTTGTGATATTGAATGCGGTGGCATTTAATAATTTTCTTTCAAACTTTGTGATATTAAATGCGGTGGCATTTAATAATTTTCTTTTGGACTTTGTGATATTCAGTGCGGACGAACAATAAGATTAAATCTGTGTAAACTCTTAGTGCGATAAAGTAACTTCGACTTTATCAATTTTACTCCTTGTGTACGCGTAGTTGATTTAGTGACTGTATATATATTTTTTTCCGTGTTGTGTAATCTACATTTCCCATAAATGGTAGTATTAAAATTGTGATAATTTCATTTATTCTAACCCCACACCATTACAAACTGGCGCCTAACCGAGTGGCCAGAAACAGAAAAATGGCAGTTACCATGTCAGAAGAAATGTTGCAGTGAGTGATAAGCGCACAATCGAGCACACGGACTTGGTGACCGGCAGCTTTGCCAGGTGCTAGGCCAGGTTCAATGGAACACGGATTTCCGAAAAAGTAAAGGAATTCACAACTACCATCACCTTGTACAAAGACATTGAGTGCATCTCGGACGAGGATGCGCTAAGGGTGCTACCGCATATGCGGAACCGTGAACGCATCCCACGGACAACGAATAATACGTTCGATGAGCTGCTTCAAAGAGCTCGCGACGTAGAAGCTAACATTTCCGAGGCAGAAAAGAAAGAAAGTAATCCGGTGGAAAGACAGAAAACCTGCTCTTTTTGCGGCAACATCGGACACACGGTTACAGTATATCGCAAACGCCAAGGAACAAAGCAGATCCTAAAAGAAGAAGGAGCCAGAAACTCGCAGCAAAGCGAGAACCTCCTATTATGGTTGCGGCATGGCAGGGGTTATCCGCGGCAAGTGCCCAGTCTGCTCTCCCCCAACATCTGCACAGGCAGCAACTACGCAAAGATACGGATTTTTCAGCCTGACCACACAAGAGCCAGGAAAATGCAGCTACTGCAAGAAGAAGGGTCACTTGAAAGAATTCAGCCCTAAGCGCCTGGCCTGAAAAAAAAGCGTGATCTCATATGGAACCGTCAATCAAAAGAAACCGCGGTTCAAGAACATTGCTCCAGACCCGTCATTAAGGCACAAGTCCAAGGCGTAATGGGTTACGCATTTGTGGACACCTTCGCGGAAAAGAGCATCGCGGGAAAAACGTTGTACAGCCTACTGCAGTCAACAAACCATCAATTCGAACCATCAATGATGACGATGACAATAGCTGATGGGGAGTCGAAGCTTCGACCCATACTAAAGACGACGACCATTTTGTTGCGGCAGGATGACAGACCAGTGCCAACGGAATTTGTCGTGATGCCGGTAGCAAAAGGAAACTACAGCCTGCTAGCCATGGATTTCTTGCACAAAGCCGGTCTTGTGTTAGATATGAAGCACCGCACGTGCAACTTTTCGGACCAGACGCAAAAGTACCCTTTCCCAGATTTAGAAACAACCTTTACTAGTAATTTATTCAAACTTAAAAAAAAAGAATTGCAACATCACCATCTAATGATACATGTGAACGTATGCATAAGGATCTTATCCAAAATATTAGTTCATATATAAACAGCAAACAAACAAATTGACCCAAATATATTAAATATGTAATTTTTATTCACAATTTACGTGCCACCGTACATAAATCGACAAATTATACAGCTTCTGAATTACAATTTAGGGGAAAAATTTAATTACCTTTATTTGTCAGTAAGAGTAGCGATATACAAAACAATTACGATATATACACAAATGAATTAAAATCTAAATTACTACAGGCAAATTTAAATGCATGGATAATACTGGGTAGAAATTTATAGATTTGTATCCTAGATTCCAAATAGACAATACATAGTTACGACAACTTATTAAAAGTTATTCATGTTTCAAACAAAACTATTCTTGTTTACTTTCTGGAAATTATTAAAATTTGATTAACGTTTGTAAATCTGATTCATCCCTTTACCCCTGATTCCTCATCCTGCATAGGGATGGCGATCTGAAATCGATTTGTGGAGCCAATAAGATCGATTTTTTAAATCGATATGTAGTACTGAATCAATTCGTTGAATCGATATTTCACCCTTGAAAATCGACATCCGATTTGTTTTGGTATAAACCATAAAACTATTTACAATTAATTGAACGTATCCGTATCATAAGAGTGCTGCCGGTTAAAGAATTAATTATTCAAGAACTTACGAGATGTTCAGATTCCTTCACATGTCTTGAATAAAAAAAAGTTACGTTTGTAATCTTTGACTTTTTCTTTCTTTGTATCTGTGACTGGACTGAGTTGCGTCATGCCACCATAATTTATTTTTGGTATTTATTTTATTTGTTTATTGTTGATTGATTGAATGATTCTTGTAAAGCGATAAATATTAATTTTTATATAGTGTTTGTTGCGGAATAATAACTAATTGAACCTAAGTAGGTAAGTAAAGCGCTTTATTTTGTTTTTTGCTTTCGTGCTGTTATTTTCAGTTTAATCTATTAGTTGTGATCATTAAATCTAACCATGTATGTAATTCATTTACCTTTAGATACGAATAATCAATATTGGGCATTGAAATAACTGTCATATGTAAAAGTATGCATACTTACTTCTACTATTATGTCCATTTAAATATATAACCTCAAATTGTTTATTTTGTTTGCATAGAAGGTAATAGTAAAGCCCTGATTATCTTTTTAAAAATAAACTACCAAAATTCCTTTAATCTTATTTTTATCAAGTAAAATCGGTCTGCGGTCACCTACAATACGTACCTATTTGGCAGGTAAGAACGAAAAAGATCGATTTTTAAATCAAATCGAATAATCGAATTATAACCTGATAAACCTATAAAGGTTTTTTTTTACAAAAAAACTATTAGTTCTATTTAATTATTTATTTATTTAAATGTTTTACTAATCTTTCATATAAACTCTTCTTTTAAATTGTTTAGGATTGATGCTAATGAGATTTTGAATGTTACATAAAACTAGTAGATAACTAATTACTAAAAATTTCGTTTTTTGTCAAATTTAATAAGGAAAAAAATTATTTTTACAGCATGTCGGGTAAAAGTGATATTTGGAATCATTTCATAAAAAAAGACTCTGGAGGCAGGCAAATGCAAATATTGTCACCAGGAAGTAAAAACTAAGGGAAACACAACAAACCTACGTAATCATCAATTCAGACCGTAAGTCTCAAAAAGAAGATTGAAAGTGGTGGCAATTGTGGTAATGCACGAAATGGTGATGGACAAGTGAGTAGAGTGGAGCCTGTATTTCTTATATCACATCTTTTGTTTTCCAATGCACTGAGTTTGGACAAAATAAAAATTAATGTTCAATAATAATGTTTTGATGACATGGCTTTAGGCATCGTACCAGTTTCAGATTCTCTAAATCAGTGGTCGGGGAACCGGGGTAAATTACCCAAAATGGGGTAAAAGTGGAATTTTTGGGGGTAAAAAGTTAGTGTGGGTTAAAATCGTTGAACCGAACATAGTGGTCACCAATCGATTCAACAGATGGCGGCCTCAGTAAAACGAATATCGAATGCATGATTTGGCAACATTGAGCGCAGCTCCGGCGACGTGCTTAGTCGTGAGTTGCAAGAGTGTGCCTGCTTAGTCCGTGCCGTGCCGCCAAACTACATCTGTGTTTATAAGTTAGAAACCAAGTAGTTATCAGTTAATATTAGTTAGTTACTGACAAGACCATAATTTTATAATTAATCGTCAATATATCGATCAAGGTAAGCCGCAATTTGATACTTTGTTAAACGTATTCTTGTATCCTACTATTTTACCATTTTAGTATGCGAGAATTGTTGTATTCACGTATTCTAGTATTTTAGTATTCATGTATTCTAGTATTTTTGTATTGCACATATTTTTTATTTTCTTCAGATGACAGAAAATAGAAAAAGAACATACCAAGAGGAATTCCTTAATTACGGTTTTACCCAAATAGAGGACAATGGTACAATGAAACCACAGTGTGTTGTGTGTATGAAGGTCCTGACACCAGAATCTTTCAAAAAAAGTCAATTAAAAAAACATTTAGGTAATGTTCATTCGCAACTAAGTTCTAAACCGCGAGAATACTTCCCAAATTTGGAGATATCCATTAAAAGGCAAAGATTGAATTGCAACTTGTATGGTAACTTTGATCAGCGTTCAGCATCAAGGGCTAGCTTGGAAGTAGCTTGGTTAATCGCTCGAAATAAAAAACCATACACTATCGGTGAAGACTTGGTTAAACCAGCTGCTGTCAAAATGGCAGAGATTATGTGTGGTCAAAAGGAAGCGAAGAAACTAAACTCAGTGCCGTTGTCTGCGAGAATTGTGAAAGAGAGAATTTCTGTATTAGCAGAAAATGTGAATGAGCAAGTAGTTTTTGCATTAAGACAGGCAAAATATTTTGCTATTCAGCTAGATGAGACAACGGATTTTAGTAGCAATTCACAACTGATGGTATATGTTCGCTACAAAGGTGTGGATAATTTTGAAGAGGAATTGCTGTTTTGCTCTCCTCTCGAGTTGAGATGTCGTGGAATAGATATTTATAATAAGGTCAACGATTACTTCAAACCGCAATGCTTAAAATGGGAAAACGGTATCTTTGGATGGAGCTCCAGCTATGTTGGGTCATATTAATGGTTTTTCCGCCTTTGTAAGGAAAAATAACCCAACTATCGAAATTACTCATTGCATGATTCATCGCCAGGCCCTTATGGTAAAATATTTAGAACCTACACTAGAAGCCGTCATGCACGATGTTATCAAGGGGCATGCACTAAATACGCGACTATTTCGTGAATTGTGTCAAGATGGTGAAGCTGAGTATACAGACCTCCTTTATCATACAGAAGTGAGGTGGCTCTCTCGCGGAAATGTTTTAAATCGAGTATGGACTCTCAAAAATGAAGTTGAAATGTTTTTGGTTTCTCAAAAAAATATTCTTGCAGAACATTTTAATAACTCTTCCTGGATTGCATATCTCGCATATTTGGCAGACATATTTGAAAGCATAAATATATTGAACAAAGAATTGCAGGGAAAGCATTGTAATATTATTTCAGCAAGAGAAATATTGTCAGCATTTGGGTTAAAGCTGGAGTATTGGAAGCAGAAGGTAGAAGAAAACAAAATAGCATCTTTTCCAAGGTTAGCTTTGTTTTTGGAGAATTCTGAAAATATTACATTAGTTGATATCAAAGATACAATAGTAAGACATCTTATTAAACTGAGAGAGCGGTTTTTCCCAGACAACACAAGACATCCTGGAAAACGTCCACAGGATATCCACGCGCGGACATTCATTGTCCCTGCGATAGCCTTACGGATATCCCGCTTATCCTGATCTTATCCGAAACATGTTAATATGTCGCACCTATGGGACGTTCTGTAGGATATCCCGCGCGGGATATTCCGGACATAAACCGGACATGAATAGGATATAATTATGGAATTGTTTTTTACTTTTTAGATGAAAAATAAATTTGGATTAAAAATAAAATAAAAGAACACAATTTCACAAAGTAAACTTTTATTACAAAATAACAAAATCCTGAGATAATTTTATAACAAAATTTAATATATACAACTTTAATTCAAAATAACTTATTTTACAATATTAAAAATATAATTAATTCGGCATTCAATCCTAGTTCATGGTTGATTTTCTCTCCTGAAATAGAAAACAAATGAATAAATGCATATATATGTATATATATATATATATATATATATATATATATATATATATGAGTAAGTTCTTTAAGAGCGATACATCAATCAAAATAGACAGAGATTTATAAAATAATCTCTATTTCCAAATATATCGACACAATTTGATGTCATTACGAGTGAATATTAAACTTGGTTTTTTACATCTAAAAATGTGTACACAGCACAAATTTTGCACTAACATTGATACAACTAACCAGTCAATAATCATGATTTTTTTGTAAATAGGAAAAACATATAGTACACATCTCACAAAAATACCTTGTATAATATTTATTGGCACGTCGCAGCCAGCTTTTTGCAGCCTCTGAAATAGCAAACTATGTCTCATGCGGCAAATTTTTCAAAGCAATTCCTGGAATTAATTATATATAAGTTTAATTCATAATTCACAACACATCATAAGTATAAGATATATAAATTACCTGTGATGACATCGCAAGGCACTAGATCACAAAATTTATTTTTGCCCTTTCCTCGTCCCTAGCAAAATTCTTTGTCCAAACCATCATCAAAAATGGATTTTCATAGCTGGACTCTGATGGCTAAATACAGAATATAAAGAGAAAGTTTGTTTAGTATATGATAAAGTTAACAAATAAAAATAAATCTATATAAACTTTTGATTACCAATTGTATTTTGATATCTTTGCTCAGAAGAATAGCCTCCATAAGTTGAAGCTCCTCCAACAAACATAGTGGAGAGCATTTCTTCTTTGTTAATTCTCTTTCAAACACAGCATTTGATACAAAATTAGGCATGGCTGCTGGATAAGCTAGCAGGTTAGAAATGTCAGCATTAAATTAAAAATTCTATTTGTACTAGTAACATAGTATTTCAAATAACAGTACACAGAAAGCTTTAATTACCATCGTTTATATCTGCCCCGCTTTCAATATGTTGCTGCAATATTTATAACACACACGCACATATAATTATATAGAACACATAAAATTTCCACTATTATTACTCAATTTTAGAGTATTTTGATAAATAATATTAATTATTTATAACACACGCTCATATAATTATATAAAACAAATAAAATTTTCACTATTATTACTCAATTACTCAAAAACTATGATAATTCGACATATAGGGTCTATTGATAACGCTTAAACCTTAAAGGACGCCCCATTCCTACAGCCGACGCGACAAAAGAGAAAGGGACAAACATATACGTTTCGAGGTCTCAAGCCGTGCGCGTATGAGACCGACATGTTCCTGAACCGTGCGTTTATACCTGCTCGAGTCCTTTGGTTTTGAGACGTCCCGTTGCATATTCATAGGATATTCATAGGATATCGCGATATTAGGAGATTGTGAGGACAAGTGGGACATTCCCTGGCATGTCTTGTGCTGTCTGGGTTGGATTACTTTCCAGATCTGGATATACGTTCTGTGAGTTGGGTTATAGATCCTTTCAAATGTGACATTTCTATGATACCAGAACAACCTGCAGGTTTAGCTGAATCGATTTTAGAACTTCGATCCAATACCGAAGCTCATATTGAATTTGGTAATAAACAAAATCTCTCATGTTTTTGGATATCAAAAGCTGCAAAGGGTTTTGAAATAGCACATGAAGAGGCGGTAAAAAAATTTGGAACCACATACTTGTGCGAACAAGGCTTTTCCAGTCTGGTAAACATTAAATCAAGAAGTAGAAATAGACTGAATGCCGAAGAATGCATTGAAATTGCTTTGACATTAAAAATCCCAATTTTGAACAAATACTGTCAAAAATGAAGCAACATCATTTCTCAAAATCGTGATGTAAGAATGTGTGCGTGTTTATTGTTACTTCATGTCAAATTAATTGTACTTATTGTTTATTCATGTATTAATAGGGTTTTCATAAGAAATATAATATAAAAAATATAGTTTTCAGTTATTGTTTCCTTCAAACCATTTGTTTCAGCCTTTTTCGAAGTTTAGAAGTAACAAACAATGTAACAAAACCTTTAATTAACAGGTTATGGCTATACAGAAATATGTGGCAAACAGATTCTAATTATACTTCTTTGGTTAAGTCGTGTTTTTTTTTCTGGGGTAATGAGAGGTCGCACAAAAACATTTTGGGGTAATGGTTCCAAAAGTTCCCCGACCACTGCTCTAAATGTTAATGATTCGTATATTGAAAGCGTGACTTTCTTCTGTCTCTGTATCAGTCTTAAAACAGCCAACATTGACATCTTGCTTAACAAATATAAAATCATTTCGAGGTAAAACAAGAAACTGAAATATTTTTTTAAATAAATTTTCATGAAAGTGAGATGTATAGATACTAGATCGAAAATTATAACTTTAGCTAAAATTTTCAGATAATGGTGTTAAAAGTGGTCAACGAGCCAATGCAATAGTCTTCTTAATAGCAAAGGATGGCTTGCCACTAAATACTGTGGAAAAACAGGATTTGAATATTTGATGAAAGTAGTGGCACCGCTATATAAAATTTCAGCCAGAAAAATAATTACCCACATGATTGATGATAAATATAACGCTCTTTCAGCACAACTAAATTAAAAATACAAGAAGTAGAAGCACTATCTTTGACTGCAAATGTGCAACTGCTCTAACAGAACCACACAATGCCGACTACTTACTAGCACAAGTAATTATTAATAGACAGAAAAATGGAACATCACAAGTGGCAAAGCGGTAGCGTTTATCACGGACAATGGCGCTAATATCGTTAAAGCAGTCACAAATGTTTATGGCAAAAATAAACATACCATGCTTTGCTCATACATTAAACCTAGTAGCATCAAAACCATTTGAAAACAAGGATGGACTAGACGAAGTCAAGAATTTATTAATAGCTGTTAAAGATATTACTACATGTTTTAAGCAAAATACAAGTGCTGATGACTCTTTAAAGAAATCTCAGGATCACCAAACAAAGCCTTCCCAGACAACACAAGACATCCTGGAAAACGTCCACAGGATATCCACGCGCGGACATTCATTGTCTCTGCGATAGCCTTACGGATATCCCGCTTATCCTGATCTTATCCGAAACATGTTAATATGTCGCACCTATGGGACGTTCTGTAGGATATCCCGCGTGGGATATTCCGGACATAAACCGGACATGAATAGGATATAATTATGGAATTGTTTTTTACTTTTTAGATGAAAAATAAATTTGGATTAAAAATAAAATAAAAGAACACAATTTCACAAAGTAAAATTTTATTACAAAATAACAAAATCCTGAGATAATTTTATAACAAAATTTAATATATACAACTTTAATTCAAAATAACTTATTTTACAATATTAAAAATATAATTAATTCAGCATTCAATCCTAGTTTATGGTTGATTTTCTCTCCTGAAATAGAAAACAAATGAATAAATGCATATATATGTATATATATATGAGTAAGTTCTTTAAGAGCGACACATCAATCAAAATAGACAGAGATTTATAAAATAATCTCTAATTCCAAATATATCGACACAATTTGATGTCATAACGAGTTAATATTAAACTTGTTTTTTTACATCTAAAAATGTGTACACAGCACAAATTTTGCACTAACATTGATACAACTAACCAGTCAATAATCATGATTTTTTTGTAAATAGGAAAAACATATAGTACACATCTCACAAAAATACCTTGTATAATATTTATTGGCACGTCGCAGCCAGCTTTTTGCAGCCTCTGAAACAGTAAACTATGTCTCATGCGGCAAATTTTTCAAAGCAATTCCTGGAATTAATTATATATTAGTTTAATTCATAATTTACAACACATCATAAGTATAAGATATATAAATTACCTGTGATGACATCGCAAGGCACTAGATCACAAAATTTATTTTTGCCCTTTCCTCGTCCCTAGCAAAATTCTTTGTCCAAACCATCATCAAAAATGGATTTTCATAGCTGGACTCTGATGGCTAAATACAGAATATAAAGAAAAAGTTTGTTTAGTATATGATAAAGTTAACAAATAAAAATAAATCTATATAAACTTTTGATTACCAATTGTGTTTTGATATCTTTGCTCAGAAATATAGCCTCCACAAGTTGAAGCTCCTCCAACAAACATAGTGGAGAGCATTTCTTCTTTCTCAATCCTCTTTCAAACACAGCATTTGATACAAAATTAGGCATGGCTGCTGGATAAGCTGACAGGGTAGAAATGTCAGCATTAAATTAAAAATTCTATTTGTACTAGTAACATAGTATTTCAAATAACAGTACACTGAAAGCTTTAATTACCATCGTTTATATCTGCCCCCCTTTCAATATGTTGCTGCAATATTTATAACACACACGCACATATAATTATATAGAACACATAAAATTTCCACTATTATTACTCAATTTTAGAGTATTTTGATAAATAATATTAATTATTTATAACACACGCTCATATAATTATATAAAACAAATAAAATTTTCACTATTATTACTCAATTACTCAAAAACTATGATGATTCCACATATAGCGTCTGTTTGATGACGCTTAGCTTAACCTTAAAGGACGCAAAACCGACGCGACGAAAGAGAAAGGGACAAACATATACGTTTAGAGGTCTCAAGCCGTGCGCGTACGAGAGCGACATGTTCTTGAACCGTTCGTTATACCTGCTCGAGTCCTTTGGTTTTGAGACGTCCCGTTGCATATTCATAGGATATTCATAGGATATCGCGATATTAGGAGATTGTGAGGACAAGTGGGACATTCCCTGGCATGTCTTGTGCTGTCTGGGTTTGGGGCTTATTCAATTTGTGTGTACCAGATTGAATTCTATTTTTTATCAATTAGAACGATTTGTTGAATAAAATATTACTCAAGTAACATAAAGCTCCAACAATGCTTACTGCTTACTGCTGCTGCGACCATTTTAGATCCTAGATTTAAAAAAAAAACATTTTACTGACCATGTCGCCTGTTCTCGAGCAATAAATAGAATAAAAACTTCAATTTTAGATATTACGCGGCAACAACTTCCACAAAATAATCGAAGAAGTCGACGCCATTGAAGATACTGGTAATGATATGGAAAAGGAACTTGGGATTTTCATGTGTGCTTGTGAAAAAGCAACTCTCTTTAAATACTGCACATGCACAGGAAAGTGAAGGCTTAAATGAAGAATTTAAACACTATTTATCGCAGGCAGTTGTACACCTAAATTATAATCCTATACTCTACTGGCAGTTCTTTGTGAGCGCCTTTTCTCAATTGCCAGAAACATCGAACAGATGAGCGAAACCGCTTGGATCCCTGTAGACTTGATAGACTGTTGTTTTTAAAAAGTTTAGATATTAAGCATTGGGAACTATAAACTACATTATCTATTAACTTTGTAAACGATTTTTCTTAACCGTTTTCTTAACTCGTAAAATTTCTAAATGTAGTAAATAAATGTCTTATTTTATACTTTATCTGTTAGTTTGACATGGTTATAAAAATATTTTTTATTATTGAATTACCTGATTTTACTGATAAGAGATCGTTAAATTATAATATGTACCTTGTTTTTAATAAATATTACATTATAAACGGATTTTTCGGAAATCGATCTTATAGACCTCGATTTTTTTGTGAATCGATTCATTAGGTCACGATCCGAATCGATTTAAAAATCGTTCTTTTTCGAAAAGAATCGCCATCCCTAATCCTGCATAACTATTGTACTGCGTTGTACAATTTCAACCTTGTTCAGTACTTAATTGTGTCCAGATGGTCACTCATAAGAACAAACCCTCCATTTCCACAAATGATTTTAGGCAGTTTTTTATTTTTACGTTTTTCATCAATTTACTTGTATGTTGTTTCTGCAATTAGTGCTAAAATACTTTCAATTAATTATATGCATTAGTTTGTTTTTATTTTCAGTTTTTCTCCAGGTCTGGAATGTGAAATTTCACATCTGTTCCTGCTAGGCCAAAAAATCTGTATTTTTGTATCACATAATGTAATCTTTTTAGCTGAATGATTAGATACATCTGGTCTTGAAATGGATAAACCATTTTATTTCAAAGCATTGACTGTTTTTACTACTTATCAATATATATAATGAAAATTTTTCACTTAATAGATATCCGTGCTGGTTTAACAAAGATTTAATTAGTAAAATAAAGGCAAAGAGAGACGCTCACAGTACATATAAGCGAGCGGATTGTGAAACAGATTATACAGCTTCAGCAACTTAAGAAATGATTATAAGAAGCTGAGTATTCAGTGCTACAATGACTTTGCATTCAGTATTATGAAGGATTATGCTGTAGTATTAATGGCTGGCAGCCCCTGCGAGGTGTCCAAAGAGTGGCTTATCATTAACGATGATGGGTCCATCAAGGAAGTTTGGTGGCCACCTAGATACAAAGACATTACATTGATGGTTAAGAGAAAAGCGTCCATAGATCAAAAAACATGGACCCGATAAGCAGTAGTTTTTAAGGCTATATATAGGATATATATAGGATATAATAACACGTAACGTAATTACGGTACATGCTTTTTTTAATTTTTAACTTTTATAATTGAGTTTGAAATGACTACTCCTTCGTTTTACACTTACAAACTTTGTTTTCGCGAGAAAATCCGAGTTGATGGTATTACATTTTCTCTAGTCTTAACTAAAGATGCTGCAAAAGTGTTGACATTCTCAACGTTGCACACGATACCTGTGGAGCACGTACTCATTTTGTTCACGGGTACTCACAAAAAGTCAAGAGTGGAAAAAATGACAATGTAAGTAATTTAAATCCAATTCTTTATTGTTCAGGACGTGTACATATTTCTATTTTTTTACTATAATAGATTTAGTACTGAAAATCCGAGGCCAGAGAGTCTCGGGGACATCGCCTGGACCACAACGTATTTGGGACATGCAGTGGCATTATGTGCCATTGTATATGATGATAAACGTATAAATATAAATATAATTGTCTCAACGTCGAACAAAAAAATCTAAATCTTATATATAAGTATATATAAGGAACTTATATACAAATTTAAGCAATTTTTCATTATGATTTTTCTTATGGCAGATTGCGAGCTCCAGATAGTTGGAGAAGTCTTGAATAAAATACAGGTAGAAATCAAAGCAGAGTGGAAGACGGTGGCTTTGCTGCCGTTTGATATGCCTTACGATAAAAATATATTTATTGATTTATTTAATAATCTACTGAAAAATACTGAGGGCGTTAGCCTTCAAATTTACCTTGATGAGGTAATGTAGTATTTATATAATATTATATAAATACATTCGTAAATATACTTAGCTATAAGTCGTTATAATATTATTACTTTAGTTCCAGGACAATGCCGCAAGTTGGAGCGGCTCAGTCCGCGGAAGACGGGGCGGTAAAACACAGCGCGGCAGAAAGCCACCGCGAAGTAATTTCCTCCCTTCTGCAGGCAGCAGCAGCTTCCATGGCAACAGAAGCCGCCGCGGTGGTCGTGCTCGAGAAGTAAGCCAATCTCAACAGAATCAGAATGCAAGCATTCATGCGATAATTCAAGGTTGCAATAATACAAATTTGATTGATTATATTAATAAGTGCTATATGTTTTTAAATGATAATAGTTCTAAACTTTTTACAGAAAACATAACATTACATTTATGTTGCAGTCATTTCACAAAGAGACTGTCATATCATGCAAACAAATTTGCAAATGGTAATCAAGAAATAATATCTGTAGCTGTAAGCTCAATTATTTTTCTTTTAGGTGAAAGATGTAGAGATTTAAATCATGCTCGAAAGATGTTCACTCATGTTGTATGGATTTTAGGTAGCAAGTATTGAACAAATAGATTTAGCGATCAAAGAAATAAATCTATTTGGAAATAATGACTCAGTATCAAACAAGACAATCTTGACTGATACTGATGTTTCAGAATTAACAAATGATCGTGAGCCATGTCGAGATCTTTTACGAAATAGTCTATTTTATAAAGATTTCCTTCGTATTAAATGCGAAACGGAAAAGATTATGCCTAAAGAAGAATTTATCAATCGTTTTTTATAATCTATAATCGAATATATTAACTGTTTTTATTCAAGGGTAGTTTTAAGAGATGAACAAATTATGGATATGGTAATTATTTTCGAGAAATTGAAATAACATTCATAATCATTTTGAGTTTCTTAATTTTCTTTCAATTTCAAGATAAATTTTTCAAACAATTTTTCATCAAATTTTTCAAACAGGGTTGTGTTTAAGGGTCTAAAAAGGGTTAAAATTAGATAGAAAACATAAAATAGTATTTACTTCATACGTAATTCTTATTATATCATACCGAAATTTATTTTTAAGTGTTTTTTCTCAATTTAGAGATTGTTTGAAGGGCTTTAGGGTTTTCATGGGACTGAAAATGTTTTTATTGCAAGATAAATGTAATAAAATATAATCTATGTTTTCTAGTGATAAAACGGCTCAATGCACACTTATTTATTAAGAAGTCGCAACCGCCCAAGGAGGTGGTGGCGGAAGCCGAGTTGTTTTCACTTTTGACCTTGAGGTTAAGACGAAACTAATTCCAAAATTTCATGCAATTCGGAGCACAGTAAAAAAAATTCAGAGGTTATACCCTTTTTTCCTCTCCGTTTACTGCACTAATTATGATCATTGCTTAGTTTAAGTGAGAATTTTCCATAGCCTAGGTAAATACGCCGCAAACCTTTTTATATTTCATTACCAATTTATCCTTACAATAAACCATGTGCTCTTCTAAGAACTTGTACCAGGTTAAATGCAACCTTTCCATTAAACGGATTATAGAAATTTTCCGTATTTTATAGCTGTATTAGTGTATAGTTGTAAACTGCCATCCCCTCCAGATAGTATTATAATGCTTATATTATATTTTTTAATTTAGAATTTTCAGTATTCAGTTATTCGCGGTACTAGGCACATCATTAATAGCGCGTAAAAATAACTCATATATATATATTTATTAATTAAAGATAGTACATTGTAAGTTATTAAATCTTTTTTTCCCAATTCGATCGTTTGAAGAGTTAACATAGGTATTGGAAACAATTTATATTCATAACATGGACGAAGGTCCGTCTGAGTGTGACGATGATGACACATTGCCGCAGTGTAGTGCTAACACATTATGCAATTTAGATTCAAGCATCGAAAATGCTATAAAGGCAATTTATAATGAACAGCAGTTAATAGTGATTCTAATAAAATTAGTAGCAATAAAAACAGTGATTTAGTGAGCAAAACATTTAGTGTTAAAAAGGTGTTGTCAGTAAAGGCAAAGTCATTAAGAGTGGTATTGTCAGATGATGTGAAAAAAGTTAGTTCACAAATACTGATAGATACTATCAAAAATCAAGAAAGTACGAAAGTAACAAATAATATAAGTCATTATCGAGGTTTCAATAACTGCCTAATAACAACAACTAGTGATCAGGATTCAGCAGTCTTGAAAAAACTAAATGCCGATGAGCTACAATATTTTACATATCCAAAAACCAGTGATTCCAAGAATAAGATAGTTGCTAAGGAGTAGGTATTCCACCATATATGAATACGCAAGAAATATATAAATATTTGACAAGCAAAGCCATAAAAAGTCACCAAAATAATTCAGATGACAAAAACAATTAATAACACTAAATATGGTCTTCCAGTCCACATAATAATACAAAAATTACAAACTGAATACAATTATTTCTTTGATAGACCACGCGATCATTTTGTCTCATTCGTCTTTTCATAGCCAGAACTTAACATTAGTAACTAAAATTCTTTTAGAAAATGAATATCCCCTCAACTTCAACTTCATTATCAATAGAAGACTTATGATATGCTATGCTGATAAATCTGTATTTTGGTATTAAATAAAGTATTTTTTTTAATCTGAATTATGAGACACGTCTGGTTTAAAAACATATAAACTATCATTTTAATTTGACGCATGGGCTGTTTTTACTACTTAGCAATAAATCTAATCTAATTAAAAGATTATACATAATAAGTCAAGTTTCAGTTGATATTAATTTTATAGATTAACTACACAGTTCCCTTATAGTAAGAACGGAAGTGGGAAAAAAGGAGTCAACAAACAATAAGTCTGGTCCATGATAGATTAATATCAAATTTAAACATTTTATAGATAGCAAGTTGGATAGCGTGGTATATCAACTATATTTGTTGGCAATAGCAAAATATGCACATCGTAAATTAACTGCTGAATTCATATTAAAACAGACAACAATTACTGACAGAAATTAGTAAATAAAGATGCATATTTCATTAACTTGCAGAATCCAGGTTTATCAGTAGATCAAATGGCTAAGATTTAAATAATGTACTACAATGACATGTGCCTTAAAGTGTTTCGTGAACATTGAATCATACTAATCAGGAATATATCCATTGCAATAAAAAACATGCTATGATACTTACATCCACAAATTCTTACTCAAGTTACCTCATGTAGTTATTAAATATAGGATGGTTTTGTACAATAAAACATTCACATGGGCCTCCATCATGTAGAATAGGGTTTCCTCACCGGCATCTGAAATTATAAAATACTATAGTAATTCATATAGATATAAAAATATTATTTTAATATAGCTTATATAGAAAAGGAAAATAAGTACCAACGAAAGAAAATATTTGGAATTGTAGCATAAGTATTAGCCATAACCTATCTCTTGAAACGATATCCACAAACAACAAATTGCCTACGCATCATAAATACGACAAACATTAGGTTTTAAATTAAATCAAAACAACAAATTTACAGCAATAAATATAAGTATAAATATGAAAACAAACGTTATTAACGAATATATTTTTCATACCAAATCAATGCAAAAGTGAAATAAGATGCAAAAGTGAAATAAGATGAAATAAAATGTCAAAGTTCTTTGCTTTTGTCATGTACTAAATAAATAAGCAAAATTATTAATCCATCAAAGTACTAACCAAAAGCTTGCAAATAATGTTATCGCCAATGTATATCATTAATTGAGCACTAAATCACTGAATTTAAACAAAATCGGAATGTTGTTGAATCTAATGCGAGATGCGAAAACCATCAACGACATAAGCACATAGATAACGAATGCTAATAACAGTAGAGCGAACAGCAAATGTATGGGTGTCGGCACACCTGACAATAACGAGAGAGCGCAGCGGCGCTACGACGGTAATCGAAGAGATTAACAGTTCCGAAAAAAATTTATTACATAATAGCTGACCCGGCAAACGTTGTTTTGCTAATTATTTCTAAAAAATTTCTAGAGAATCAAGAAAATTAATGCTTTATTTTAAGTGTATAGGGATGTGTAGTGTATAATCATAGATAAGGTATATAATATAAGTCTACTTATTCAATATTATATAATTTATATTAACATTATTCGCTTGCCTATATTTTGTTAATACAATCAAACTGGAAGTTTTATATACTTTCTATGAAAAACATATACATTTATGCATGGCCGGATTTAGAAATTTGGCGCCCTGGGGCACTGACAAAAATGCTGCCCCATTTATATTTAAAATAGTTTTTATATATCATTTTTCTAAAATTAAAATGACTATTTGATTGCTTGGCAGGCATCGTGCCTTAAGGCAAATTGCTGAAACTTCCCGTACCAAAAATTAAAATAAACTAGTGGGGCGCATGGCATCGTGCCTTAAGGCAAATTGCTGGAACTTCTCGTACCAAAAATTATTTTTTTTAAAAAAGATTAACACTTTTGAAAAAAATATACTCTGACAAAATAGATTTTTGAGAAACTATAAATTTTTGACAAAAACTTACTTTTTGTTGAAAAATTTATTTTGAAATATTTTGGAAATTCTGAACTTTTTTTCAAAGCAATCGTACTGCTTTAAATGCATAGAGATTAAATATCGAAGCGCGTAAGCGCCGCGTTGTCGTCTAACGGATAAACACTGGTACGGAACCCATAGGAATGTTAACAAAACTTATACTTATTGTTAAAATCTCTATAAAATGTCTGATAATTTTATGTGCATATGTCTAATGCTTAATGATTATTGTTGATCGCCAAATGTTATTTTTTTTTTTAGTTTTTTTTATTAGATCTCCGAAACCGCTAGACCTATCTTCATGAAAATTTGATCAAATCTTCATCCTGTTAATACAAGTAAAATGTTTTTTGAACTATACAAATCGGACGCTCCGTTCTCTTAAAAACTGAGTTACCGTTTTTGGCCCTTTTTGCCCCATATCTTCGGAACGGCTAGACCTGCCTTTGACAAAAACTAATCAGCACGTCTGCTTATTAATACGAATCGAATGTTTTTTGAATTATTCAAATTGCTTCATCCGTGTTCCCGAAATCGTCGACGAAAATTTGTATCCGAACACACATACATTTGTATCCGAACACACATACATGCACGCACACACACACACATACACACACAATATTGTTAAAAATTATTAACTAAATAATCCCTATTATTTTATAAATGAATTTTTAGAATAATTATGTATTGTAAATGACTTAAATTGTAACTATTGAATTTTAATAAAGTTTTATTCTATTCTATTCTATTCTATAAATATAAATATAAATTTAAATATAAATATTTTTTTTTTTTTATTAACTCTTTTATTTACAACTGTCCAGTATAGGACATTCAGTAAATTTAATGGATTTACAATAGTCCGCCGAAAAGGTACATTGTATACTTCTTTGACTTGTTGGAAAAAACAACTCAGTAGTTGTTTTTTCGATATAAAATTTACAATATTTACTTATTAAATAATTTCTTATAAATAATGATTAAGTTATTTCCATTTTTTTCTCAGGAGAGTTGATTGCTTAAATCCAGTGGCGCTTTTCTTTTCAACCTTCTACGATAGTTCTCTGTTATCAATGAGTTTGCTAATGTATTTGGGTGATTGATTAGCTTGTTTCTATACTTCTGTGCTGTTTTTGTTATTATTTCATTTATGGTAGGTGTATTCGTGTCAGCATGAATCAACCAGTTGGGAACATATTTTGGAGCTCCTAAGGCAATTTTCAAAAATTTGTTTTGAAATTTCTGTATAATTTATATATTGGTCTTATGAGCACTGCCCCACAATTGTATACCATAACACCAAATTGGTTTGAATAAAGTTTTATATAAAAGTAGCTTATTGTATGCGCTTAGTTTGGATTTAGTTCCTAGTAACCAGTAAAGCTTTTTGGTTTTTATCTCAAGCTGTTGTCTCTTTCTTTATATGAGTTCGCCAATTAAGTTTTCTATCGAGGTATATGCCGAGATATTTCACATGGTCTTCTTGAGGTACTTGAGTATTTCCTATTCTTACTGGTGGGCAAGTCTCTCTTCTAAGTGTAAATGTGACATGTACTGACTTTAAGCCATTCATTTCAAATCTCCAGGTTTTGTTCCATTTTTCTAATAAATTTAAATGATTTTGGAGTAACTCAGATGCAGAACTAGAATCTATGTGGCTGGCTAGAATGCACGTATCATCAGCAAACGTAGAGATCAAAGTGTTAGTTGTTATTGGTATGTCAGATGTGTATATTAAAAATAGAATTGACCCCAAGACGCTTCCTTGTGGAACACCTGAGGAAACTGTCTTATTTGATGATTCAGTTTCTAAAATATTTACATAAAAACTCCTATTTGACAGATATGATCTTATTATTAAATATAGAGAGTACGTCAAATTCATTTTTAATTTATAGAATAGTCCAGTATGCCATACCTTATCAAATGCTTGTTGTATATCTAAGAATGCTGCTGAACAGTACTTTTTTTCTTCTAGTGATTTATTTATATAATGGACAATTCTATGAGTCTGCCCTATGGTCGAATGCAATTTTCTAAATTCAAATTGGTATTGGGGTATAATGCTTTTGCTTTCTAATTCGCTTAAATTTTTTTTAAGCAAAAGTTTCTCATAAATCTTTGAAAGAATAGAAAGTAAACTTATGGGTCTGTATGATTTCAGCATACATGGATCTTTCCCTTCTTTTTGGACGACAATAATCCTGGCAGTTTTCCATACGTTCGGAAATATTCTCAATCTCGAAATAGAATTAAGATAGTAATAAATTTTATTGTTTTAGGTGTAGACTCTTTTAACATCTTGCTTGTAATGAAGTCATTGCCAGGACATTTACCTGATTTGGAGTTTTTAATTATTTCCTTAACTTCTGAAGCAGAAAATCGGATAGGTACAGTATCTTCAGATGCCTCCACATTTGTTGATAAAAAGTCATGTATAAATTTTTCTTCATGATATGGTATTTGTGAAGGAATTGGTTGGAAAACTTGCTCAAAATAATCTGCAAACGCATTTGCCTTTTCCTGACGATTCCTTGCCCAAGAATTGTCATCTTTCTTAATTGGTGAAGTATGTATAATAGGTCCTTAAAGTTTTTGGTCATTCTCCATAGTGAATAATTAGTGTCACTAGTTGCTGTTAGATTATCTAGTTTTTCTTCCATGTTAGCATTGTTAATATCATGTAGAGACTTTTTTAATTCTTTACAAGCTTTGTTAAAGTTTGATCTGTCAGACGGGGATCTAGTAATTTGCCACTTTTTTCTGAGACGTCTTTTTATGGCTATTTTTTCTTTAATGTGAATTGGAATTTGTTTTGTAGAAGAACTATCAATCGTAGGAGTAAATTTTTGATCTGCTAGTTGTATTGTGTTTGCGAGAGATGCAATAGCCTCTTTTATATCATCACTGGATTTTAATGAAACATTACAATTTATATCATGATCAAGAATTTCTTTGAATTTATCCCAATTAGTATATCTGTTTGTGAGAAATCTTGTCGTTGAAATATCAGGAGTATAGGAATGAAGGTGAAGTAGTACAGGCGAGTGGTCCGAATTCAAATCTAGGCATGATTGTACTGTTATAAAGTTACTTTGAATTCCTTTAGCTAAAAAAAAGTCTAGTAAATCAGGAATTTTTTGATGATCAGTAGGCCAATAAGTGGGTTCTCCAGTTGATATTGGTGTTAAATCTTTACTCAATAGTGTTTTATATAACTCACGACCTCTTGGCGTTATTAGTCTCGAACCCCAATGGGTGTGTTTAGCATTAAAATAACCACCGGCTACAAAATGATTACCTAGCTTGTTAAAGAAATTTACAAATTGATTTTCTAAAATTTGATGTCTAGGTGGGCAATATACCGCTGAAAAAATTAATTAATGGCCTAAGTCAACATCATTTGGAAATCAAAAATTTCCTCATGCATAATAATATCGACGTAATGCTGATCTCAGAGACGCACTTCACAGATAAAAGTTTTATGAATATTCTCAACTACTCAATATATAGTAACAGGCATCCTGATGGTACGGCACATGGAGGATCTGCGATCATTATAAAAACTAAAATAAAACACGATCTATCTGAACCATATTGTACTGAATACTTACAGGCATCAAATATTTCAACTACATTTAATGGTAAATATAAATATAACACACACATACATCAATTTTCTCTAAGGTATGCTTTCTCTAACATATTCAGAAACCTTTGAAACGTAAAGATATATAAAAATTTTCATTTTCGATTTTTTGCGATTACTATGACTTACCGTACGGAAAGTTAATTATGAATAAATCAATTTATCATCTCCAGAACATTAACAATTGTCATTTCATTTCGAATCAAATTTCAAAAAAAAAAGTTGCCAAATTTGCACAAAATTGAAAAAGTGCTCCTCATAATCACAGTCTAAACGCAATTGCAAATAATTCTGTGCGACACTTTCACTTATACTGTGCTTAGCTTGGCGGCATTTTCACATTTTTCAATAATTTTCACAAAATTGGAAAAGTGCTCCAGTACATAAACAGTCTAAACGCACTTGGGTTAGACTGTGTTTAGCTCTTGGGTGATTTTTTGAATTTTTAATCCAAAATTACAAAAAAAAAAAATTTGAAAAAAAAATAGAAACAAAATTTTTTTTTCCAAAATCAATTATTTTGTTGAAACAAGCAGAAAGTTCTTTGAATTATTTAAATCGGACGCTTAGTTCTCTCAAAAACAGCCATTTTTTTTAATTTAGCTCTGTATCTCCGAAATCTCTGGACCTACCTTTGCCAAAAACTAATCAGCACATCTCCCTATCAATAGGAATCGAATGTTTTTTAAACCATTCAAATCGGTTGATCCGTTCTCTCAAAAACTCGCTTTCTATTTTTTGCACTCTTTGCTCCATATCTCCGTAACGGCTGGACCTGCCTTTGCCAAAAACTAATCAGCACATCTCCCTATCAATAGGAATCGAATGTTTTTTAAACCATTCAAATCGGTTGATCCGTGCGCCCGAAAACGTGGACGAAAAAACGCGGACACACACAAAACACACACACACACACATCCACACATTTTTTCTGAGGTATGCCAAAATGTTCAGAAACTTTCAAAACGTCGAGAAATGTAAAAATTTTTGTTTTCGATTTTTGGACGATTACAATAACTTACCCTACGGGAAGTTAAAAAAAACATGAAAACTGAAATCTTTTTTTGTGACATGTCAAAATTTTGGTTTTTATTATTTTTAAATTCAAGTGCCGCTTTTTTATTGTGATCTCTAATCTATAGGTTTTAATGAAGTTTTGGTTTCCGAAATAATTTGGTAAGCTAATCAATTAAATCTAAATCATAAATCTATTTATATAATTATTTTCATAAATATTGACAGATGACATTTTTTTTTTTCATGTCAACGTTTATTTAAATTTTTAAGCATTGATTTTTAATTAGATTTAAAACTATAATCAGTGATTTTGTATGTAGCATTTCATCAAATTTGGATATAAATGTTGGATATTTCTATATATGTACATGTTTTTGAATTTTATTTTTTGAAATGTCAAATTTTTTTTTTCAAAAATTATATATCCAAATTTCCTTAAATTTTGACATTTGTCATTTTAGTGTTTTGTTTTTTTTTTTGGTCATTTTCTGTCAAAATTTTTAGAAATTTATAAAAATTATATATTTATATTTCAAATTTACTTTTCAAAATTTCCTATAACCTAAGTTGGATATATATGCACACGATGAGCCATTAAAATTTAAAATCGGTCCAGTAGTTTGGGCGTCCATCGCGAACCAACATCGTGACACGAGATTTATATATATATAGATATATATATATAGACTACTTTATCAGCTTACGCTGGGTAACACCACACTTGGGCTTCTGAAAGGCCTTGACACAATTGTATGAAAAGCCGTAAGATCCTGGCTGAGGCTACCAACAGATACAACTAACGCTTACACGAGACAGAGGTGGTGGGTTATCCCTTCCGTCTCTAAGATGGTTGGTGACTCTTAGATGAAGAAAGGGGCAGACTCCTAAATTTAGGAAGGACGGAATCAAGTTACCATCAACTTGAATTAGAGAAATGTGTTAAACGCCTCACTGATAATGGAAATGTTATAACTTCGGTCAAGTTATTAGATGGTAGATGGGCCAAACTTCTTCATAATTCAGTAGATGGTCGACCGCTTGCTAAATCATCGAAAGTTTCACAGCAGCACCGGTGGATCACCGATGGCACCAAAATTATGTTTGGCCGGGACTTCATAAACTGTACACAACTCAGAATTAACTCTATGCCTTGCAGGAGTCGTACAATCAGAGGTCGCCGTAAAGATAGGTTTTGCAAAGCAGGGTGCAACGCTCTCAAAACGCTGGATCACATCTTGCAAACATGTCATCGTAGCCACAGGCAAAGGATTGATAGGCATAACACCGTCACCAAATACCTAAAACGATCCCTAGAGAAGACCCATGCCGCTGTTGAATGGGAACCATTGTTCCACACTCTAGACCAGTCTTTCTCAAAGTGGGCGATGTTGATCTCCAGGGAGGCGATGAAACGCCTCGCGAAAAATGTTGGTTGTTGACATTGGGTTAGGGGGCATTTGTAATTTTTTGTAAACAGTTTTTACAATCTGTTTGACTCTGTTGTAGAGCTTTTAGAAAATAAGGACACACAGTTAAAATATAAATATAAATATAAATATAAATATAAATATAAATATAAATATAAATATAAATATAAATATAAATATAA
>NW_020536999.1:71912411-72141015 GCF_003426905.1 Ctenocephalides felis | reverse complement strand
AAAGATAAATATAAATATAAATATAAATATAAATATAAATATAAATATAAATATAAATATAAATATAAATATAAATATAAAAATAAATATAAATATAAATATAAATATAAATAAAAATATGTGCGTTTGAGGCATTTTCTGCATGTGTGTGCGAATAGTTGCACTTTTTCTGTGTTTGTTGGTAGGGGTAATAAAAGTTTTAACATGTTAAAATTATTTCGATTTGTATTAAAATTTCTTCGATTTAGGTTTCTACTTTCAAAAACTAAATGTCCTTGTTTTTTACAATAATTACAAAATTTTTAGTTATTATTTTTTGAATTAGCATTTTTTTATTTAAGAAACATTGTGGAGATATATGACTACGTTTTTTGCAAATGTAACATGTTATATTATTATTCTGATTATTTCTGATATTTGGTGAATTTTGGCAAGCTTCTTCTTGCAAAGCGAAGTCAATCGCATCTTTGATATCAGAAAATCGACAACATTTTACTAAAGTTTTTAATGGTTTTCTTGAGCCATTTTCAAAAACTTTTAACAAAAACAACATATTCTTTGATCAAATACCATTTTAAATCATCCCACGTCTCAAAATTAATAAATTGGATTTTGGCAAAAATTTGTGGGTCTAATTTCAATTTTATGACTGTAAGCAATTTTTCCGCTTCTGATGGATTCAAATCCACCGACAATGCATCACAAGCTGTGATAAATGAAAGAAAATTTGAAGGTTTCCCATTGAAATTCGGGATTAAAGCAATAGCAGTTTGAATGTTAAATTTATTTTCACGCGACATATCGACTGGTTCATTCATTTTGAAAAGTATGTGTAAAACTACTAAAACAGAAGCGTAAAAATTTACAAAAATATATTAAAAATTAACTTACTTTTTTTTTACTTATAATTTTTTATTTTACATAAATAAATATATACATTCTATTTTACAATATTTTATACATAAGTGGATTTATATAACTATACTTTAAAAAATATTCTTTCTTTTTTTCCCTTAAATATCTCTCAATGAGTGTTATTTCTTCAAAACCATGATATTAATTATATAAAATTCCAGATAGCAGCCAAATTTAACATCTTTTTCTTCCTTTGATTTATTTTGTTTATCTATTTTGATAAGTTTATCGTCATCTTCAGTTACATCCATTTTCAAGATTTTTAGTTTTGTTTTCATCCACTCCCATATAATTTTCTTTTTACCACATTCAGTTAAATAGTGTAGAGCAGAGCATTGGCCTCCTTATTGCATTTTTCACATTTTTCAGTGCTGCTCATTTTTAATCTGAAAAGCTTTGTATTCATTGCAATGCATTCATTAACTATCAAATAATTTGTTGTTTTCCATTCTGAAGGAATATTTTTGTTTTCTATATTCCTCCATATGTTTTTCCAATTATGGTGTGTTTTTTCCATTATTTTAGGGGTAAAATTTTCCAGCAAATTGTTATAAATTTCTTTTGTTTTCGGCTTCTCCGTGATCCATATACAATTTTCATTAAGAATTTTACATTCATTTTTAATTATTTTCGGTAATTTATTATTTTCTTGCCAAAATTGCAAAAATTCGTTTAATCATGTTTTTAATGAGTAAAGCTTCGCATTTCTCCTTGGTTGATATTAGTTTTAGACCTCCTTCTAATTGTGTTAATTTGAGTTGCTTTCTATTAATTCGAAATCTGTGTCCATTCCATATATAAAACCCTAGCAATGCTTCAATTTTTTGTGAATAGACCTTTTTCATTGGCAAAACTTGTGCAATATACCACACTTTTGATAAGGCAAACTGATTTACATGCCATATTTTTTGTATTATATTTAGACTCCTGGAGAGTTCTATATTCAAAGTTATTCTTATACTATTTAATATTTTATCCGAATTTTTTTATCATTACATTTAAATTGTTGTTGACTAACATCCCTAAATATTCAACTTCTGATTTTTCTGGTTTATTATTTGTATCTCTCTTCCATTTTGAACCAAGTGGCAGATATGTTGATTTGTTTTCTTTTATTTTAGCACCTGAACATTTGCAGTATGATTCTATAATTTTCAGTGCCTTTTTTTCTTCATCATTTGATTTTATGATTATTGAGACATCATCTGCATATGCGAGTAGTTTTATCTCTTTATTACCAATTTTTTGACCCGTTAATTCATCAGCAAGTAGTTCTAATAACGGACCAAGTCCAATTATAAATAAAACCATCGATAGTGGGCACCCTTGCCTAACCGATCGTTCAATTTTAAATCCATGTGATAACTGTCCATTAATCAATAATTTCGATGAAGCATTCTTATATAAATTTTTTATGACGTCAGTTATTTTGTCTGGTATTGATATTCTCCGGAGAACATTAAATAAGTATTCGTGGGACATTACATCAAAAGCCTTCTGAAAGTCGATATTTGCACGATTGACCTTTATTAATTATATTCTGGATACTATTTTTAATCCTGTTAGCTATAATTTTACAAAACAGTTTAATATCAGTATTTAGCAGAGTAATACGTCTATAATCTTCTGCGTATTTTGCATGTTTCGCTTTAGGAATCAGAATTATAATGCTTTCTGTATATTCTTTATTTATCAGCTCTGCTTTCGCCAAGAATTCGTTAAACAATCTAACAAGAATGGGTGTCAAAATATCAATATATTTTTGATAGAATTAATAAAGAATTCCATCAATTCCCGGAGTACTCTGTTTTCTTGCTGATTTAATTACATCCATTATTTCATCTTTAGTTATTTGTTTTCTTAGGTTTTCATTTTCTATAATATTTATATTTTTTTTGTATTTTTGAATTATTAAGTTCATATTTTCCTTGTCAATTTCTCTTTCTTGGTATGTTAATTTAAATATTTTATCGAATTCTTCAATAATTTGCTTAGTATTATTTAAGGTTTCATTTTTTGTATTATTCAATGTTTTTATATATTTATTTTCTCCATTTCGTTTTTTTTTGGCAATTTGATATGTAGTCAGACGATCTTGTTCAGAAATATGTAGGGTTTTCGATCTTATTTTGATACCTTCGTTTCTAATGTCATATAGTTTCCTGAACGTAGCTTTAGTTTCTTTAATAATGCCCCACATTCCATCGATGTTATTATGGTTTGTTACCGCTTCTTTCAATATTGCTTCAAAATAATTATTTGTATTATTAAATTCACTAGCTTGTTCTTTTGCAAAATTTTTTGAAATTCGTCTAATTGTTGGTTTTACGTTATTTTGCCACCATTGTGTTATATTATTGTAGCTTGCATATTCTGTCATTTTTTGCAGTTTTTCTTTAAAAATGACATCAAAATCATTGGCATGCAAAATCTTTGTGTTCATCTTCCAATAGCCTCGTCCAATTGTTGGTATTGACTGGGCCGATTTAATTTTCAAAATAACAGCGTTATGATCTGAGAATACAATTGGGACTATTTTGCAATCAACGATATTTTTTATTAAAGCTTCATCAGCATAAAAACGATCTATTCTTGAACCCGAATTTCCTCTAATACAAGTATCCTCAACCTTATTTTTATTTTTGTTTTCCCAAACGTCTTTTAACTTTAGTTGTGTCACTACTCTCTTTAAAGCACCGCTAAAATTTCCTTTCCCTTTTTGATCTTTGGCATCAGTTACGCAATTAAAATCTCTTGCTAAAACTAAACTTGTATTATTACTGCCAATTACGCTAGCCATGTCTATTTCAAATAATCTTTCCCTCTGTGCACGTTTTCCATTTCCTGCATGTGCATATACATTTAGAAAATTAATCCGATCAATATTTGCCCCTGATAATCTTGAATTTTCATGCATCTTAATGTTTTTAACTGTTAATCCAAATCTAGTTAAAAATGCTGTGCCTCTTTGATTTTCATTTATATTAATTATGTTTTTATATGGCTTAAAAGAACTTAAATCAATTTCATTAACTTCCTGCAAAAAAATAATATCTAAATCGTTGTCTATTATAAATTTTCTCAAAAGTGTTTTTGTCGTCAAACTTCTCATTCCATTTACATTCATTTTCGCAATATTTCTAATCTTGTCATCAGTCATTGTAGTGGTTTATGTTTTAAATTTTTTCAATTTGAATGCCGTTTTATGGACTGGATTTTCACCATATTCTTTGTTATATTTAATTGAGTCATCTATCATAATTTCATCTTCTTCTTCGAGAAAATCTATAAGACTCGAATCAGTTTCCATTGATATTTTGTCAGCAACTTCTTTCATAACTTCTGCTGTGTTTGGTGTTGTTATTTTAGTTCGTTTAAAATTAATTGGCGTCTTCTCAATTTCTTCCATATTTTGTGTTCTTTCCGTATTTTTTTTCTTTCCGTATAAAGTTTCATTTATTATTGTCATTTTCTTTTCTTTATTTATTTTAGAATGTTCTTTACTATCATTTTTTTCTATTACTATCTTTTTGGTTTCTTTTTCCGTGATTTGTTCTTAAAATCTATGTTCTGTTGTGTATAAATTTTCCGTATGGTATCCAATCGGGTCTTTTCCTATTACAATCTTCATTCTTTGATCTATTTTGGAAGGCTCCGTGCAGTTGATTTTTAAGTGGTTTTCAGCTCCACAATTGAAGCATTTTCTGGGTTGACCTTTAATTATAATTATGGTAATTTTACCATTAATCTTAATTCTGCTTGGTAATTCCTTTTTTATTTCCATGAGTATTGTTCTGTTGCCAGTTAAACATGGAATTATTCCCTCACCGGCCCACATGTCTTCTTGATATTTTAATATTTTTCCATATTCTGACATAACATTACAGCTTAATCCACTGAGCCGGTTTACTTGGCTCACTTATTTCAATTTCGTAAATTTTATTATCTTCCGATTTAAATTTCAAATTTTTTTCGTATTTTTCTTTTATTTTCTTTACAATATCTTCCTTATTAAATTTTACGTTTAATATTTTATATTCCATTAAAATTCCGTGTATACTAGACACATTTTCGAACACACTTTCTATTATTTCTTTTAGCCACATATGCACTTTTAATGGCAGAATGGGACCTTCTACCATTTTAAAATTAAAAAGAAGCGTATTTACACTTTTGAAACGCTCCATTATTGTTTGCTCGAACAACAGGCTATGCCTGCTGCACTTGTCGTGTTATTAAATATCACTTACGTAATAGTTTACTTCTACTTTTTTTTTATTATAATTATACTTTATTTCTTAAATATCTACATTATAACTTACAAAATTTTGTACATAAATGAATTATTCCTATTTCTATTTCTTATATAGTCTTTCCGCTTCTCTCTTAAATTCCTTTCGATAATGTTAATTCTTCAATTCCATTATATATATTATTTAGAACACCAGATAATAGCCGCCATATTATGATATTGTTTTCTTCTTCTGGTCTTTTCATAATGTCGAATTTTATTAATTTATAATCTTTCTCATTTAGATTAATTTTTAATAATTTCAGTCTATGCTTCATCCAATTCCATATCTTTTTATTTTCACCGCATTCTGTTAAGAAATGAATTGCATTTTCTTCTTTATTACATTTTGTACAATTTGCAGTATCAGCCATTTTCATTTTAAACAGCTTCATTCTCATGGCTATGCATTCATTGACTATCATATAGTTTGTTTTTTAAGTTCTTCCAAATATTATTCCAGTTCAAACTCGGGTTTTTCTCCGTTATTCTTGGGGTATAATCATTAGTTAGTTTTATATATATTTCTTTTGTTGTAGTATTTTCTAGATTCCATTGATATTTTTCATTTATGATTACCCATTGTTTTTTAATAGATTTCGGAAAATGTTTATTATTGATCCAAAGTTCTAAAAATTCTGTGTTGATTTCCTTTGTTATGATCTGTTTTATCATATTTTTAAAGAGTAATGCTTTACATTTTTTAGCAGTTGATATTAAATTTAGACCTCCTTGGGTTTCTTTCAGTTTTAATTGATTTCTATTAATTCTTATTCTATAACCATTCCAGATATAGTAACCCATTATAGTTTCAATTTTTTGTGAAAATACTTTATGCATTGGTAATAGTTGCGCTAAATACCATAATTTTGCTAAGGCAAATTGATTTATATGCCAGATTTTTTCAATTACATTTAGTCGTCTTGATAAATCTGTATTTAATGTCACTCTTATATTATTTATTAATTTATTCCAGTTCTCATTAATCATTTCCTCTAAATTTTTTGATATAATCATTCCCAAATATTTAATTTTTGGGGTTTCTGGTATGTTGCTTTGTGAATCCCCTACCCATCTCATACCTAGCGATAGAAATGTGGATTTCTGTTCATTTATTTCTGCTCCTGAACTTTTACAATAAGATTTAATGATTTCTAAGGATTTTCTTTCTTCACTATTTGATTTAACTATTAAAATAACATCATCAGCATATGCAAGTATCTTAACAATTTTAGTTATTATTTTTTGACCTTCTAATTTGTTTTCCAATTCTTCAAGTGAAGGATCTAAACCAATAACAAATAGAATCATTGACAAAGGACATCCCTGTCTGACGGATCTTTCAATTTTGATATAATCAGATAGATTCCCATTTATTTGTAATCGTGAGGTTGCGTTTTTATTTAGATTCATTATTACTTTGGTTATTTTGTCAGGAATTGATATTTTTCTTAGTACATGCAGCAAATAATCATGTGACATCATGTCAAAGGCTTTCTTAAAATCTATGTTTATCAAAGATGCTTTTTCATTATGTTTTATATTATAGTATGCTACTAAGTTTCTAACAGTTATTAAATTATCAACAATATTTCTTTTATCCATGCAGCACGATTGCCGCTGGTTAATAATATTTTGAACAGTCATTTTTATTCTATTTGAAATAATTTTTGAAAATAATTTCGTATCACAGTTTAAAAGCGTAATTGGTCTATAATCGTCTGTATATTTTGGATCCTTTTTTTCGAAATTAATATTATTATTCCTTCATTAAGTTTTTTATTTATCTTTTCCGGTTCGTTTAAAAATTCGTTAAATATTTTAACTAAAAAGGGTGTTAAAATGTCTTCATAGTTTTGATAAAATTCATACGGAATGCCATCTATTCCAGGTGTCCTATTTTTATTGCTTGTCTTAATCGCTTCCCTCACTTCTTCCTCCGAAATTTCTTTTCTTAGTTGTTCATTAGAAAGAATGCTTATGTTTTTATTATATTTCCTTAGTATGAGATCCATTTCCTTATAATTTATCGTTTTTTCTTTGTAGAAATTTTTGTATAATCTTTCCATTTCTACAATTATTTCTTTAGAATTTTCTAAACAAATATTTTCGTTATTAAATAACGATTTAATGAATTTGTTTTCTCCATTGATTTTTTCCTTTGCAATTTGATATGTAGTAATACGCTCTTCTTCTGTAATTGTTTGGGTCCTTGATCTTATTTTAATTCCTTCGTTACGAGTATCATATAATTTTCTAATTGTGGCTTTTGTTTCTTTAATTATTTCCCACATTTCACCATTATTATTGTGATTTACAATTGCCTCCTTCAATAGCTTTTCAAAAAAAAATTATTGTATTATTGAAGTCTATTGCATTTTGTCTGGAGAAATTTTTTGCAATGTATTTTAATTTGCTTTCTACTTTATTTTGCCACCAATCAATTACATTCGTATGTGATGAAATTTTAACAATTTTCTCCCATTCTTGTCTAAATAAATTATCAAAATCTTCGGATTTAAGAATTTTTGTGTTCATTTTCCAGTAACTTTTTCCAAAAAATGGCACTGATGTCACAACTTTCAATTTTAGAACTACCGCATTATGGTCTGAAAAGGCTACTGGAATTACTTTACAATCAACTATTATATTTTTTATTAAAGTGTCAGTATAAAATCTATCTAATCTTGAAGCTGAATCACCCCTAATAAATGTAAATCCATTATCTTTCTTATTTAAATACTCCCACGCATCTTTTAATTTTAATTGGTTTAACAATCTTTTTAGTGCTGCACTATAATTTGTTCTTCCTTTTTGGTCCTTGGCATTTAATACACAATTAAAATCGCCTGCGATTATGATATTAGATTTGTTTGGTCCTATAATACTGACTATATCTTCTTCAAATAATTTCTCCCTTTGTGGACGCTGACCATTACCGGCATGGGCATATATATTTACTAAATTTAAATCATCTATGTTAGCACCTATTATTCTAGAATTTTCATGAAGGATTACATTTTTTATTTCAATTCCTGGTCTTGTTAATATGGCTGTACCTCTTTGATTTTCATTAATGTTTACTATACCTTCATATGGTTTAAAAAATCTTAAATCATTTTCATTTATTTCTTGTAACAATATTATATCAAAGTCATTATCTGTTATAAATTTTTTCAGTAATATTTTAGTCGTTAAACTTCTAATACCATTTATATTTATTGTGGCAATATTTCTGATTTTATAATTATTCATCAATATGTGTTCTTAAAAAGGAATTTAAGAAAAAATTTAAGTTATATAGTTTTTAATTTTGTTATTTCTTTATTTATTTCAGGATTAGGTGTTTCACCATATTCTAGTGATCTGTCTTCTTCTGACATATCTGTAGCGGGTTGTCAACACGCATCGCGGCTCGTCAACACGCATCACATGTCTACTGGACAGATAGGCCCATATAGTGACAGCACGGAGAAAACAAAATTAATTCAAGTGTCAGATCTGATATGGCTTTTGTTTCTCCCTAGTCTCATGTCCAAAATTAAAATTCTTGAATCTACAAAATACGATCTGGACATAGTACTGATTAACGAGACGGACGCACGCGGATGGGGCGGCACTGCAATTTTGATTAAGTCTAACATCAGACACGAGCAAGTGCCAAACCTGACAGCGGGCGGTTCTGAAATAACAGCTATTAATGTATACAAGAGAGGTCAAAAAGTAACCATAATATCGATTTACATCCCGGCAAGCAGACTAGAACATACGGACTTACAAAGACTACTGGACTCGAACAGATTTGTACTTATGGCAGGAGACTTTAACGCACAACACACATCTTGGAACTGTAACTTCAACAACGCGAACGAAAACAGACTTTACGAATACTTGACGGAACACAACACCACAGACGCACAACTACATTATCCTGACACGCCGACCAGATACGCCACCGTACAGACGCACCATCACAGTACGATCGATTTGGCATTGATAAAAAATCTACACGTAACATCCGAACCCATAACAAGAACACTTTTCAACTCCGACCATAATCCAGTTTTCATGACCATTTCAGACAGACTAGACGTCGACCAGACTCCCAAACGCAAATTTTTAGATTACACCAGAGCCAACTGGCCAATTTTCAGAGACATCATCACAGACAACACACGACACACTATGCCAATCGATACCAACACTGACATTGAGGAGGCTGTAACACACCTTACACTGACAATCACAGACGCCGTACAACAGACTATACCGACACTAGACTCAAGAACAACACCAGCCAACGACTTGCCAGAACACATTTTATTGAAAATACAACTTAAAAATCATACAAAGAAACTGTGGCAACGTACCGGTGACAGACTACTCAAGGAACATGTGAACAGACTGACAAAAATTATTTCCAATGAAATACGTGACCACCGAAACAACACTTGGACCAAAAGACTCGAGAACATAAATACTGACCCACACAAAATTTGGCAGACCGCAAAAAGACTGACGCAGAAACCAACATCCATACCTCCACTCAAATTAACTGACAACAATTACGCAACGACACCAGCAGACAAGGCGGAAATATTGGCAAAAAACTTTGAAAACATACATAAACAAAATGCCAATATGTCAAACGCAGACCTAAAACAAGACGTACACGAGACAATTCAAAACTTCACTGACCTCCACAGGGACAAAGACTTACGAATAGACCCTGCCACAGTTTCCGAAATAAAGACAATAGTTAAAAAATTACCGAACAGAAAAGCACCAGGATCGGACGGACTACAAAACATAATACTTAAACAACTGCCGACGAACGCCTACATTTTACTTACCCGGATAATAAATAGAATAATGACAAAAGGCTGCTTTATCGCTTCTTGGAAAAACCTCCACCATATTTCCAATAGTGAAGCCAAGGAAACAGCCAGACATACCACAGAACTACAGACCCATCAGCCTCCTCAACACAATGAGTAAGGTAGCCGAAAAGGTACTACTTAAAAGACTTAACAAACACATAAGACACAACAAAATTATACCTGACACACAATACGGATTCAAAGAACGACACTCCACACTACACCCACTGACAAAACTCATAGAAAATACAGTTCTCAATTTCAACAAACGAAACCATACCGGATTGGTGTTACTTGACTTTGAGAAGGTGTTTGACACCATCTGGATGGACGGACTTGTACATAAACTTATCCAACTCAACTTTCCACCGTACATAACGAGAACTTTACACTCATACCTTTCAGACCGTAACTTCACCGTACAAGTAGACAACGGACTTTCGACGGTTAAACAAGTGACGGCGGGAGTACCGCAGGGCTCGATCCTGGGACCGTCCTTGTTTAACGTCTACATTCACGACATACCCACTGACGCCGACACAACGTTACTGACGTTTGCTGACGACACTGCCATATACAAATCATCACGATCACCGACGCTACTGACTACAAAGATACAGACACACATAGACAAGCTGACCGAATATACTGACAAATGGCAGATCAGAATCAATCCGCAAAAGACGGAGGCAATTTTATTTACAAAGAGCCGAAATGCCACGACTAGACTGACTGACTTGGACAAAATTAAAGTATTGGACTGTGAGGTTGAGTGGTCGAAGGATGTCAAATATCTTGGTGTGACCCTGGACCATAGACTCAGCTTCACAAAACATATTAATACAAAAATTGAACAGGCTTACGGGATGTTAAATCTACTGAGACCTCTCTTGAACCAGAACAGCCCGCTAAGCGTGAAGAACAAACGGACACTTTACTTGACACTAATAAGACCAATACTGACATACGCCGCTCCAGCATGGAACGCGACGACTAAGACCAATTTACAGAAACTACAGACATTACAAAATAAGACACTACGACTAGTACTTAACAAAATAAGGGACCCACTGACTAGACATTATTACTCTTCAAAGTACATACACAAACAGACTGACGTACCGACAATACTCGACTATATAAAAAAGCTCACCGGAAATTTTTATCTAAAATGCGGGGATCATCCTAATATTAACATCGCGAGCCTCGGCCAATACACAAGAGACGATATTTGGTATGGCAATCACGCCATGCCAAAATATATACTGATCGACCCATAGCGGTAAACGAAAATTGGCTCGTCACAAATTTTCTCCCTTAGAGTGAATAAATTTTTATTATGTTTTTCTTTTTTTGTATTATTACGTGTTATTATAAATAGTGCTATGTGATTTTTTTTGTGGATAAATTTTCTTTCCTCTTTTTTGTCACACAAATATGAATTTATTTATATATTATGTATTAATTATTGTTTGCAAAACCAAATCCAATGAAGGATACAATACCTACGGGTAAAAAACCCCTGTTATAAACAATGTACATACTTTTATATACTGAAATATATAGTCTTTGAATTGAAATTGAAATTCTTGAATCTTTTTCTTTTTGATTGTAAATAAGTAAATACCAACTATATTTTGTAAATGATAAATATGATAACATATGGTGTCGTCAATACTAATCTCACATAAAATAAACAGAATATAAAACATAATATTTCATAAAATTTATTATGACTACAATCTGGATCATTATGGTATTAATTATGGAGCACCACAACACCTCCATATTTTGGTGACCCCGAGAGTGAACTAGTAACACACATAAAAGAAGGTAAGAAGATCAAGACATATTTTGAAGTAACACAAAAAAAAAATTGAAGTCTTATGAATTATGAAGAAAAGAATTTTTAAGAATATTAATAATTAATATAAATGGCTCACAACTGCCATAATTCGAAGAGCATTCTAAGCATACAACTGAGACTCCGACAACGCACTTCAAGATCAACAACAACACGTGCTCAATAAATTCCTCATTATCATGGAAAATGAGTCGATTATAAGCACCACGGCAGAGGACAGGGAGCACCAGCAATCATCGGCAACCGCTACTCATCCGCTAACTCACCAGCGAAGGGCCACATACACTCAACCGCTAACTCACCAGCGAAGGGCCACATACACTCAACCGCTAACTCACCAGCGAAGGGCCACATATACTCAACCGCTAACTCACCAGCAAAGGGCCACATATACTCAACCGCTAACTCACCAGCGAAGGGCCACATACACTCAACCGCTAATTCACCAGCGAAGTGTAAAATATACTCAGCCGCTAACTCACCAGCGAAGGGCCACATCTACTCAACCGCTAACTCACCAGCGAAGGGCCACGTAAACAATCAACAAACTAACCAAGCCAACACGGCATTCAAAACGGCCACGGCCACAAGCAAATAAAATTATCACATAATCTCAACCAAAAGAAATTTACAAGGAAGTTCAAGATGGCAGTCAGAGATGCAAAACAATGTTTTTCATTGGGGCGGAGTGATGTAGCGGGTTGTCAACACGCATCGCGGCTCGTCAATACGCATCACATGTCTACTGGACAGATAGGCCCATATAGTGACAGCACGGAGAAAACAAAATTAATTCAAGTGTCAGATCTGATATGGCTTTTGTTTCTCCCTAGTCTCATGTCCAAAATTAAAATTCTTGAATCTTTTTCTTTTTGATTGTAAATAAGTAAATACCAACTATATTTTGTAAATGATAAATATGATAACGCATGGTGTCGTCAATACTAATCAAACATAAAATAAACAGAATATAAAACATAATATTACAATTTGGATAATTATGGTATTAGTATGGACTACACCTCCATATATCTATATCTGAATCCTGTAGAATACAATTCATTGAAGAAATTGGTGTATTTATATCCATGTTTTCAATTATATCCTTCATTACTTCCTCTATATTTGGGGTTGTTATTTTAATTTTTTTATTGCTGATAGGCGTTTTTTCTGTTTCATTTGTGCTTTGTTTTCCTTTTTCTTCTTTTTGTTTTGTTTTTTTATATTCAGTCATATAATTAGAACTTTCTTTGTTTTTTTATAATTATTATTTTTTCTTCTTTTTTATTATTTATTTCTTCTTCATTTTTTCTAATTTGTTCATTTTTTTCCTTTTGGGTAACAACAATTTTATCCATTATGTTTTCTTTATTATTATTCACTATTGGTTTGATTTTCACTAAATCTTTTAATCTTTCTCCTATTTTTGAGTTCATTGTTGTCATTGTTCTTTTTTCACGTGGCTTGTTTCTCCACATTTAAAACATTTTCTTGGTTGTCCTCTAATTATTATCGTTGTGTTTTTTCCATTCACTTTAATCATATTTGGAATTTCTTTTGTTACTTCTATTAATAAGGTTCGATTTCCAGTGTAGCAGTTTATAATGCCTTCTCCTGTCCATATATCTTCTTGGTATTTTAATATTTTGCCGTACTCTGACATTATTTTCCTTATTTGTTCTTCTGATGTCTCCCATTGTACATTTAACAGTTTTATCCACTGTGGCGGTTCCCTAGGTTCACTATATTCAATTTCATAACACTGATTTTTATCGGACTTAAATTTTATATTAGTTTCATATTTACTTTTAATTTTATTTATAATTTTCTCATTATTAAATGAATTGTCCTGGCTGGTGGTTGATATATTGGATGTAGGTTCTGGATCACCAGTACGACCAGGAATTGTAATGATAGGTTGGACCCGAGCGGTAAATAGGTTGAATAGTTGTTGAAATATTATGTTTGAGATGTGGACTCTCCAGAGTCTAGTGGTAGTGTGAAAGGCCTTTAGTACGAACAGCGATTTGATAGTAATTTGTAAACACACTTCTTTCTTTGAATGATACTTTATTATTCACTATTTTTACAATTAATATTTGTTGATAACCTTTTGGTTATCATATCAGCAAAGACTACATTTTACTGAATACTATGTCTGGCTCGAAGCTTGACTCCAAGCTTCTCTCCAGGTTTGACTGCCTGTCTAACTTTTGTCTAACTCTTATATACTAATTTATTGTTTACAACCTATTTACAAAATCCAACAGTAAGCACTTCCGATGTCCGCGTAACCTACATATAACTAGCAACGCGTTTTGTAATTATTAAACAAAATAATGATTCGAATTGTTATTACAGTTCAACCTCCCTCTTCAAAAGTTTTTCGTCCTCGGAAAACTATAAAAATTAAGAAAAAATTAAAAAAAATGAGATCCATCTCTTCTTCCTTCGGCCCTTAAAAACTTTTGTCCTCAAAAGTGTCATTACTGTTAGAATATGTTTACAAATAATGTGCTCTGAAAAAAAATCTAATAATAATTTTATTTTTTATCTCTACATGAATAAATCTTTAATAACATACATATAAAAAAATCAGCAGTTTAATGCAAATTAGATGGTCGTTGATTATGTAAAGGCATCACTGAAATTTAAATCTTATTCCGGTAAAACAAAATATGCTTCGAACAACTTACCATAAATGATGCAAAATATTTTTTTTCAAAACTGTTATATCAATAGAGCATAAAAATCATAATATGAAAAATGTCTTTAAAATCTGCAAAAAAATATTAATGGCGTGAAGAATCTTGCATTTGATAATTTAAATCATAAATAGTAATTAATGAAAATTTAAATTTACGTTGTATTGTTAATTCTTGATATATTCGAAATTTGCTGGGTAATCAAAATTGAACAAATGTTGCTTTGAAATATGAGAATTCGCTTATGTGTCAACCAAACAAAATGACTTGCGTTGTTACTATTGTGTTTACACCTGGCGAAGTTTTATTTTCTTCCGGTATTTATAATTAAACAATTTTGGTGCTGTTCTGAATATAATAAAATCGGGAATGTTTCTTTTCTTTACATGTGTTTGCGACGACATCAATTTTCTGCTGCTTTGGCTTTGTAAATGTGCATATTTCTCCTTTGTGTTCAAATTCATATTCTTACGGTTGAACATATCTGTAATAGTGGCTGTATTTTCATTTATTGACAATTTTCGTTGTGAAGGTAATTTTCTTATCATATTAACTTTATATTCCCTGGTTTCTTGATTATTTTCTTCTATAATTTCATCATTAATTTTTCTTCTTTTAATATTTCTTTTCTTTTTCTTTTTCTTCTTTATTTTAATGTGAATAGTTTTTATATATTCTGGTCCTTCATCATTAAATATTCTTATTTTTTCTTGTTTATGATCAATTTCTTTCATGTCGTAAACCTCATCTTGGGTTTGTTTCATATCTTGTGCCACATATATGTTCAGATCCTTTTCTTCTTCGTATGAATTTGTTCGTATGGTTTGCTCCATATCTTTTGCCACATATAGATCCTTTTCTTCTTCGTATGAATTTGCACGTATGGTTTGTTCCATATCTTCGGCCACATATAGATCCTTTTCTTCTTCGTATGAATTTGTTCGTATGGTTTGTTCCATATCTTCTGCCTCATATAGATCCTTTTTTTCTTCGTATGAATTTGTTCGTATGGTTTGTTCCATATCTTCTGCCTCATATAGATTCTTTTCTTCTTCGTATGAATTTGCAGCGATTGTCGTCAACTCTTCTATTTTGGTGTTGTGAGTCAAACTTTCTGCTTCGTATTCTTCTTGTGCTTCGGATTCTTCGGATTCTCCGGATTCTTCGGACTCTTCTTTAGTTGTTATGAATGCCTTGTATGTATCATCATATGTTTTTGTATATTTCAGATCCTTATTACTTTCGTAGTCCATTCTATCGTCATTTCCACCATTATAGATTCTAAGTTTGTCATCTTTTTTCCTATTTGTAAGTTTTCGACATTGGTTAATGTGGTGTCCCCTTTTCTTGCAGTATCTGCAAGTGACGAATGGGTTGTATTTTTTATCAGATCTGATGTTTAAATATTTTTCTTCCTTTGCAGCGATGTGCATAGCATCCTTCAAATTTTCCGGTTTGGCTGCTTTAACTATAATTTTCAAGTCCAATGGTAGGCCTTTAACAAAAACTGCCACAGCCAAGTCACAATATGATTGATACGCTATTTCATTTTGTGTAAAATAGCATTCGTTGTTTATTAACGTAAGCAAACTCTCAAGTTTCTCTGCAAATTCCTCAATCGATTCCCCATTTTTTCTTGTTGTTGTTGCTAGCTCGTGATGTAACTCAGCGATGGACCTTCTATCTTTAAAACGTTTAATTAGAATAGGTTTGATATTATTCCATAACTGATAATCAGCCCGTCTAATGCAATCAAAAGCCGTTCTACTTAATTTACAAATAACAATCTTCGATATAAATTTATACGTCTCAAAATCTACATCATCTAAAATTGAGTCTACAGTACTTAAAAATCTATAAAGGTTATCTGAATTGCCATTGAATTCGGGTATAGTGCTAATTGCTAATTGAATTCTAAATTTATTTATTTCTATACTATTATCTTTACCTTCTCTAGCTTCTTCAAAAATGAGTTCCATCTTGAGATATGATTAAATTTTGATTTGCTTACTTGAATCCGATGAGATAGTTATGTCCAAGTTAGTCTCGCGTTCGTTCTAAAGTTCTTCGGTAGGCGCCACCATCCCTTAGTTTGTGCTGCGAATGATCGTTCGGTTTGTCGAGTTGTGGCAGCTTTGAACTCGATGTCTCCGTCAGAAAATTCTTCAGCGCTACGAGGGAAAAAACCGCTAAGCCACCATGAATTGTCCTGGCTGGTGGTTGATATATTGGATGTAGGTTCTGGATCACCAGTACGACCAGGAATTGTAATGATAGGTTGGACCCGAGCGGTAAATAGGTTGAATAGTTGTTGAAATATTATGTTTGAGATGTGGACTCTCCAGAGTCTACTGGTAGTGTGAAAGGCCTTTAGTACGAACAGCGATTTGATAGTAATTTGTAAACACACTTCTTTCTTTGAATGATACTTTATTATTCACTATTTTTACAATTAATATTTGTTGATAACCTTTTGGTTATCATATCAGCAAAGACTACATTTTACTGAATACTATGTCTGGCTCGAAGCTTGACTCCAAGCTTCTCTCCAGGTTTGACTGCCTGTCTAACTTTTGTCTAACTCTTATATACTAATTTATTGTTTACAACCTATTTACAAAATCCAACAGTAAGCACTTCCGATGTCCGCGTAACCTACATATAACTAGCAACGCGTTTTGTAATTATTAAACAAAATAATGATTCGAATTGTTATTGCAGTTCATAAATTTCACATTTAATACCTTATTTTCCATGGATATTCCGTATATACAGCTGACATCTTCATAAATACTATTTAAAATTCCTTTTAACCACAAATGAGCAGTTAATGGCGAAATTAATCCTTCAATTACTTTGAAATTAAATAGAAGTGTGTTTTTCGGTTTAACACACTCCATTATATAGTTATTAAAATAACTGTTTTAATATAAATATATACCAGGCAAGCCTGGATTTTTAACGTGTTCATTTTGTTACGCAATCGATGTGTTCACTTCGAATGTTTAACACAAACTGTGTCTACTAGGAGTTCACTCGTCAGAATCACGAATCGAACTGACTGACAATGAGTTGTAATCCTTTTTTAATTGAATATTCTTCTGGTTCACTCGAATTCACAATCACTGGAACTTTTGTAACACTTGAACAATGATTTGTATCACTTTTTATAACACTTTTATTTTATTTTTCACCTTCGATTTTTTACTTGATTTTCTTGATTTCTTGATTTGTATTATCTTCTTTATTCCTCGTCTCTCGTTGAAAATTCTCTTTTCTTGTTTCTTGATTCTTGATTTGATTTTCTTGTTTCTTCTTGATACGATTCTTGGAAATTCTTCTTTATAGATTCTTGATTATATATCTTTTATACTTTGATTAAACTCTCGATTTCTTGATTCTTGTAGTACTTGATTTCTTTTTGATTCTTGATTCTTGTAAGACCTAATTTCTTCTCGATTCTTGATTCCTTGGAGTCTTCACTTTATAGTTCCACTGATATTTCCACTTTCGGCACCGTTTTTTGAATCTAATTATTGCTATACTATCGTCGTATTTTTCCAATATTCGTTTTCCAAGTACGCAATAATTCTATGTTCAAAACATGTTATGGTGTATTCCCTTACAAGAAAGTTAGCACTTTTTTTTAAAAAATTCACAGATCCCACATGAACACTAAATTATGTTGTAGTGAGTACCTTTATCATTTTTTATATAAAAAAAAATTCGCAGAATCACACCGCTGCCACCAATTTAATGTTGTGCACCCTTGAGCTAACAACAATTATGTTAAGATCCCAACACTGGTACCAAATATTGTGGATTCGCCGTTGCCAACAATTATGTTGCGTCACGCCAACGATGTCAACATTTATAATTAGGTTCTTCTGCTGCTAACATTTAAAGCATTTTACCACGTAAAAATATTTAATTAAACATTTGAAGACGTTTATTAACTTTATTTACTTCATTATTCGGTGACACTTGATTACAACTTAATACACAATTAATATATTGAAGTGAAGACTGATGTGAAGTGATTGGAGACTAAACTAGAATGAACGGTTGGCTTCGTCACCTCAGGGTTTTTATAATCTCTGATGATGACGTAACCATCTTTCTAGAATGTTCGTTAGGGTATGATTCATTCTTGCTTATTTGAGATGTAGTTTGTGTTACAGAACGTTACAGGCTTGCACGTGCGTGTTATCTCTGATACAATCTTTGCATACTTTGTTGCAAGGCTATGAGCTGTGAGTCAACAACGTAAATACTGCGTCTTTCATATTGATCGTTATATAGAATTTATTATATTATTTATAATTATTACAAAGGGGTGGATAGCCCTAAGAGCTGATAATACTGATGAGGCGCAAATATCTTGACAGGATCGTAGTAACCTTTCACAAATAAAAGATGCTCGTACAGCTTGCAAACCACAACAACTTACAGAAAATCAGCTTTTTGAAGATAAGGAAGGACTATTGTATGGACCTGGGATTGCAGATTAATCGGTCAGTAACTAAAACTGGTCATTTTCCTTTACTAAATCTTTAAACGCGATTATCTCAAAACTGTGTTTTCAAAAACTGCTCGTGTTGTAACTAGTGTTAGAACGATAGTATCGATACTGAGTAAGTATCGATACTTTGACGTCGATACTGAGTACTTTTGGAATCAATACTTTGGGTCGATTCTTTTGACGGTATGGATCCTTTGCGCCGATTCTTCTCAAAAAGTATCGGCTATATTTTTGACCCCACCAAAAGTTCGTCCGCATTTTATAAACACCACTTATTCTCTTTTGTCGCGGCTCTTCATAGATAACGAACGAAACAAGCGATAAGTCGAGTGCGATATGGTTTTTGGTAAAGAAAATGTTTATGAATGCCCCCAGTTCAAAGCCACTGATTAACAATAAATACATAAGAAAATTAGAGTTTAAGATTACGTACGTCGATAATATAATTTCTGTTACCCCCGAGAAAATATGTTTATCAACGATAAGTTTTGTATATTGTATGCAAAAATCTTGTTCTCTGCGAAATTATCACGGAACCAACTTTGGTTGAATAATTTATTAAGACATTTGATTTTCGATTCTAATTTATAATTGCTAAGTATTTCTATTGAAATTATTATATTTCTGTTTCTCATTTCTAAAGCCGATACTTTTTATTTTCTAAAATAAATACTACACAATAATCGTCAAGTATTTCTATTAATATTATTTCATTTTCGATTCTGATTTCTGAAGCCGATACTTTTTTTCATAAAATAAATACTACTTTATAATCGTTAAGTATTTCCATTAAAGTTATTTCATTTCCATTAAAGTTATTTTATTTTTGATTCTAATTTTTAAAGCCGATACTTTTTTTTCTAGAGTAAGTTCTACTTTATAATCATTAAGTATTTCTATTTATATTTCTTATTACCATTTATAAAGCCGATACTTTTTTTTAATTATTGAGCATTTTTCTTTTTGATATAAATTAGCCGACACTAAACTTATAAATGAATACTTTCGTCACAAACCGATACTATTTTTTAATTAATAAGTATTTTTCTTTTTGATAAATTAGCCGGCACTAAGTTTATAAATGAATACTTTCGTCACAAACGATACTATTTCATAATTAATGAGTATTTTCCTTTTTGGTGTAAATTAGCCGATACTAAATTCATAAATGAATACTTTCGCCACAAAACGATACTATTTCGTAATTAATGAGTATTTTTCTTTTTGGTGTAAATTAGACACTAAGTTCATAAATGAATACTTTCGTCACAAAACGATACTATTTCGTAATTAATGAGTATTTTCCTTTTTGGTATAAATTAGCCGACACTAAGTTCATAAATGAATGCTTTCGCCACAAAACGATACTATTTCATAATTACTGAGTATTTTTCTTTTTGATGTAAATTAGCTGATACTATTGTGGGAGTTGTAATTAATATGAAAGTATAAACTCCCATCGTATAAAAATATATAAATTTTATTCATTATAAAATATTACTGATATGAAAATATAAATGACAAGTCCCATTGTTTTTTACAAATTATGACTAGCCTGCTTGATCCCCACACACTCCCTGCCCAGTGTTGACCTCACAGTTCAAAAAGAAAATACAGGGAAACACGTTATAAATAAATATGGTGGGAAAGCAGATTATCGCAGTGTGTGTACTAGTCAATAAATGACAGTTTCGTCGGCAGATCCACCGTATGGTAGGTAATTCGACCTTCCATCATCTTCAAACTCTGCCTATGGTTCTGAAGTAAAATCAGGTGAAATTCTTGAACCTCGATGTCTTGGTGGACTTCTAAGATTCAGCCTCGATCTACTAATTTTAATTTCTAAAATATTTTGGGTAAACAGATGGCGCTCTGTAAGATTATAAATTTTCACAATGATTAAAAAAATCTTGTCTACTTCAGTAGCCCTTTGGATCAAATATTGTATTCTCGAATCTTTGTGGCTTTGTGACAAACATTTTTATCAATTTTCACTACCATCATAATTAATTGGTATTAGTTATATCAGAATTACTTAATGTTTGAAATGCACTATTTATGGGTACAGTTTCCATTTCTGCAGGCATTGCATTCGTATCTGATGGGTTCTCATCAGAGAAAGAAGTTGGCTCTTTATCCAAATCAGGATCATGGATTTCTTTAAAATAATAGTCCACAATTGTGGAATCCAATAAATAATTAATGTCATCATTTTGTTTTGACTCGTCGCTGACACCGATAATGGGAGGTAGCATCAAAAGACGACTTGTTGAGTTAACGGACGAGGAGAGGTTGAATTGCATTCCAATGAAAAGTCTAGGCTCCAAATTATTTTTGTCAGCAATAAACACTGAGGTCTGGGTATACCAAATGAGTAACCACGGAAGTCCAGTTCAGATAGTAAGTGCGTTAACTATGATGAACTGTAGACTGGACGTACCTCATAAGTCGTCTCTGAAGACCTGCGTCAAAATTCAAATTTCTTAAATCCTCGAAAAATAAAACTCCTTTTTTGTCTTCATCTCCAATCGTCGTGAGTCACCAATGTGGGAGTTGTAATTAATATGAAAGTATAATCTCCCATCGTATAAAAATATATATTTTATTCATTATAAAATATTACTGATATGAAAATATAAATGGCAAGTCCAATTGTTTTTTACAAATCATGACTAGCCTGCTTGATCCCCGCACTATATTCATAAATGAATACTTTCGTCACAAAACGATACTATTTAATAATTACTGAATATTTTTTTTTGACGTAAATTAGCTGATACTAAATTCATAAATAAATACCTTCGTCACAAAACGATAGTATTTTGCAATTTATAGGTATTTTTCTTTTTGATGAAAATAAGCCGATACTAAATTCATAAATAAATACTTTCGTCACAAAATGATACTATTTCGTAATTAATGAGTATTTTTCTTTTTATGTGAAACGAATTAGAAATTAGTATCCAAAAATTATTGTTTTAAACTTTTCAAAATATTGAAAATGATACTGATTTAACAGCATTAAATATAGGCGATAGAATTTATCATAATATGTAATTCGATCTGTAGAGAGTTTTAGATCTTTCTTGCACTTATGTTTGATTTTGATGAAAAGTACTCAATATGCGATACTGAGTAGTATCGATACTTTTGCCACGACATTTTTTTGGTATCGATATTTTGCCTCGATTCTTTTTTCAGTACTCGGTATCGATACTTTGCCTCGATACTTCTATCACTAGTTGTAACTCATGTATCGATTTGTCTGAAATTTGGTGAGGTTTTTCTTTATATTATTATCGGAAGGATAAACCTAAAGCTTTAGATGTTTCGCGTTGATAAATTATTTTCTGGAATCCAAAATGTCAAAAAATAGCCAAAAATTCGGATTTTTTTAAAGGCTTGTTTTTCATTGAATTTTATACTTTTTTTCAATTTTTTTCCAGTAATATGTTCTCAAAAGAAAACATTTTTTTTTTCTTTCAGATCGACGGTTGATGAGTGAGAAATGGAGCAGTTTGGGACCTCGCGCCGGAGGCACTCCATAAAGAGTTATCCTGAGCCGCCATTTTGAAAAAAAAAATTTTTTTTAATATTTATTTGTACCCTAAAAGGGTTAAGTAAAGTCAGGTCAAAGTTTAACAATAATAAAATAATTCCATCACGTTTAAAAATATTTTTAAAATATGACCTATTTTCATGCGTTTATATGGACTCACCCCTTAAAAAATGCACCGGCTACGTTTCAACGCTTAACCGGGCTACAAAGTGTAAAATGTTTTGTTTATCTTGATGATATTGTGATATATTCAAATACTTTAAAAGATCATGACGATAGACTTTGTGAAATTCTGGAAAGACTTAGACAAAATAACTTACGGTTACAGCCAAACAAATGTAATTTCTACTGTAAGGAAGTATACTATTTAGGACATATAATTACCCCCGAGGAAATAAAACCTGACCCCTCCAAAATAGACGCAGTTTTAAATTTTCCTATTCAAAAAAATTCTAAAGACATTGAATCCTTCCTATGCCTTGCGGGTTACTATAGGCGTTTTATTAATAACTTTTCTAAAACTTTCAGACCCCTTAGTAATCTATTAAAAAAATATGTTACATTTAATTGGACCTCGCAAGAACAACTAGCATTTGAAAATTTGAAATCTGCTTTGATTACTGCGCCAGTTCTTATTTATCCAAACTTTGAAAAACAATTTAATTTAACTACTGATGCTTCAGGCAAAGCTTTAGGTGCTATTCTCTCCCATGGTGAGATTGGCAAGGATTTGCCCATCGCATATGCCAGTCGAATTTTAAATAAGGCCGAATTAAATTATTCTACTATTGAAAGAGAGTTACTTGCAATCGTATGGGCTCTACGCCACTTTAGACCTTATATTTTTGGCGTGAAGTTTACAATCGTTACAGATCATAAGCCCCTCACGTCGCTGTTTAATTTAAAAGATCCAGACTCACGTTTAATGCGTTGGCGAATCAAACTTGAAAAATTTAATTATGAAGTCGTCGAAAAAGGGGAGTAGCAATACTAACGCAGATGCGTTGAGTCGTATTTATAATGTAATTACTGATGATTTTAATAATTTTAGAAAAACACTTTTTTCTCAAATAATCACAAATAATAATATAATTGAAGGAAGTAACGATAATTTTATTTCTGACAAACGCACCATTTGTAACTATACCCCAAAAAAATTTTCTAAGTTCCCATATTTTATTTTCAAAAATCGAAAGTAAATATAATAGAACAAATGAATTAATTGCTCAAAATAAAGGGGTAGGGGATATAGCGTATGTTAAAAATAAAGACATTTTTATATTTTATTTGATTACAAGAAATACTGAAAACGATTTAACTAATTTTGAGGTCTTATTCACCACCCATCCGCAATCTAATGGCGCATTGGAACGATCCCATCATACGTTAATCGAATATATAAGAAATTTTGTCAAACCTGATCAGTCGGATTGGGATAATTGGCTGTCTTATGTCATTTTTACTTTTAACACCACTCCACATTCAGCCACTGGTTTTAGTCCATCCAGACTTAGTTTTGGAGATAACCCCGAAATCCATTCCCCTCTCCACAAAGCTCCTGATCACCACTTAAACATCGAATTCAATCTGCAAACCAAATCGCGCGAGAAAACATCCTAAATAAACACCTATCCAAAAAATACTATGATCAAAATTCAAAGAAAACTGAGTTAAACGTTGGTGAATTGGTTCTATTAAAGAATGAAATTATAGAGGAAAATCTAAAAAATTAATTATGCTATGGATTGGTTCATATGAAATTATTTCTAAGGACTCTTCTGTTAATTATACTCTGCTTTGTGGAAAGAAATCTTTGAAAGTTCATGTAAATAGGATAAAACCTTTTATGCAATGAATATAATTCTATTTAAAATGTATATTATTTTCCATTCTTATATGTGTTAATTTTAATTATATTTTCTTTCTTGTTATTATGTTCCATTCTTATATGTGTTAATTTTAATTCTATTTTTTTTCTTGTTTCTATTGTTAATGATTGATTTTATACTAATTTTCACTTTCTACATTGTACTAGTTTTAAGCATTGATTTTGGAATATTTAGTCTTAAGTGTTGTTTTAATTGCATTAACATATTATTGATTTCTATTTTTTTAAGTATCATTTCTATGTCCTTTGTGAAATTGTTCTTTTCTTTTACTATGTACTTTGTTTCTATATTATGGTTTGCAATTATAGTTCGTAATTTATTGTAAAAATGTCTAAATTTGGTAATGAACTATAATCTCCTGAAGCGGGAAGGTGTGTTATGCGCCGACACTCTTATCTATTTACCGTCACATACATAGTATGTGTGCATACTACCACATTTATTACTCTATGGAATCTACATCTCCCGAGCTCCACTCTACATTCTATGGACTCTATATTTCCGGCTGGACAAAGGGCCTCTATAATCATCACAGGCTGACATTTCTCTCTCTGGACTCCAAAAGGAACACATAACCTAAAAATAATCTTTAATAAAGTTCTGTATAATAATATCTATATTCTGTAATAAATTTATAAAACTTGTGTTGTGTTTTAAAATATCAAAGTTTTTGTTAAAAAATATGTTTATGAATGCCCCCAGTTCAAAGCTACTGATTTCCAATAAATAAAAGAATTAGAGCTTAAGATTACTGTATGTCCATATTATAATTTCTGTTACCCCCGAGAACATATTGTGACAAAAGACCCCCTTCTTGGGGATTGCAATGGCTGCCGAATACTATATTTTTGCATAGCATCCCCATTACGAAAGGGTTACTTCGACACTCCAATCGCCCGCTAAAGTCCCTTTAATTACCTGTGGGGTTTAGTAGCAACTATGCAAATGAAACCAAGATTACTTTTATAACTAAATCTATTTAAATAATTAATAATACATCCCGTATGTATTTGTGGAACTTGACTATACTTGCATACAGTCAATGTTCCCTAACTAATACATATCATATGAGCCTGCTTATATGCATGTATGGGTATATGGGGGAGAATAGCTACAGCTTATGATTTACATGATCTGACTTTTAAGCTGGACCTGTCTTGTGGCACAACACATACACACAACTAACACTAACGTATCCCAAGGCGTTCGCCTATGGGATTCGTCTCAAGTGACTGTAACTTATTAATCACCAGGATCTCCGGAGCGTCTCTCTGATGGACCCCAAGAACCAATATAGTTAAGGGTAGGGATGGTGTACTCTGGGGTTGATGAGCATCAGGCGACGATAATTATCCAGAAGACGATAATATTGATTATCGTCACACGCCCCCCTGTCACACCAGAGCCGCCATCGGCTCTAAAAATTGTTGCTACTTCCCAGTGATGTTTGAGGTCTCTAGTTATCGGTATCCATAATTGTTGGCAGCATGTCCAGAGCCTGGTTTACTTAATATGAATTTGAACGTAGACTGTAGATGTGGGTGTGTACCTTCAGTAATTGTGCTTTCGGTCTGATTTATGTCGTCTTGGGTTCTTAACGAGCTATTCCAACAAACAAAAAAAATCGATTAAAAAAACATAACAAGAAATCAATAAAAAAATATATAAATCAACAACCATAATCTCTAAAACAAATATCAAACTAAATATATATATGGGTAAATTTGACCTTCAACTGAACTTAATTAATTTTGTTTTCCAAGAGCTCGTGTTTGAAAAAACTGTACTTATATGAACTTCAAATCGCGATTTTATTTGAATTAGACACGAAAAAAACTACCATTTATATATAATGCTACAATACAGAGAAAAGAGAATTACACGTTGAAAGATTAAGATACATATTACCAAAAAGAGAACGTTTTCTTGTACAGTTTTTTTCCTTTTAAACACGCTATCTTGAAAACAAACTTAACCTATGTGTGTGTTGTTCTCTATTATCTTAGTTGTAGTATTTGTTATTATGAAATAAACGTAATCCGAAATCTAAATTAGTTCGCCAGAATCGATGAGCCCGATGATATGGACAATATGGAGTAACGCGTGGAAAATCATAAAAAAACTAATGTGACGATGAACAATGAAACTGAATCAATTTGTGGGGATCAAGCAGGCTAGTGATGAGAGTAAAAACAATTGGACTTGTCATTTATATTTTTCATATTAGTAATATTTTATAATAAATAAATGTTATATAATTTTATACGATGGGAGTTTATACTTTCATATACATTACCACTCCCACCTTGGTGACTCACGACGATTGAAATGAAGACAAAGAAGGAGTTTTATTTTTCGAGGGTTTTAAGAAATATTGATTTTGACGCAGCACCATAATCACTGGTCTTCAGAGACGACTTATAAGGTACGTCCAGTCCTCGATTCATCATAGTTAACGCACTTACTATCTGGATCGGACTTTTGTGGTTACTCATTTGGTATACCCAGACCTCAGTGTTTATCGCTGACAAAAAATAATTTGGAGCCTAGACTTTTTATTGGAATGCAATTCAACCTCTCCTTGTCCGTTAACTCAACAAATCGTCTTTTGATGCTACCTCCCATTATCGGTGACAGCGACGAGTCAAAACAAAATGATGACATAAATTATTTATTGGATTCCACAATTCTGGATTCTTTTGCTAAAGAAATCAATGATCCTGATTTGAATAAAGAGCCAACTTCTTTTTCTGATAAGAACCCATCAGATACGAATGCAACGCCTGCAGAAATGAAAACTGTACTCATAAATAATGCATTCCAAACATTAAGTAATTCTGATATAACTAATACCAATTAATTATGATGGTAATGAAAATGGTGAGCACTTGATAAAAATGTTTGTCACAAAGCCACAAAGATTCAAGAATATGATATTTGATCCAAAGGGCTACTGAAGTCGACTAGATTATTTTAAATAAAATAACTCTAAAATATTACAGAAATTAAAATTAATACAGTAGATCGTGGCAAGATCTTCGAAGTTCACCAAGACATCGAGGTTCAGGAAGTTCACTACATGACTTATATTCAGAACCATAAGCAGAGTTTGAAGATGGTGGAAGGTCGAATTACCTACCATACGGAGGATCTGCCGATGAAACTGTCATTTATTCCATTGGAATTACTAATTGACTAGTACACACACTGCTATAATCTGCTTTCCCACCATATTTTTATAACGTGTTTACCGGTATTTTCTTTTTAAACTGTGAGGTCAATCCTGGGCAGGGAGTGTGTGGGGATCAAGCAGGCTAGTGATGAGAGTAAAAACAATTGGACTTTTTATTTATATTTTTCATATTAGTAATATTTTATAATAAATAAATGTTATATAATTTTATACGATGGGAGTTTATACTTTCATTTTCATTACTACTCCCACAAATTCCTTAAATAACTAAATGACTAACGAGCACGACCTTTACAGTAATTCAGCCTCTACTGGTGTGATTGCCCCCCAAATACAAGACCACAGATGGGGGCTAAGATCTAGTTATCCTTCTTGCTCCCCCCGCAGCGCCCCATACCATAATAACACTAGACCGACCGCTTATGCCCACCCAAAAACAAATGGCACTTACAATCACCTGTGTAAGCGGGACACACCCGGACTTCCCCAGCTCGGCACAAGGGCCTTCAAGGTTGCCCTCTTCGCGCGGAGATGGCGACGTGCGACCTATGGCGCCATTCCGGTCTCACTGAAGGTACCTTATTAAAATATTCCCAAAATAACTCAATATAATACTCAAACTAATTCCACGGCTGCGGGTTTGATTAAGGGCGGTTTTCCCGATTGAAATCGTACGCGTCCATCGATTCGGACACCTCAGTGGTTCTCGCTCGTGGACAACTGGGCCTAGCTTTAAACATTAAAATTCTCATATACACATAACAAAAACGTACATCCGATATGGCGTCCCGATATAAGCCTGCAGACTTATATTTATACTATTTATGTTGCAACTAATCTACTGTCCACCAACAAAAATCCCGCTATAACTTCTTATATCTTATATCTAAAACTATATATCTTAACATATTCTAAAACTTAATTCTACGATCTATCTAAGGGAGGGGGAGGAGAGACTTTAAGCTAATTCTTATATTATAATTTTATTTATTTTTTTGAAAAAAAAAGTAAATAATTTTTTTTTCCAATCATACGCTTCTACGCCAAAAAAAATCTTTTACTCAGCCAAAATGAATCGTGTCGTATAAATTTTACTGCTTATGAAACGAGCCCGGTCGTTTTATGCTAAAGTGTTACCGCTTGTCCCGGCCGCTCGGACTAAAGCTACGTCAACCGACGGCCGAGGTGCCTTCGGCATATTCATATTAAAATGACGAAAAAAAAGTAATATGGAAAATAATTAATTAAAAAATAAGGTGGTAAGGCTACGACATGATCCTACAATTTACCTATTCATTTATATAAACTAAACATCCTTATTCTTGATTCTAAAAATCAAGTTTGCCCTATGTATAATAATCCGTACAATTTCCTTTATTAATTTCCTCATTTCATTAACTCTATTTGCCATATCGGATCTCTTAATCAGGATTGGGCGGTCAAAAACACGAGCCAATAACTATTGACGAGACAGAATTAAAGTATTTTCAATAAAAATAAAATCGTATTTTGTCCATATAAAAGGGCGTCACACAAATTAAACAAAACGCCGACGGTATAAACGCGGTAATACACTACAAACGTTTGTTTGGTTTGCTTTACAGTAACATTATCAGTGAACAAAAAAAAATATACGACAAAAATAATAGTTTATATCCAATCTCTATCATTATCTTACTTAACATGATATAAATCTATTACATAATAATTCATAAACAAAAGGGCCACTATAACACGTTTAACTTTTCAACTAACAATTTCCCTCAATACTCTCATTACCTTGTAACAAAGGCTATAAACTCTATCTGTAAACCAAACCAAACCTTTTGCGACGCAAGGCTAACAACTAGAGCGTATATCCGACCGTCGGGTACAGGTCCGTACTTGGCAAGACCGAGTGAAACCCTTGCCAGCGTTCCTGCGCCCGCAGAGATACGATTTCTAAAAGACACATTGTGCCTGCAATCTGCTCTAATTAACTAAGGTTGGCTAGTCGTTCCGTTACGTGCCGCATACGATGTATAACTAGACTGGTCGCGATAGCCGTTGTGATCGTTATGCAAAGAAATCATATCCCAATCCAGTAAAATAGGTTGGATAAAGCCGCGAATTGAGCACCAGACCATGCTGACCCGGCAGAACTGAGGCCAACATTGATACGCATAATAATAAAAAAAGGACAATATTAAAAAAAAAAAAAACATTATCAAAATTATCAAAAAAACACGAAAATACACGACGTTAACATCTGAAAAACGAAAGAAAAAAAAACTCTACTAATACTACCAACCAATTACTCTATACCTATTTATTACACAACAATCCAGCTGGTCAGATATGATTAGCTTGCCTATGTTTCAACTATTTGAAAAAAAAAACTTATCCGATTCGTCACTGTCTGCCTGGCTAAAAAAAAAATTCGACTCTCTGCACGCGTTTCGTACACTTTTTCGTACAATTCTTACACTTTTACACATAGGCACGCTAGTCTTTCTGCTATTCTCCCCCGTAAAATTACTTAAAAATAAAACAAACGATAATAGCGCATTGATAAAACTTGTTAAATTGCTAATCCTACAGTTGACTAACAAAAGCGACAAAAAAAACTTAACTTATTCAGATAACTTTCAATTTTTTTTGAAATGATTAACGTATTATAAAATAATTTTCAACTTAAATTATTTTTTCTATATAAAATAAAAAGTAAAAATTCTTATCTAAACTCTCATAAGAGTTTAAGTAATTTACCAACGATAATATAGAAAAAAAAATTCCTTTCTAGTAAACATTAACTTATTTAGAAAATCCTAATTATTTAATCTATATAAGTAAAAAAAACTTAGAAATTTTTACAACTTTCTTGGTCTACATAATATTCTGAACTAATAATTAAAAAAAAATCACAAATAAGAAACAGACTTTTTTTTAAATTTAGGTAGACCTTAATTATTCTAACGATTTTATTCATAGCGCGTAAAAAGTAAAAAGTAATCTTGCCTCATTCGTCTTTAAAATCGAAAAATTCGATAATTACAGGGTTTGTTAACAACCGCGAATAAAACGAAAACTATATCGAAAATAAATGAAAGCCGCTAAAACTATTTGTGTTTATCTGTACTTACACCCATTCTTATGTTTAAAAAAAATGATTAAAAATGATAAAAAAATGCATCAAGCGCGCGAACATTTTCAAACCGTTTAACAATCACTGAGTGTGTATGAAATTTTGAACTTGAGCACCATGTCTGGGTCGCGCACAGATCAGGTCAAAACCATTGAAAAAAAAAGCTGGAAAGTTAAATTTCTCCGAAAAATGGCCATGTATTTTGAGTATACCATGCGTATGTGCGCTGAAGTGTCGCATAAGCAAAATATTTGAACTTACTAGAAAAAAAATATTCGACTATTGGAATATTATTTTAGAAAATTAAAAATATTTTTGTGAATATATTATCGCTATTTTTATAATAAAAAGAATAAAATGAAAAAAAAACTGCAATTACACCTACTATTATGTGAATTTATAATTTTTATTTATTTTTTTTTTTATAGCTTACATAATTCGAACATAATAATTTATTAACTTGTAATACTCTAAAACAAAATTGACGAGAAAAAATAAAATTAATTTGATAGAGCAAGAATTAAAATTGAATTCGATAAGAAAAAAAAATTACAATTTTGTTATTTTATAAATTTTATACTATTGAATATTCAAAACTATTTACAATGCACCAAACAAAACTCGAAAAGATAATAATGTTTAACCAATACATCAAAATACAGCGTCTATCAAAATTTCATACCCAAGCCTTATTTAAAATCAAATCAATGATTTATAATTTCAAAGTATTGGAATACGCGCGCTTTTAAGAAAAAAAAACTACAGATAAACACATGTAGCGATACACATACAAAAATACACAAATATAAAGAAATTGCGCGACGTTTAAAATTTGATTTATTTTTACAAACTTCTATAAAAATTACGAACACATTAAAATACAACCGAATACGTAAACAGTGGGAGCTACTCGCTTGGTTTTTTATTAAATATTATTAAATATAAAATGAAATTTGTAAGTTGGGGATCGAATGCGCTTTCATCATTGTGACGAAAAGCATTGCATCCCCATTACGAAAGGGTTACTTCGACACTCCAATCGCCCGCTAAAGTACCTGTAATTACCTGTGGGGGTTAGTAGCAACTATGCGAATGAAACCAAGATTACTTTTATAACTAAATCTATTTAAATAATTAATAATACATCCCGTATGTATTTGTGGAACTTGACTGTATTTGCATACAGTCAATGTTCCCTAACTAATACATATCTGCTTATATGAATGTATGGGTCTATGGGGGAGAATAGCTACAGCTTATGATTTACATGATCTGACCTTTAAGCTGGACCTGTCTTGTGGCACAACACACACACAACTAACACTAACGTATCCCAAGACGTTCGCCTATGGGATACGTCTCAGATGACTGTTACTTATTAATTGCCAGGATCTCCGGAGCGTCTCTCTGATGGACCCCAAGAACCAATAGATAGTTAAGGGTAGGGATGGTATACTCTGGGGTTGATGACCATAAGACGATAATATTGATTATCGTCACAATATGTTTATCAACGATAATAAGTTTTGTACATTGTATGCAAAAATCTTGTTCTCTGCGAAATTGTCACGCAACCAAATTTGGTTAAATAATTTATTAAGACATTGGATTTTTGATTCTAATTTTTACTTTTTTGCTAAAGTAAATACTACTTTATGGTAGTTAAATATTTCCCTTAAAATTATTTTATTTTCGATTTTAGTTTCTAAAGCCGATACTTTTTTTTCTAAAGTAAGTTCTACTTGACAATTATTGAGTATATTAAATAAATATTACTTTTAATCGTTAAGTATTTCAATTAAAATTATTTTATTTTTAATAAATACTAACTTATGGTCATTGAGTATATCTATTGAAATTATTATATTTGCGATAATAATTTCGAAAGCCGATACTTATTTCTAAAATAAGTAATACACTTATGATCGTAGAGCGGAGACTTTGTCATTTCATTGTTCCACGCGGATGCCGCGGCGATCTACAACTAATTTTTGCTTTTTCATTCTTTTGAAATCAATTAATTATTTGTTATTCATTTTATCATTAAATGTAATAAAAATATATAGGATTATTTAGGTTTTTCCTATCTGTGTCTGAGGGCACAATTGACAATTGATCATATCTCCAATTTTTACAATAAGCTGTTCACTTTCGGGTTAAAAGGATGGTCATTGTACCTAATCTATTGTAAAAAGAATATAATATGCAAATGCGTCCAGTGCATCTGTGCACATATAACTATTATATGTAATAGGATGATAGTAAAATAATTCTAAAGATTTCTTAACACAATTATTTCCTATGCCTATTGTTAGTTTTGAATATCATTCATAATCAGTATTATAACTTACGCGATTGAATGAGAGCCTAGTTTACATGTAGGTTGAATGCTTCGAAAGATATCATACCCTACAATATTATCAAATTTAATTTTTTATTGTGTATTTAATAATAATAGAAGTAATTATTGTATTTTTTTCTTTTTTATTTAATTTATTCTGCATTCTGCTTTACATGAGCATTAACATTAAGCAGAGATTGCTAACAATAATTATCTTACAATATAAACTAGATGATAGTAGCAACACCTAGCAGCGTGTCTACTAGGTATAAATATTTTAATGGTAAATTTTATTTTGTTTCTTTGTCTATTCTCAATATTTATTAGTTTTGTAAGCCTTCATTTTACATATACGCGGTGTTAAAAATTTTTATATAGTTTTTATTCTGATTATAATTGTATATTTTTTGTAATTAATTTGAATAAAAATATGTGTAATAACTATTTCGAAACAATATAACGTAATTTTATTTAAAAGTCGCTACTTTTTTATGAAAAAATAAATATTAATTTATAGTCATTGAGTATAGTCTACTAAAATTATTATATTTTTGTTTCTATATTCAAAATTTGAAACTTTTGTTGAAAATAAGTACTAATTTATATTCATTAAGTATTTCTATTAAAGTTATATTTTAAATTCTAAATTAAAAGGTCGTCACTTTCGTAAATAGGTAATTATTTTTAATCATCAAATATTTCTGGTGAATCACTATTTTAATTCGAAACAATGATACTTTTGCAACTTCATACAATAATATGATAATAATTCCGTTGAATGTCTCATATGTACCATAAAATTACATTGTTACTCTATTTCTAAAGCGAACTATTATTGCTGTGCTTAATAAAGGGTAGTTAAAAGCTTCAATTGAAATTATCATTTTTGGTAAATCCGTAAATCTTCGGAATATATATATATATATATATATATATATATATATACATTTCTTAAGCTTCATGTCTTAGGTTGTCTAGTGTTTATTTACATTAATGATACGGGAAATAGGACAAAGGCTGTTTATAGTTTGTCAATAGACAAAAAGTACAGAATATTTTGTATTGAAAAATATTTAGAAATATTCTCTAGTTGAATCATTTCTAAGTCGTTAGTTAGGTATTCAAAACAGTTCGTCGTTTTTCGCAGTTTAGATAATTCAAATAGTAAATTAATTAATTTTTGAAGAAAAACAGTGCATTTTGCGTTATAGTACATATTATAATCATTATATAAAAACAATATTTAAAAATAGATAAAGAAAATGTGTAGTGTTATGTGGAAGTATTTCGAAAAGAAGAGTAAGAATGAAGCAAAGTGCAACTTGTGCTTTGAAATATTAAAAACTCCTATTATTGAAGTAATACTACTAAATTCATAAATGAACACTTTTGTCACAAAACGATACTATTTTATAATTATTGAGTATTTTTTTCTTTGATATAAATTAGCCGATACTAAATTCATGAATAAATACTTTTGTCACTAAACGATACTATTTTATAATTATTGAGTATTTTTCTCTTTGATATCAATTAGCCGATACTAATATTATAAATAAATACTTTCATCACAAAACGATACTATTTTTTAATTATTGAGTTTTTTTTCTTTTCGATATAAATTGGCCGACACTATTATTATAAATAAATACTTTCGTTACAAAACGATACTATTTTACAAATGTTGAGTATTTTTCGTCTTGACATAAATTAGCCGACATTATTATTATGAATGAATACTTTTGTCACAAAACTATACTATTTTTTAATTAATGAGTATTTTTCTTTATGATATAAATTAGCCGACATTATTATTATAAACTAGCCGACCCGACAGACTTCGTCCTGTCAAAAAAAATTGTAATGTGGCGGTGTTTTGTTCCTACCTTTTTTCTATACTTTGCAAAAAATTATTCTGAACAGAACCGTCACCTTGGTAATAATTCGGTGTGAATTAAAAATAATTAAATAAAACACTATAATCATTTAAAAGTAAGTAATTTTAATCATGTAAATCATAATTCAAAAATCAGTTCAACTTTCATTGTAGTGCTTTGTGATAAACAATGCTTTTGTTTGATTACCTGGCGTATAGACAAACAAATCTGATGGTTTTCCAATACGGGAACAGACAACATACAATTGTGAGAAACATGTGTTTTTCAAATTAATACCACAAACACTCAATGATACCTTAAACGCACTGGAAACTGTAGTCGTTTAATCTCAAATAGCACATCAGTCGGAATCATTGGGATGCACGGTGCGAGAACATCTTCTGCTTTATACTATCCTTTCAATATAGTTGCTTCCATCACGTTGTTTGGTAGTTTTTTTTATCGCTAACCTTGTGCCGTTGCAAAGGCGCGGTTGGTCGATATTTCGCAACATTATAATTGCCGATCCAACCTTTAATTGAAGATTGTGAGGTGACAATCCTAGCAAATCCACCGCGTTTAAAAACTAAGGTGGATCGTCTTGGTTAGTTGCCGAATCAACGGATTCGCCTGTAATTTGTTCTTGAATTTTGAAATTTAATTCACTTACATCAATGTTTTTGGCCGCCAATATAGCTCGTTAATTAATACAAAGATATTTCTATGTTTATATAAATATATTAAAAATTAGATTATCAAAAACTACACAAAATGTCATAACGTAAATCATTGTTTTTTCTACAAACGTTGCCTACTCTATTGAAAAAGAAAATGGCTGTTTTTAGGGTTTTCCCGGCAATTATTCGATTTTTTCTCGCCGTAGGAACCATTCTTGGACTTGAACGAACATTTTAAAAAAAGAATTGGCCGAATTGGTCCAGACATTGTTCAGTTATGCGCTTACCAATACATTTTGCGATCCATTTTTATATATAAGATGAATACTTTCGTCACAAAACTATACTATTTTTTAATTAATGAGTATTTTTCTTTATGATATAAATTAGCCGATACTAAATTAATAAATTAATGCTTTTGTCACAAAATTATACTATTTTTTTAATTATTGAGTTTTTTTTCATTTTGATATAAATTAGCCGACACTATTATTATAAATGAATACCTTCGTCACAAAACGATACTATTTTATAATTGTTGAGTATTTTTCGTCTCGATATAAATTAGCCGATACTAAATTCATAAATGAATACTTTCGTCACAAAACAATACTATTTTTTAATTATTGAGTATTTTTCTTTTTGATATAAATCGAATTTGAAAATAGTATCAAAAAATTATTGTTTTAAACTTCTCAAAATATTGAAAATGATGCTGATTTAACAGCATCAAGTACAGGCAATCGAATTTATCATAATATGATGAGTTTTAGATCTTCTTTGCTCTTATGTTTGATTTTGGTGAAAAGTACTCAATATTTGATACTGAGTAGTATCGATACTTTTGCCATGATACTTTTTTGGAATCGATTCTTTGCCTTGATTTTTTTTTCAGTACTCGGTATCGATACTTTGCCTTCATTCTTCTAACACTATTTAACATATGACGCATTTAAACAAACAAAAAGGGCCGACTATAAAGCTTTCTACGAAAACCTGAAAAAGCGATACATACAAAAGATGAAGCTAGAGAAAAAACAAACGAATATAAAAGACATTATAGGTTCTGATAACAAAAATATCACAATTTGGAACATAATAAAAAAGGAAAATGGTAAGAATTTTACAGGTAATATAAGTCATGAAGCCCCTAGTGTTGAAGACTGCAATAATTTTTTCAAAAATGTAGCCATAAATGTAGTAAAAAGTCTGCCCCAGCCAATAATTGCAGCCGATGTCTAATTCACAAAGATATTTGTGAAGGGGCAAAGTATATTTTTAAATCCAACTACCCCAGAGAAAATTAATACAATGATTAAACGCTTAAAATATAAAACGTCGTTTGATGCCTTCGGCATTAATACAAAAATGGTAAAATCTGTCATACAGTACATTGCTGGACCGTTGTCAGCAATCAGGAAATCGTCAATCAGCAGCAAACTACAGACCCATAGCCATACTGCCAATATGTTCGAAAATTATAGAAATGTTATTAGCATTAAGAATTACAAGTTTCTTCGATGCTAATAATTATTTTGTAAAAAATCAATTTGGATTCAAAAAGAAAATTAATACAATTGATGCTGTGCTAGACTTGAACTTTATATCAAATTCACTGTAAGATAATAAACACTGTGGTGCACTATTTTGCGATCTCAGCAAAGCGTTTGATTGTGTTTCACATGACATATTTCTCAGGAAACTGGAATATTAAAGATTTAGAGGCGTAGCCCTTAAACTTATGCAATCATACCTATGTAACAGGTATCAGTTTGTGGATTGTAACAATATACGAAGTGAGATGGCAAGATTAAATGCAGAGGTTGCTCAAGGAAGTATTCTTGGACCACTTTTTTTTATCATATTTGTGAATGATCTATCACCGAACAATAGCTGCCACACAACGCAATTTGCAGACGACACAGCATTGGCGGTTGCGGACAAGGACATCGCAAATATGTATAGTACGCCCACAAGCAAATTGAAAACTGGTGTTCAGCCAACAAAATTGTACCAAACAATAGAAAAACTGTCCATATTAACTTTACTTCCAGTAGGAGACATAAGGAGCTGCATGGAGGGGAAGTTAAATATTTGGATCTCACTATAAACAGCCTGCTAACCTGGGCGAAGCACATAGATTCAATATGTTTTATGCTCTCAAAATCAATATATGCCATCGGAAGAGTTAGACGCATTATAAATGAGGAATGCGCCAGAGAGGCTTACTTTGCCATGTTTCACTCTGTATTCTCATATGACATATTGGCATGGAGACACTCGGTGAATACCTCCAAGATAATGGATTTTCAGAAGAAAGCTGTAAGGGCAATCGGAGGGGCCTCTCCTCGGGAGCACTGCAGACCCTTGTTTACTGTATTTAGAATACTGACTTTACATCTACCAGCAGCGCGATTACTGAGAAGTGACGCCCATGGCCACAACAGGCGGAAAAGGTATGCTATTGTACCTCCAAAACTGAAGCTGAAATCCTCGCGAAGGAACAAGCTGGGTGTCGAGATCTACAACAGGCTCCCCAATGAGTGGAAAAGTAAAAGCAGGAATGGTTTCAATGCTGCTGTTAAAAACATCTTATAGATCAACCTATCTATTTAATTAATAAATTTTTTAATCCAAGATAAATATTAATTGTCATTAGGTTAATCTTAGAGTTGTTCATAAATATAACTGATATTAGTTTAGTTATATTATAGTATTGCAATTAAAATAATAATTGTATTGACTTAAATTGTAAATATTGAATTTGAATAAAGTATCTATCTATCTATCTATCTATATAAATAGAAATCTGAATTATTTTCGATATACAAAAAAAGTTGAAATAATTTTTTTTTCAAAAGCAATTGTTTTGTCAACACAAGCAGAAAGTTTTTTGAATCATTCGATTCGAATGCTTATTTCTCTCAAGAACTGCCATTTATTGTATATTTCGCTCTATATCTTCGAAATGGCTGGGCCTGCCTTTGCCATAATCTAATAGCCATTTCTCCCAATCATTATTAATTGAATGTTTTTTAGATCATTCACATCGGGTGCTCCGTGCTCTTAAAAACTCGACTCTTATTTTCTGCACTCTTTGCTCTTTATCTCCGTAACGGCTGGACCTGCTTTTGCGAAAAAATAATCAGCACATCTCCGCATGAATACATTTCGACAGGGATGATACTGAATTTATACATGTGTGTCAGTTTTTACTGACACATTCGCAGCAAAATATAACGACAATAACAGTCGTTAAAAACCATTTTGGAGTTTATATCTATGGCGCTGGTGGGCCATATATTATTAATTAATTAATTCTTGAATGAAATCGCAATAATTTTATTTCAACTCGATAATGACTGTTTATTAATGTCTCAATTGATAAAGATGTTGATATTACATTAAATCAAATCTAAATTTCGATCACGAGAAAACGCTCGTTGGCAAAAAACTCGATACAATATTTTCGATCGTTTTAAAAAGCGCGACAATAATATTCGATCGTATAAAAACAATCAGATCGTTATAGCTTGCTTGATGCCAGATCCGAATCAACGTAGCCCAATATAATTTAGTTTTATCATCAATTGACGTTATTCAACTGACATCTGTCATATGGTGTTCATTCCGCCATTGTCATCAATTGACGTCCTTCAACTTCATATGGTGTTCATTCCGCCATATAACTCCCCTTCAAAAGAAAAAGAGGTATCCGGTAAAAATAAATGAATTTGATTATTAAAATTTGAAGGAGACTTTTTTAGGCTTCATCTTTTTTGGAGGGTCAATCGATAACTCCAAGTTATGTGATTTAAATTCTTGAGATGAACTTGGTTGACTGTTATCTATTTTAACTGTGTATGCTGGTTTTAGTCTGTCAACCGATATGTTCTTATCAGTACCATCCATAGAAATTTTGAACACTTTGTCTGAAATTCTTTCTATAATTTCATATGGTCCACTATATGGAGGCTCAAGTGGTTTTCTGATATGATCAGATCTTACAAATACATGAGTGCATGTATTTATGTCCTTAAGCACAAACATATTGGCTTTATTATGATGAGCTGTGGCTGTAGGTTTAATATCCCGCATTATTCTTCTGTGGTAGTCCAGAAATGCTTGTGGATCAGATGACAGTTCTTTAGTTGTGAAAAATTCGCCTGGTAGTCTTAATGTGGTTCCATAAACCATCTCAGCAGGAGATGCTTTAAGGTCTTCTTTGTATGAAGAACGTAAACCTAGTAAGACTACAGGTAATACTTCGATCCAAGGCTCAGGAGAGCACATTAAAGCTGCTTTCAGAGTTCTATGCCAGCGTTCAACCAGACCATTGGACTGAGGGTGATATGCCGTTGTCCGTATTTTCTTAGCACCTATTGCATCCATTAGTGATTTGAATATAGCTGATTCAAACTGGCATCCTTGGTCGGATGTTATCACACATGGTGTACCAAATCTTGATATCCAGTTTGAAAATAGGGCTTGGACAATCGTGTCTGCAGAAATGTCCTTTAGAGGAACAGCTTCTGGCCACCTTGTAAATCTGTCGATGATTGTTAGGCAATAAGGATATCCATTAATATTCGGTAATTTGATTATGTCAATGTGAATATGCGAAAATCTGTTTTCAGGAATAGGAATATGGATAGGAGTGAGGTGATTATGTTTATGAATTTTGGATTTTTGGCAAGGAATGCATTGACGTGCCCACATGGTGACGTCTTTACCAATCCCAGGCCACACATACCTTCTTCGCAACTCCCTTGAAGTAATCCTTATGCTTGGGTGTGCATTTCCATGTACAATGTCAAAAGCAATTCTGCGAAGACTTTGTGGAAGGTAGGGCTTCACACAATTATCTTGCCTGTTGCAATAAACTGGATACCCCCCTAATGTCAATTTTTGAAGATTAATAGAGGTGTTGCCGTTCAATATAGTTTGCATTTCAACGTCCTTACTCTGTTCTTGCGAAATTTCCTCTTCGGTTAGCTTTGATGGCATTTGAATGGCATTGATCCTGGACAACGCATCAGCAACAACGTTCTGATCACCCTTCACATATATAATATCAGTGGAAAACTGTGATATGTATTCTAGCTGCCGTCGCTGACGATCTGATGCTTTCTCCAGTTTTTGTTGAAATGCGTGTGTGATTGGCTTGTGGTCTGTCTTGATTATAAAGTGCCTTCCTTCTAATAGATATTCAAAATACTTTAAAGCCGCAAAGATGGCTAGTAGCTCGCGATCGTAAGTTGAATATCGCTGTTCAGTAGCTGTGAGCTTTCTGGAAAAGAAACCTATAGGGTGCCATGCACCATTTTCTTCCTGCTCCAGAGTTGCTCCAATGGCTGTTGTGGATGCATCTGTAATTAAATTAATATTTGCTATACTTGAAGGAAAATGAAGAAGAGTTGCATTTGCTAGAGCTTCCTTCAGCTTGCTAAATGCTGATAATGAATTGTCATTCCATTCAATTTTAGTCTTGTCGTTTTTAACTGAGGACTTCACATACTCATAAAGAGGTGCTTGTATATTTGCTGCCTTGGGTATTGATTTACGATAATAGTTTACCATTCCCAAAAATCTTCTGAGTTCTATAACTGTCGAAGGTTTTGGATAATTAATAATTTTCTTTACTCGGTCTGGTGAAGGAGAATATCCTGCAGCACTCAGTTTGTAACCGAGGAAGTTAACTTCATCTTTTCCAAAGGCACATTTCTCTAAGTTTATTGTAAGAGAATATTCCTGTAGCCTCTCAAAAACCAATTGAAGATGACGACGGTGCTCATTCATATCAGTCGACATTACCAGGATGTCGTCTATATAAATGAAAACAAAATTAAAATCTTGGAATATGTGATTGATAAACCTCTGGAATGTCTGGGCAGCGTTTTTGAGTCCAAATGGCATACGTAGATACTCGAAGAGTCCCCATGGTGTGATAATTGCTGTCTTTTGTATATCCTCTTCATGCATGGGTACTTGGTGGTAAGCTTTTTCTAAATCTATTGTAGAAAATACTTCTTTTTGATGAAGATTATTGAATACATCTTGTATTAATGGTGGAGGATACCTGTCGGGCAGCGTGTTTGCGTTCAGCCTCCTGTAGTCTCCACACATTCTGAATGTGCCATTCTTTTTGGGAACCATGTGAATAGGGCTTGCCCATGGACTGTTGGAAGGCCTCAAAATGCCCCTATTCAGGAGATCTTGTATCTCGGACCTGGCTGCAACAGCCTTTTCTCCGAAGATCTTCCTGAATCTGGAAGCTAATGGTGGACCTGTTGTGGTTATCCTGTGGGCAAAAAGAGATGATTTATTATTGGTGGTTACCTGTGGCTTTGTTATTGCGATGTATTGTGCCAGTAAATCCTTGAAGGGCTCTGCCGGGTTGACAGTGGAGATGTTACCTTGCTGTGCCTTGAGTACCTTTCCATCAGAGGTAAGGCCTGTAGTCGAATCAATCAATCTTCTACCCTTCAAGTCTATTAATAAATTGTAGTTGCTTAGGAAATCAGCTCCTATTATGGCTGTGGCTACATCGGCAACAACAAACTGCCAGCTAAAGCTTCTGCGTAAAGATAAATCCAGCTCCAGAGTTCTCTTTCCATACGTGGATATTCTGCTAGAGTTTGCTGCAAATAGAACTAACTCTTCCTTAGGATGACCATCGGCAAACTTCTGAGCTGGTAAAATGGATATAACTGATCCTGAATCTATAAGAAATTGGATTGCCGTCTTTCTGTCTGATATATGAAGACGGAGCTCAGAGCAGACAGAATTTACTTCACCGTCATGGCAAGCTCCACTTAATGACGGTGAAGTAAGTTTTTTGACTGGTTTAGAGATTTAAGGAGGCAGGGCTCTTCACACTTTGTGGCCTTCTCCCCATATCTGTAATGATAGTAGCAAACCGATCCACGTGAAGGTGTCCTGGACCTATGTCGAGAACCACTTCTAGAACTTGACTGATTGAGTTGTTCACTTCTTGATCTTGACTGGTTGAGTTGTGATTCTTGCTGATCATTTCTCTGTCTTTCAGTGTTCAACATTGCCTTTAGTTCCTTGATTTCCTGGACGCATGACATAAGAAGAGTTTCGTGGCGGTCCAGTCTCTGTTCTACTGAAGACTTGTGTGTTGTGGACATCACATGTGATGTGGGGCTACAGTGATCGACTAAAATATCGGCAACTTCCGCCAGGGCTTCCGGACCAAGATGGCGAGAAACTATTAATTGTGGCCGAATATGGTGTGGCAGGCGTTCTGACCACAATTTAATTATGATGTCTTCACTGACCTCTCCCTTAGCCAAATTCATCATTTCTCGTAGGAGCTGTGATGGTTTCTTCTCTCCTAGAGTTAAGTTTTTTAATAGCTTGCCAATTTGCTTACCTCTAGATTCAGACATTCTGCTTAATATAGTGTTTTTGATATATTCGTATTTGCCTGTCATTGGTGGATTACGGAGGACATCCTGGATGAGGCGCAGTGTCTCAAAGTCTAGGGCTTTGAGTACTGCTGTGTACTTAGTATCGTCACTCCTGATCCTAGCAGACTGAAACTCATGTTCAATAACTAAAAACCATAGGTCTGGAGAATCTCCATTGAATGGAGTGAGACGGTGATTATTAAATGCTGCTATATTGTATTGATCAGCATAACTGTCATGTTCATGTTCAGAAACACGAGGACTGCTCGTGTTAAAGATCGCCTCGTGATCCAGATCGATCAGAGATCTGTTGAGCACTGTTTCGTCATTGATGGACGTAGATCGAGTCGACATGTTGATAAAAATTGGTATAATTTACCTTTATTAATGTACTTGTATTTGACAAGTGTTTTTCTTTCTCCGTCTGACGTCACCAATTATGGGTACTAAGACGTTGAGAATGTCTCTTGCTTAATGATTTCACTTACACGTTCGGAGTCACCAATTATGGCGCTGGTGGGCCATATATTATTAATTAATTAATTATTGAATGAAATCGCAATAATTTTATTTCAACTCGATAATGACTGTTTATTAATGTCTCAATTGATAAAGATGTTGATATTACATTAAATCAAATCTAAATTTCAATCACGAGAAAACGCTCGTTGGCAAAAAACTCGATACAATATTTTCGATCGTTTTAAAAAGCGCGACAATAATATTCGATCGTATAAAAACAATCAGATCGTTATAGCTTGCTTGATGCCAGATCCGAATCAACGTAGCCCAATATAATTTAGTTTTATCATCAATTGACGTTATTCAACTGACATCTGTCATATGGTGTTCATTCCGCCATTGTCATCAATTGACGTCCTTCAACTTCATATGGTGTTCATTCCGCCATATATCTATTGTTTTTAACCCATTTTTATGCCCGTCAATACTGACCTCAATCGCTATCATAACCGACCCTCGGATATGAACGGTTGTGCCATTGGCCCTTTTTGTATGGTTTGATTTTATGTTCAAAATGCCATTTAATTTTTTTTCACCCAGCTAACTGGTAAGTTAACACTGGCTGAACAAAAACAGGCGACCGTACCCAGACTCCCATAATTTCCAAAATGTCAATCTTGTTTGGGAATCAGGAAAAATTAAATTAAATTTTGTTGAAAAGCAAGTTACGTAGGCTTTATTAATTCTATTATTCAATTGCATCTGAAATGATGAATAACATTTAAATAGTTTTATACAAATTTAATTTTATACAATATTTTACTTTACTAATTTATTAACTTCCCGAAGGAGAAGTTTATGTATTCATCAAAAAATCCCATTCGCTAATTATATGTTTTCTCGACGTTTCAAGCCATTCTGAGTCGAATGAGACCAAATTTGGTAAAAGTATGTGTGTGCGTGTGTGCGTGTGTGTGAACAATTTTTTTGCCGTAATTCGACGTTTTCTCAAAAACGTTTGGATCGATTTCAAAAATTTAAAAGCCATTCGATGTATTTCGAAGCCTAGCCGTTTCTTTGTAAATCGCAGAAAAGTGAAAACATTTTCGTCCACGTTTTAGCCCGCAATTCTTAATCGATTTTGAAAATTTAAAAACCGTTCATACTACCGAATCGATTTTAAAAAATCAAAAACTGTTCGAAAGATATTAGTTGGGAAAAATACTGATCAGTTTCAGGTGAAAATCTACCGAGACGTTTTCTTATAATTAACTGTTGAAAAAAAAAATTAAGCTGATTTTCATGGAACTTTTTTTGGCGATATATAGCATGGTCTTATAGAACTTACTGAAATATTACGGCCTTACGACAAGTAGTATAATTTTAAAAATATATCAAAATTTGATAAAATGAGTAGTTTTTTTGACGTTGATTAAAATTAAAATTACTCGATTTATTTGGTATAACAAAAGAATACTTGGTCTTAATGAATATACTAAACTATTATACTCCTACGGAAACTGGTTCAGTTATAAAAATTGTTGATTTTTGAAAATTTGCTTTTAAAAAATACTCCGAGTTAACGCGTTCGTTCGTTTTCAATTATGTGTAATAGATCCACTTAGAATACTTTTAATCGCTCATAATTTAATTTCTATTTTATTGATTAAGTCGACAATTCACACATACCGGGAAGTTCATGTAACTTGCTTCAAGGCTAAATACCAATACCAAATAGTTTAATTTGTAACTAATTTTAACAATTCAATAATCATATGGTAAAATTAACACTAACTTGAAAAACAAACAATAATATTTCTAATCTCTTGTTCTAACTTTTTGTATATTTTGTTTTAAACTGATACTGATCACTAATCTCTATTTTTCCATACTTTTTTTTTCTTTTTCCTCTTTTTGCCTTACTACTCTGTTTTCGTTCAACCATCACTCTTTCTTAATCTCATCTGACACTCTATGGCCTTTCTAATCTCCAACTGCATTATCCCACAAGAACCGCGAGGGCGGCAGCCGGTATTCTCAGCAACGCCGTCGTGTCGCTCTCAGGGACTATCCGAAACCCCTTATCGTCCGCTATATACGAGACCTCGACGAGGTTGCCATTTGTGTCGGTATAACTGTAGACGCCCGTAACGGTCAGAATCTTATTGGGTCCAAAGAGTTCGCCCTCTTCCATGCGGGACTGACCGTCACTAGTTTTGATCCTGAAAAATGGGGAGTTAAAAATTATACTTTTTAAAAATCATTAATCAAATTTAAAACACGAAATTCTAGTAAAGGACATATCGATATGTAATGGCAAGACCGATATATATTAACACTAAGACCGATTTATTTTAACACTAGATCTAACAAAAATAGTTGTATACTTATTACAAACGCGCGCAGTCAATATAGCAAATTATTAGTGGTGCTTTAAGATAAATTGCTTGGATTTCCCTTATCGTAATTAAACATTCGAGGGATAATCCTAGATCAGAAGCTGCCTAAAACAAAAATTGTAGTCTGTAAATAATTTCATTCGTCGTTTACAAAATCCACGCATTTATTCCAGCTAAGTCTAACCTGTTTAAAAAAACTAAAGTGGTCAAGATTTCATGCTGCATTTCTTTGCCATCTGGTTTGCCAAATCGAAAATTGTTTTTGGCTTACTTTTATACCCTGTAAGATCAGGATCTTAAAGATAGGCGGATAAAAAGATCCACTACGGATATTTCAGAAACAAGTGTAAACAATAAAAAATAGTAAATAAAAAGTATATAAAGTAAAAAAAAACAATTTTAAAAGAAATTCCGATGAATATTTATGACGAAATATCAGACCAAGTTTATGTACAGTTTTATATTTACTACGGTACTATTTCCGCAAATGTCTTTAGAATTAAGACATTATATGTATTTGTCCCCTGACAGTCCTGTTTTACCTCGACTATGAGGCAAATAATAGCAAAAATCACATTTCTATAACACGTCTCTATTTCTTTGCAAAATTGGCTTTTCATGCAATACGTTTATCAACTATATACTGTTTGTGTGCATCAAAAAATATTTGTACAATGAAAAAATGAGGAGTGAAAAACACTCACGGACTTAAAAAAAATATTTTAAAGTAAGATTCAAACTTTTTCTTCAAGCTAAAAATCTGAACTAAAGTTATATCACAAATATTCAATTACAAGAAAAATATATAGAATTATTAAAATGACAAGAAAAACTTAAAATTTGTCCAAATAAACATATAGGGGTATATAAAAAATAGCTAGTTACCGATTCTCAGGCCAACTGAATACGAATATAAAATTTGGTAAGAATTGGTAACGCCGTTTCGGAGAAGAAAAGCCTTAGTCATCTTGGTTACAAAAAGCCAAGTGCAGCTTTCTGTGCGACTGTGCTATCAGGCAAAGTAGCCTGGTCTGAATTTCCTTCTTGTCTGAATGCCATCAACCCAAAAAGCATAACAGCGTTTACGATTCAGAAAATGGCATTGAAATCATCTGGTGTCATGCACATCACATTTATCGACTTCACTGTCTGGTAAAATTCTGCAGTATCATCGACACCAGGAACTGGTAAGGCACCATTAGATAATAATGGGTAGAATTTTAGATCTGTTAGGATACAATAAGATACAATAAAGAAATGGTAGAAAATGTAGAGGAAAAATAGCAAAGACTTTTCCAAAATGTATGTCTCGATATTGCCACCAGAGATGTAACCACTACCATCAAAATTAATCCTGATAAATTTACCAAATCAGGATGAGTTGTCATTATTGGCGTTACCAAAAGCTTCCAAAATTGGATTGGCTTGCAATAACTGTTGTTCAAGTTCACTAATTATAAGGGCCGAACTCGGTGACGCTCCTGATCTTTTAGGTTTTGATGCCGCCACATAGGCCAAATATTGGATGACTTTTTACGAATTTTCAGGTTAGTATATTGATGGTATGCGTTTATTTGATGATATTTCGTACTTCTCTCCTTGATAACTTCCTGTACATATTTAATGTTTAGGTCTCGATAAATTGTTTCGTTGGAGACATACCAGGGCACGTTCAGTTTAGCTCGTAGTATTTTTGACTGTGCTCTTTGAATTGTTTTTATATTGTACGTGCTCGCACATGGCCATAGCTTGATACGGCTTTATATATTAGAATCTTATTCGCGTATGACATCTTAGATCTTCTTCCAATTACCCAGTAAAGTTCACAAATTTTTTTGTCTATTTGCATACGCTTTGTCCTGATGTGGGTACTCCTTGTGAGTCCTCTATCGAGGTGAAGTCCTAAGTATTTTACAGAGTTGCTGTTTGGAATTTCTACATTGTTGATTTTTTTTGGTAAAAGTGATGTGGGCTGACTTAGTTGAGTTAATAGTAATTTTCCATTTGTGTGTCCACTGCTCTAGTTTGTGTATATAATTTTACAGCTGTTCCGAGGCCTTTGTGGCGTCGTCATGTATTGATAAAACCATCGTGTCATCTGCGAATGTTCCAAGAGTTATTTTGGGATCAGTTGGTATGTCATTAGTGTAGATGAGGTACAGGATTGGTCCGAGTACATTACCCTGAGGTACACAAGCTTTTATTGATTTTATATCAGATGAATCATTCTGCACTCTGACTCTGAAATATCCGTTCGATAAGTAGGACTCCAGTAAAGATGATAGTTCTTGTGGTAGACATTGATTTATTTTGTAGATCAAACCGTGGTGCCCAACTTTGTCGATTGCTATTTCAATAGCTTTCTTGTTTGAATAATCACAATAATTTAGCTTTCACTAATTTATATAGAATAGACACAAGTTCAGATAAAATAAGTTTATTAGGGACGGAAGTTAGTTTAGTAAAAATTAAGACTTTAGCAGACAATGTTGATATTAGGCATCGTTTCGTGATAAATTAAAATTTGTTGGTATATCGGGTACATCAATGAACTCCATCGGTAAGACAGATTTAAGATTTAAGTTAGGTAATAAGTTGGTTAGTTATACCTTCCATATAGTGAGAGATGATCTTCCAATAAAGGGAGATGGCAATCTAGGCATTGATTTTTTGAAAAAGTTTTGCGGTAATGTAGATATAAATAATTATAAATTAGATTTTCAAGACTTTGACTCACTTTTGTTGCATTATCCATCAATTAATTTGAAACCCAGATTCGAAGCCATTGTGAAAGTTAGTACTGATTCGAATTCAGTAGGAGTTATAGAAAAGTCAGAAATAAGCAATGGGGTTTTTATAGCGAATAGTTTAGTTTCTCCGGTAAACCTAGAATGTATTGTAAATATATTTAACACAAATGAACATATAGTTAAATTTGATTCTCCTAAGTTTCAGGTAGATAGAATACCAAACCCTATAGTTTTAGATAAGATTAGTGTAGGTAAATTCATAAACATTTGCCTAAATTCAAGTTCAGATAGGATTAAGTCAATCTTAGATAGTGTTAAAAAAACACATTTAAATAAAGAGAAGTCGCATTTTCTTACTAATATTTGTACTAAATTTAACGACGTTTTTTTATATATGGAGACAAGCTTTCTTTTACCACCTCAATTTGTCACGAAATTAATACTCCTTCTGGGACTCCACCCAATAATGTAAAACCATATTGTTACGGATGGGGGGTTAGTTAGACCCTTTCGGAATAGCTAATTGGATTTTACTCAATAACTATTCCGAGGATTTGATCTTATTGAATATATCAAGCAAAATATTTGACGTTCTCTACGTGCTCGGCGGTCCAGTCGGATGGCGGCTTCAAGTTCGGATATCTCAGTTCGCTTTAAATTCGGATGCTGAGGAAGAAATGAACTCCAAACACAAATAAGGAACACTTGCACTGATTAAAAAGTATTTATTTCATAAAGTAATAAGTAATGATCAAAATATATCACAAAAACTCATATGGAAAAGTACAAGTAAAACGGTGTACGTGACCAGCCAACGCGAGAGCGACTGTTCACCCGTCAGATCAGCTATTACATCCCAACCTTTGAGGATTGCCAGAGAAAAAGTGTTGTCTGAATATTAAAAATATTCTCTGGCGACATCTAACAGATTCTGGCGCAAACATATTCCCCAGTCTAAAAGGGATACCTTTTATAACCTTGCATTCTTTCGATATTGGCCACTCCAACCATTCTGTCGGCATCTAGAAATACTTCTACTCTCCTGAACACCCAATGGAGTAGGTAAATCCGACAAAGTCAATAAAGTTAAGAATCCTAGATCACCACTCAGCGAAGATATAAGTCTGGAGCTCCATCAGTAATACGTTAAAATACTAATTAATTGAAATGTTTTTTAAACACTTCGAAATGTGATAAAGAAATAAGGAATGAAAGTTTTTTTTTTCCAATCCTTCCAAAGGACCGAGTATATATAGAGTCGTTCTAAAAATCCTACACAAATAACCAATTCTTATATCTAACATATCGTTTAGGAAGTAGATCTTGGGAAACACCAATGGCTGCCTTTTGATCAGTAGGAATATGGAACCATTGTGCATTATGAAAGAGGTCGTGAATTTTTGATTTTATGTTGGCTACAAACGTTTTCCAACAAGTGATTAGTTCTACCAACCATTGGCGGACTATCATTGAATCATTAACATCATTGTAAATTACAGCCCCGCATGCTTGTTCGGAGCTATTCGTGAATCCAAGTACTAAAAATTTTCTGTGTTCCGAAGTTCCGGGATAATGTGGTACGTTATAGTTACTTAACTTGGATTCGGAATATATGGCTAACCAAGAAGTCATAATAAATGATGGTAGCGCTTCATCCCGATCAATCTTTAATTTCGAAATTTTCTTCATTAAGATTTTTATTTTAACAATAATAGAAGTAACAAATCTTGAAGAATTCCAAAGACGGGCAATTGCTGAAAGGAGATGACGTTTGGTCCACTTTCTCCACATATGATTTATACCAAAAGGATAATTATCCGATAAAGGATTCCATTTTAATCTTAAATTCTTTGATAAATTGTCGGCTTTGAAATCGCTAAGGACATGTTTATATAGAATATCAGGATTTGAATTAAGCTCAAGTATACTAGGATGCTTAGATTCCTTTTTCTTCAGTTCACAACGTCCAAACGAAACTGAAGTTTGCAAATCTCGGAAAATGGTTTTTGTATTTGCCAAAGACTCAATACTTGTGGCCATATCATTGTCATAAGAACGTGAAGATTGTGGAATGTCTTCTAGTTGTGACATCTTATCTTTTTCTTCATACAGATCTGCGTTTGAAGCAATGCATGAATTAATCGAAGTGCTGGACATTTGAGATAAATCGTTTTCTAAAATTGTTTCGGCATGTTTTATTTTTGCATAAAGCATTTCTGACGCTCTCGCGAGGGTATATTCCGGAATATAGCTAGGATTTTCTGACTGTCTCAATATATTAATTTCATCGGAAAGGTGCATGCATTGCTCACGCGCATTCTCAAGAAGGCATAATTTTTTACGAAATTGGATCTTACTTGAAGAAGAGCTAATCTGCTGAGAAATGTCGTAAGTTTCTTGGATGCTTGAAAAATACATTTCCCTCTTAGCTATAAGTCGATCGATCTCTGCACCAACGTCCAGTTCAGGTGCCATCTTGGATTAATATTTCCTTAATATACTCAATAAATCTTAATCAAAATTAGGATCCGGCTCGAAGGACCAATGTTACGGATGGGGGGTTAGTTAGACCCTTTCGGAATAGCTAATTGGATTTTACTCAATAACTATTCCGAGGATTTGATCTTATTGAATATATCAAGCAAAATATTTGACGTTCTCTACGTGCTCGGCGGTCCAGTCGGATGGCGGCTTCAAGTTCGGATATCTCAGTTCGCTTTAAATTCGGATGCTGAGGAAGAAATGAACTCCAAACACAAATAAGGAACACTTGCACTGATTAAAACGTATTTATTTCATAAAGTAATAAGTAATGATCAAAATATATCACAAAAACTCATATGGAAAAGTACAAGTAAAACGGTGTACGTGACCAGCCAACGCGAGAGCGACTGTTCACCCGTCAGATCAGCTATTACATCCCAACCTTTGAGGATTGCCAGAGAAAAAGTGTTGTCTGAATATTAAAAATATTCTCTGGCGACATCTAACAGATTCTGGCGCAAACACATATAGTATTCCTGAAGTTCATAAAAAGAAAGTAGATAGGCAAGTGCAAGAGATGTTAGACGATAACATTTTCGAGCATAGAACGAGCCCGTGGAATGCTCCTATATTACTAGTTCCCAAAAAAAGTGATAACTAGCTGTAAGTGGAATTTTGTCTTAAGGCAATTAAGGCATCGTGTCTTAAGGCAAATTGCTGAAACTTTCCGTACCGTAATTAAAAATTCGAGTAATTAAAAATAATCAATAATAATCAATAAAGGTTGATCAATGATTTGAAACTTTTAATAAAATTTCGAACCATATTGAATCATTTATTTTGAAATATTTTGGTAATTCTGAACTTTTTTTTTCAAAGCAATCGTACTGCTTTGAGGGGGTCTTCCTATGTGACGGCCTGTTTTTTAGGGATATTTTAGGATTTTTTTTCTACGACCAGTAAATATTTAGAGCTTCAAGTTTTTATCATTTATTAACACATATGTGAACAGCTAAAATTTCAGCGAAAAATATTCAGTCAAACTAGAGTTACAGCGCTCTGAACACCCCCGCCTCGAAAAAAAGAGCTCCCACTTCCTCCACGATTCCGGCTGATCGGCTTATCTGAAAGAAAAAAAATAAATGGCGTTTTAATTTGTAGGCTTAGAAGCACGGAATAAACTATAATCAAATGAATATAAAAAAATTGGATTTTTGATAGACATTTGAAATAAAAGTTGCAAATTAGGCGTTCTTTTTTTTATAATAGTTCATTCTATGCGTTTAAATATATTGAGTGTGCCCTGTAAATTTCAAGTAATTCGGTCCAGCCGTTTTTGAGATACAATGGAGGAAAGTCTGAAAAACACAGTTTTGAGAAAAACGCAAGTCCGTTAAAAACTATTAAAATATCAACTTACTCTCAATGGGCAATGCCTGGTGTATATAGTATTCCTTCCTCTTCCTCGTGAAACTCTTTTGAAGCAGATTGTTTAGCTCTTCATCCCGTTTCTCAACATACGCTTGGGCTTCACGACCAACAGGGCATCCCATAATCGACATAACTTTTAAAATACTTTGAAAACCTTCATTAAAGATAATAACTGCTGAGTTGCTAGCAATTTCAACAATTTTGGGACCAGAATGAAAATGTTTAGGAGCGAAAGTCCAAATCAAAGAATTCAAAGATTCGTTATTGTTTTGTGTCTCTGCTCCTAAACAAACTTTGTATAAACGGATATATAAATAAATGGGAGGCCGGGTATAAAGCTGGTACACAATAGGCCCGAGCTCTAACTGCCAACTCAGCGCTCCGAACCGCACTTTTTTTTACCTGCTGTATCTTTAAAACGACTTCGAATTTTCTAAAATCGCTTTACTACCGTATTCTAGACATGTTAAGGGAGCAATTTATGAAAAAAAAATCGATTTTTTCAACCCATCACATAGAAAGACCCCCTTAACTGCATAAAGACGAAATATCGAAGCGCGTAAGCGCCGCGTCGCCGTCTAACGCGTAAAGATTGGTACGGAAGCCATAGGAATGTAAACAAAATTTATACTTATTGTTAAAATCTCTATAAAATATCAGATAATTTGATATGCATATGTCTAATGTTCATTTTTGACCCCAAAATGTTATTTTTTTTACCTTTTTTGTTGGATCTCCAAAACCGCTAGACCTGCCTTCAGAAAAATTTGATCAATTTTTGTCAATACAAGTAAAATGTTTTCTGAATTATTCAAATCGAACGCTCCGTTCTCTTAGAAACTGGGTTACCAAAAATTTGTATCCCCACCCACACACATACATCCATTTTTTCTAAGGTATGCCAAAATGTTCAGAAACCTCTAAAAGGTAAAGATATATAAAAAATTTCATTTTCGAATTTTTTGCTATTACTATAACTTGCCCTACAATAAGTTAATAATAACCAAAGGTGGCGATTGGTTGTTGATTATCAAAAATTAAACAATTCCAACTATTGGCGATTCCTTTCGATTACCAAAAATAACGAAAGTTTTAGATCAGTTAGATAATTCAAAATATTTCTCTACTCTAGACCTCGCCTCAGGGTTCCATTATTCCCAATTAGTGCAGAGGATAAATCAAAAACAGCTTTTTCCACACCTTCTAGCCATTTCGAATTCAAACGTATGCCGCACGGTTTAAAAATGCACCGGCTATGTTTCATCGCTTAATAAACTCTATATTTATATTTATCGGGCTACAAAGTGTAAAATGTTTTGTTTACCTTGATGATATTGTGATATATTCAAATACTTTAAAAGATCATGGCAATAGACTGGAAATGACGTGAAATTCTGGAAAGACTTAGACAAAATAACTTACGGTTACAGCCAAACAAATGTAATTTCTACTGTAAAGAAGTATACTATTTAAGACATTTAATCACTCCCGAGGGAATAAAACCTGACCCCTTCCAAACAGACGCAGTTTTGAATTTTCCTATTCCAAAAAATTCTAAAGCCTATTCTAAAGCAAGCCTTCCTAAGCCTTGCGGGCCTAGGCGTTTATTAATAGGAGTTTTATTAATAACTTTTCTAAAACTTCCAGATTCCTTAGTAATCTATTAAAAAAATATGTTATATTTAATTGGACCTCGCAAGAACAACTAGCATTTGAAAATTTGAAATCTGCTTTGATTACTACGCCAGTTCTTATTTATCCAAACTTTGAAAAACAATTTAATTTAACTACTGATGCTTCAGGCAAAGCTTTAAGTGCTATTCTCTCCCAGGGTGAGATTGGCAAGGATTTGCCTGCCGCATATGCCAGTTGAACTCTAAATAAGGCTGAATTAAATTATTCTACTATTGAAAAAAAATTACTTGCAATCGTATGAGCTGTACGCCACTTTAGACCTTATATTTTCGGCGTGAAGTTTACAATCGTTACAGATCATAAGCCTCTCACATGTCTGTTTAATTTAAAAGATCCAGGCTCACGTTTAATGCGTGTAAACTTGAAGAATTTAATTTTGAAATCGTTTACAAAAAAGGGAGTAGCAATACTAACGCAGATGCGTTGAGTCGTATTTATAATGTAATTACTGATGGTATTAATAATTTTAGAGAAACACTTTCTTCTCAAATAATCACAAATAATAATATAATTGAAGGAAGTAACTAAGCTCCCATATTTTATTTTCAAAAACCCAAAGTAAATATAATAGAACAAATGAATTAATTGCTTAAAATAAAGGGGTAGGAGATTAAATGTAAAGGAATTATAACATATGTTAAAGATAAAGATATTTTTATTTTTTTTTGATTACAAGAAATACTGAAAATGATTTGACTAATTTTGAGATCTTATTCACCACTATTACTAAGTTAAAAGACTTATGCTTACAATTAAATGTAAAGGAATTATCACTACCAATTCTTGTTAACAAGACTGATAACTTAGACTGGACAGAAGTACGTTCCATGTTACGATATATTTTTAAAAATCATGACATTACCATTTTTATTTACAATTATCCTCTTGAACATATATTGACAGATGACGACAAACCACTAAGCCACTTTGTGGACATCAAAGTTTTAAACGTACTTCAAAAATAATTCTCATTGAACTGGCCTAAACTTCGACGCGATCTTCGAAAATTTATTAAAAATTGTGACTTATGTTAACTTAATAAAAGTTATCACTTGAATAAACATCCTATGATCATTACAAATACTCCTTATAAGCCATTCGAAAAATGTTCCCTCGATATAGTAGGGCCATTAATGGGGACTTTTAGGTTTAACAAATCTATACTAACATTTCAGGATTTGTTAACCAAGTTTAGTAGAGCAATTGCTAAAAGTCAGAGGTTTTCGATGAACACATTGTCTGTAATTATAGCATCCCAACAAAATTATTAACCGACCAGGGCACTAACTTCCTTAGTGCTTTGTTCAAAAGTACATGTAAGATACTTAAAATTTCTAAAATCCAAACCACTGCGTACGATCCGCAATCTAATGGCGCATTGAAACGATCCCATCGTACGTTATTCGAATATATAAGAAATTTGGTCAAACCTGATCAGTCGTATTGGGATAATTGGCTGCCTTATGTCATTTTTACTTTTAACACCACTCCACATTCAGCCACTGGCTTTAGTCCATTCAGACTCATTTTTGAACATAACCCCGAAATCCCATCCTCTCTCCACAAAGCTCCTAATCACCACTTAAACATTGAATTCAATCCGCAAACCAAATCGCCCGAAAAAACCTCATCCTAAATAAACACCTATCCAAAAAGTACTATGATCAAAATTCAAAGAAAACTGAGTTTAACGTTGGTGAATTGGTTCTATTAAAGAATGAAACTATTTATAGAGGAAAATCTAAAAAATTAATTATGCCATTGATTAGTCCATATGAAATTATTTCAAAGGACTCTTCTGTTAATTAACTTTCCGAAGGAGAAGTTTATGTTTTCATAAAAAAAATCCGATTCGCTAATTTTATGTTTTCTCGACGTTTCAAGCCATTCTGAATCGACTGAGACCAAATTTGGAAAAAATATGTGTGTGTATGTGTGTGTGCGTGCACCAACAGATTTTTTGCCGTAAATCGCTGTTTTCTCAAAACGGCTGGATCGATTTCAAAAATTTAAAAGCTATTCGAAGTATCTCGATGAGGACTATTGTTTGTCAGTTTTGTGCGACGATCGGCCAAGCCTTTTCTTTGTAAATAGCAGAGAAGTAAAAAGTTTTTCGTCCACGTTTTAGCCCGCAGTTCTGAATCGATTTTGAAAATTCAAAAATCGTTCGAAAGATATTAGTTGGGAATCGACCTGATTAGTTTTTGGTAGAGATCGGCCGGGCCGTTTTCTTGTAATAAAGTTTTTTTAAACAAAAAAAGGACGATTTTTATGATTATTTTTTTGTCGGTAGATACCATAGTCTTCTATATCATACTAAAATATTTCGGCCCTACGACAACAGGTTCAGCTTTAAAAATTCGTCAAAGTTTGCAAAAATTGGTATCGTTTTTTTGGCATTTGTCAAAATTAGACCTTTGATCGACGTTTTCTCAAAAACGCCTGATCCGATTTTAGAAATTTAGAAGCTATTTGATGTATTTCGGTGAGGACTATCGTTTGTCAGTTTTGTGTGACGATCTGCCAAGCCGTTTCTTTGCAATTTGAAAAAAGTGTTAAACTTTTCGTCCACATTTAAGCTCATCCTACCGAAGCGATTTCAAAAAATCAAAAACTGTTCGAAAGATATTAGTTGGGAAATGGTACTGATTAATTTTAGGTGAAAATCTACCGAGCCGTTTTTTTGTAATTAACTGTTGAAAAAAAGTGTTAAACTTTTCGTCCACATTTAAGCTCATCCTACCGAACCGATTTTAAAAAATCAAAAACTGTTCGAAAGATATTAGTTGGGAATGGTACTGATTAATTTTAGGTGAAAATCTACCGAGCCGTTTTCTTGTAATTAACTGTTGAAAAAAGTGTTAAACTTTTCGTCCACATTTAAGCTCATCCTACCAAACCGATTTTAAAAAATCAAAAACTGTTTGAAAGATATTAGTTGGGAATGGTACTGATTAATTTTAGGTGAAAATCTACCGAGCCGTTTCCTTGTAATTAACTGTTGAAAAAAGTGTTAAACTTTTCGTCCACATTTAAGCTCATCCTACCGAACAACAGATTTAAAAAAAATCAAAAACTGTTCAAAAGATATTAGTTGGGAATAGTGCTGATTAATTTTAGGTGAAAATCTACCGAGCCGTTTCTTGTAATTAACTGTTGAAAAAAAGTGTTAAACTTTTCGTCCACATTTAAGCTCATCCTACCGAACCGATTTTAAAAAATCAAAAACTGTTCGAAAGATATTAGTTGGGAATGGTACTGATTAATTCTAGGTGAAAATCTATCGAGCCGTTTTCTTGTAATTAACTGTTGAAAAAAGTGTTAAATTTTCGTCCACATTTAAGCTCATCCTACCGAACCGATTTAAAAAAATCAAAAACTGTTCGAAGATATTAGTTGGTAATGGTGCTGATTAATTTTAGGTGAAAATCTACCGAGCCGTTTTCTTGTAATTAACTGTTGAAAAAAAGTGTTAAACATTTCGTCCACATTTAAGCTCATCCTACCAAACCGATTTTAAAAAATCAAAAACTGTTCGAAAGATATTAGTTGGGAGTATTAAAAATATTATATGTAATAGGATTATAGTAGAATAATTCTAAAGATTTCTTAACACAATTATTTCTTATGCCTATTGTTAGTTTTGAATATAATTCTAAATCAGTATTATAACTTACGCGATTGAATAAAAGCCTAGTTTACATGTAAGTTGAATGCTTCGAAAGATACCATACCCTACAATATTATCAAATTCAATTTTTTATTGTGCATTTAATGATAATAGAAGTAATTATTGTATTTGTTTTCCTTTTTTATTTAATTTATTCTGCAATCTGTTTTACATGAGCATTAACATTAAGCAATTATTTTAATGTTAAATTTTTGAAGTAATACTACTAAATTCATAAATGAACACTTTTGTCACTAAACGATACTATTTTATAATTATTGAGTATTTTTCTCTTTGATATCAATTAGCCGATACTAATATTATAAATAAATACTTTCATCACAAAACAATACTATTTTTTAATTATTGAGTTTTTTTCTTTTCGATATAAATTGGCCGACACTATTATTATAAATAAATACTTTCGTTACAAAACGATACTATTTTACAAATGTTGAGTATTTTTCGTCTTGATATAAATTAGCCGACATTATTATTATAAATGAATACTTTTGTTACAAAACTATACTATTTTTTAATTAATGAGTATTTTTCTTTATGATATAAATTAGCCGACATTATTATTATAAACTAGCCGACCCGACAGACTTTGTCCTATCAAAAAAAATTGTAATGTGGCGGTGTTTTGTTCCTACCTTTTTTCTATTCTTTGCAAAAAATTATTCTGAACAGAACCGTCACCTTGGTAATAATTCGGTGTGAATTAAAAATAATTAAATAAAACACTATAATCATTTAAAAGTAAGTAATTTTAATCATGTAAATCATAATTCAAAAATCAGTTCAACTTTCATTGTAGTGCTTTGTGATAAACAATGCTTTTGTTTGATTACCTGGCGTATAGACAAACAAATCTGATGGTTTTCCAATACGGAAACAGACAGCATACAATTGTGAGAAACATGTGTCTTTCAAATTAATACCACAAACACTCAATGATACCTTAAACGCACTGGAAACTGTAGTCGTTTAATCTCAAGTAGCACATCAGTCAGAGTCATTGGGATGCACGGTGCGAGAACATCTTCTGCTTTATACTATCCTTTCAATATAGTTGCTTCCATCACGTTGTTTGGTAGTTTTTTTTATCGCTAACCTTGTGCCGTTGCAAAGGCGCGGTTGGTCGATATTTCGCAACATTATAATTGCCGATCCAACCTTTAATTGAAGATTGTGAGGTGACAATCCTAGCAAATCCAGCGCGTTTAAAAACTCCGGTGGATCGTCTTGGTTAGTTGCCGAATCAACGGATTTGCCTGTAATTTGTTCTTGAATTTTGAAATTTAATTCATTTACATCAATGTTTTTGGCTGCCAATATAGCTCGTTAATTAATACAAAGATATTTCTATGTTTATATAAATATATTAAAAATTAGATTATCAAAAACTACACAAAATGTCATAACGTAAATCATTCTTTTTTCTACAAACGTTGCCTACTCTATTGAAAAAGAAAATGGCTGTTTTTAGGGTTTTCCCGGCAATTATTCGATTTTTTCTCGCCGTAGGAACCATACTTGGACTTGAACGAACATTTTAAAAAAAGAATTGGCCGAATTGGTCCAGACATTGTTCAGTTATGCGCTTACCAATACATTTTGCGATCCATTTTTATATATAAGATGAATACTTTCGTCACAAAACTATACTATTATTTAATTAATGAGTATTTTTCTTTATGATATAAATTAGCCGATACTAAATTAATAAATTAATGCTTTTGTCACAAAATTATACTATTTTTTTATTGAGTTTTTTTTCATTTTGATATAAATTAGCCGACACTATTATTATAAATGAATACCTTCGTCACAAAACGATACTATTTTATAATTGTTGAGTATTTTTCGTCTCGATATAAATTAGCCGATACTAAATTCATAAATGAATACTTTCGTCACAAAACAATACTATTTTTTAATTATTGAGTATTTTTCTTTTTGATATAAATCGAATTTGAAAATAGTATCAAAAAATTATTGTTTTAAACTTCTCAAAATATTGAAAATGATGCTGATTTAACAGCATCAAGTACAGGCAATCGAATTTATCATAATATTGTAATTCGACCTGTAGAGAGTTTTAGATCTCCTTTGCTCTTATGTTTGATTTTGGTGAAAAGTACTCAATATTTGATACTGAGTAGTATCGATACTTTTGCCATGATACTTTTTTGGAATCGATTCTTTGCCTTGATTTTTTTTTCAGTACTCGGTATCGATACTTTGCCTTCATTCTTCTAACACTATTTAACATATGACGCATTTAAACAAACAAAAAGGGCCGACTATAAAGCTTTCTACAAAAACCTGAAAAAGCGATACATACAAAAGATGAAGCTAGAGAAAAAACAAACGAATATAAAAGACATTATAGGTTCTGATAACAAAAATATCGTAATTTGGAACATAATAAAAAAGGAAAATGGTAAGAATTTTACAGGTAATATAAGTCATGAAGCCCCTAGTGTTGAAGACTGCAATAATTTTTTCAAAAATGTAGCCATAAATGTAGTAAAAAGTCTGCCCCAGCCAATAATTGCAGCCGATGTCTAATTCACAAAGATATTTGTGAAGGGGCAAAGTATATTTTTAAATCCAACTACCCCAGAGAAAATTAATACAATGATTAAACGCTTAAAATATAAAACGTCGTTTGATGCCTTCGGCATTAATACAAAAATGGTAAAATCTGTCATACAGTACATTGCTGGACCGTTGTGCACGATAGTAAATAATATTTTCTCCACAGGAATCTTTCCAGAGAAAATGAAGCTGGCAAGAGTAGTACCATTATATAAATCAGGAAATCGCCAATCAGCAGCAAACTACAGACCCATAGCCATACTGCCAATATGTTCGAAAATTATAGAAATGTTATTAGCATTAAGAATTACAAGTTTCTTCGATGCTAATAATTATTTTGTAAAAAATCAATTTGGATTCAAAAAGAAAATTAATACAATTGATGCTGTGCTAGACTTGAACTTTATATCAAATTCACTGTAAGATAATAAACACTGTGGTGCACTATTTTGTGATCTCAGCAAAGCGTTTGATTGTGTTTCACATGACATATTTCTCAGGAAACTGGAATATTAAAGATTTAGAGGCGTAGCCCTTAAACTTATGCAATCATACCTATGTAACAGGTATCAGTTTGTGGATTGTAACAATATACGAAGTGAGATGGCAAGATTAAATGCAGAGGTTGCTCAAGGAAGTATTCTTGGACCACTTTTTTTTATCATATTTGTGAATGATCTATCACCGAACAATAGCTGCCACACAACGCAATTTGCAGACGACACAGCATTGGCGGTTGCGGACAAGGACATCGCAAATATGTATAGTACGCCCACAAGCAAGTTGAAAACTGGTGTTCAGCCAACAAAATTGTACCAAACAATAGAAAAACTGTCCATATTAACTTTACTTCCAGTAGGAGACATAAGGAGCTGCATGGAGGGGAAGTTAAATATTTGGGTCTCACTATAGACAGCCTGCTAACCTGGGCGAAGCACATAGATTCAATATGTTTTATGCTCTCAAAATCAATATATGCCATCGGAAGAGTTAGACGCATTATAAATGAGGAATGCGCCAGAGAGGCTTACTTTGCCATGTTTCACTCTGTATTCTCATATGACATATTGGCATGGAGACACTCGGTGAATACCTCCAAGATAATGGATTTTCAGAAGAAAGCTGTAAGGGCAATCGGAGGGGCCTCTCCTCGGGAGCACTGCAGACCCTTGTTTACTGTATTTAGAATACTGACTTTACATCTACCAGCAGCGCGATTACTGAGAAGTGACGCCCATGGCCACAACAGGCGGAAAAGGTATGCTATTGTACCTCCAAAACTGAAGCTGAAATCCTCGCGAAGGAACAAGCTGGGTGTCGAGATCTACAACAGGCTCCCCAATGAGTGGAAGAGTAAAAGCAGAAATGGTTTCAATGCTGCTGTTAAAAACATCTTATAGATCAACCTATCTATTTAATTAATGAATTTTTTAATCCAAGATAAATATTAATTGTCATTAGGTTAATCTTAGAGTTGTTCATAAATATAACTGATATTAGTTTAGTTATATTATAGTATTGCAATTAAAATAATAATTGTATTGACTTAAATTGTAAATATTGAATTTGAATAAAGTATCTATCTATCTATCTATCTATATAAATAGAAATCTGAATTATTTTCGATATACAAAAAAAGTTGAAATAATTTTTTTTTCAAAAGCAATTGTTTTGTCAGCACAAGCAGAAAGTTTTTTGAATCATTCTATTCAAATGCTTATTTCTCTCGAGAACTGCCATTTATTGTATATTTCGCTCTATATCTTCGAAATGGCTGGGCCTGCCTTTGCCATAATCTAATAGCCATTTCTCCCAATCATTACTAATTGAATGTTTTTTAGATCATTCACATCGGGTGCTCCGTGCTCTTAAAAACTCTACTCCTATTTTCTGCACTCTTTGCTCTTTATATCCGTAACGGCTAGACCTGCTTTTGCGAAAAAATAATTAGCACATCTCCGCATGAATACACTTCGACAGGGATGATACTGAATTTATACATGTGTGTCAGTTTTTACTGACACATTCGCAGCAATATATAACGACAATAACAGTCGTTAAAAACCATTTTGGAGTTTATATCTATTGTTTTTAACCCATTTTTATGCCCGTCAATACTGACCTCAATCGCTATCATAACCGACCCTCGGATATGAACGGTTGTGCCATTGGCCTTTTTTGTATGGTTTGATTTTATGTTCAAAATGCCATTTAATTTTTTTTCACCCAGCTAACTGGTAAGTTAACACTGGCTGAACAAAAACAGGCGACCGTACCCAGACTCCCATGATTTCCAAAATGTCAATCTTGTTTGGGAATCAGGAAAAATTAAATTAAATTTTGTTGAAAAGCAAGTTACGCAGGTTTTATTAATTCTATTATTCAATTGCATCTGAAATGATGAATAACATTTAAATAGTTTTATACAAATTTAATTTTATACAATATTTTACTTTACTAATTTATTAACTTCCCGAAGGAGAAGTTTATGTATTCATCAAAAAATCCCATTCGCTAATTTTATGTTTTCTTGACGTTTCAAGCCATTCTGAGTCGAATGAGACCAAGTTTGGTAAAAGTATGTGTGTGCGTGTGTGCGTGTGTGTGAACAATTTTTTTGCCGTAATTCGACGTTTTCTCAAAAACGTTTGGATCGATTTCAAAAATTTAAAAGCCATTCGATGTATTTCGAAGCCTAGCCGTTTCTTTGTAAATCGCAGAAAAGTGAAAATATTTTCGTCCACGTTTTAGCCCGCTATTCTTAATCGATTTTGAAAATTTAAAAACCGTTCATACTACCGAATCGATTTTAAAAAATCAAAAACTGTTCGAAAGATATTAGTTGGGAATAATACTGATCAGTTTCAGGTGAAAATCTACCGAGACGTTTTCTTATAATTAACTGTTGAAAAAAAAAATTAAGCTGATTTTCATGGAACTTTTTTTGGCGATATATAGCATGGTCTTATAGAACTTACTGAAATATTACGGCCTTACGACAAGTAGTATAATTTTAAAAATATATCAAAATTTGATAAAATGAGTAGTTTTTTTGGCGTTGATTAAAATTAAAATTACTCGATTTATTTGGTATAACAAAAGAATACTTGGTCTTAATGAATATACTAAACTATTATACTCCTACGGAAACTGGTTCAGTTATAAAAATTGTTGATTTTTGAAAATTTGCTTTTAAAAAATACTCCGAGTTAACGCGTTCGTTCGTTTTCAATTATGTGTAATAGATCCACTTATAATACTTTTAATCGCTCATAATTTAATTTCTATTTTATTGATTAAGTCGACAATTCACACATACCGGGAAGTTCATGTAACTTGCTTCAAGGCTAAATACCAATACCAAATAGTTTAATTTGTAACTAATTTTAACAATTCAATAATCATATGGTAAAATTAACACTAACTTGAAAAACAAACAATAATATTTCTAATCTCTTGTTCTAACTTTTTGTATATTTTGTTTTAAACTGATACTGATCACTAATCTCTATTTTTCCATACTTTTTTTTTCTTTTTCCTCTTTTTGCCTTACTACTCTGTTTTCGTTCAACCATCACTCTTTCTTAATCTCATCTGACACTCTATGGCCTTTCTAATCTCCAACTGCATTATCCCACAAGAACCGCGAGGGCGGCAGCCGGTATTCTCAGCAACGCCGTCGTGTCGCTCTCAGGGACTATCCGAAACCCCTTATCGTCCGCTATATACGAGACCTCGACGAGGTTGCCATTTGTGTCGGTATAACTGTAGACGCCCGTAACGGTCAGAATCTTATTGGGTCCAAAGAGTTCGCCCTCTTCCATGCGGGACTGACCGTCACTAGTTTTGATCCTGAAAAATGGGGAGTTAAAAATTTTACTTTTTAAAAATCATTAATCAAATTTAAAACACGAAATTCTAGTAAAGGACATATCGATATGTAATGGCAAGACCGATATATATTAACACTAAGACCGATTTATTTTAACACTAGATCTAACAAAAATAGTTGTATACTTATTACAAACGCGCGCAGTCAATATAGCAAATTATTAGTGGTGCTTTAAGATAAATTGCTTGGATTTCCTTTATCGTAATTAAACATTCGAGGGATAATCCTAGATCAGAAGCTGCCTAAAACAAAAATTGTAGTCTGTAAATAATTTCATTCGTCGTTTACAAAATCCACGCATTTATTCCAGCTAAGTCTAACCTGGTTAAAAAAACTAAAGTGGTCAAGATTTCATGCTGCATTTCTTTGCCATTTGGTTTGCCAAATCGAAAATTGTTTTTGGCTTACTTTTATACCCTGTAAGATCAGGATCTTAAAGATAGGCGGATAAAAAGATCCACTACGGATATTTCAGAAACAAGTGTAAACAATAAAAAATAGTAAATAAAAAGTATATAAAGTAAAAAAAAAACAATTTTAAAAGAAATTCCGATGAATATTTATGACGAAATATCAGACCAAGTTTATGTACAGTTTTATCTTTACTACGGTACTATTTCCGCAAATGTCTTTAGAATTAAGACATTATATGTATTTGTCCCCTGACAGTCCTGTTTTACCTCGACTATGAGGTAAAAAGGGAAAGAATATACATTTTAGAAAAATAGCAAAAATCACATTTCTATAACACGTCTCTATTTCTTTGCAAAATTGGCTTTTCATGCAATACGTTTATCAACTATATACTGTTTGTGTGCATCGAAAAATATTTGTACAATGAAAAAATGAGGAGTGAAAAACACTCACGGACTTAAAAAAAATATTTTAAAGTAAGATTCAAACTTTTTCTTCAAGCTAAAAATCTGAACTAAAGTTATATCACAAATATTCAGTTACAAGAAAAATATATAGAATTATTAAAATGACAAGAAAAACTTAAAATTTGTCCAAAAATTACTGATAAAGAATTAGGGGTATATAAAAAATAGCTAGTTAACGATTCTCAGGCCAACTGAATACGAATATAAAATTTGGTAAGAATTGGTAACACCGTTTCGGAGAAGAAAAGCCTTAGTCATCTTGGTTACAGAAAGCCAAGTGCAGCTTTCTGTGCGACTGTGCCATCAGGCAAAGTAGCCTGGTCTGAATTACCTTCTTGTCTAAATGCCATCAACCCAAAAAGCATAACAGCGTTTACGATTCAGAAAATGGCATTGAAATCATCTGGTGTCATGCACATCACATTTATCGACTTCACTGTCTGGTAAAATTCTGCAGTATCATCGACACCAGGAACTGGTAAGGCACCATTAGATAATAATGGGTAGAATTTTAGATCTTTTAGGATACAATAAGATACAATAAAGAAATGGTAGAAAATGTAGAGGGAAAATAGCAAAGACTTTTCCAAAATGTATGTCTCGATATTGCCACCAGAGATGTAACCACTACCATCAAAATTAATCCTGATAAATTTACCAAATCAGGATGAGTTGTCATTATTGGCGTTACCAAAAGCTTCCAAAACTGGATTGGCTTGCAATAACTGTTGTTCAAGTTCACTAATTATAAGGGCCGAACTCGGTGACGCTCCTGATCTTTTAGGTTTTGATGCCGCCATATAGGCCAAATATTGGATGACTTTTTACGAATTTTCAGGTTAGTATATTGATGGTATGCGTTTATTTGATGATATTTCGTACTTCTCTCCTTGATAACTTCCTGTACATATTTAATGTTTAGGTCTCGATAAATTGTTTCGTTGGAGACATACCAGGGCGCGTTCAGTTTAGCTCGTAGTATTTTTGACTGTGCTCTTTGAATTGTTTTTATATTGTAGTGCTCGCACATGGCCATAGCTTGATACGGCTTTATATATTAGAATCTCATTCGCATATGACATCTTAGATCTTTTTCCAATTACCCAGTAAAGTTCACAAAATTTTTTGTCTATTTGCATACGCTTTGTCCTGATGTGGGTACTCCTTGTGAGTCCTCTATCGAGGTGAAGTCCTGAGTATTTTACAGAGTTGCTGTTTGGAATTTCTACATTGTTGATTTTTTTTGGTAAAGGTGATGTGGGCTGACTTAGTTGAGTTAATAGTAATTTTCCATTTGTGTGTCCACTGCTCTAGTTTGTGTATATAATTTTGCAGCTGTTCCGAGGCCTTTGTGGCGTCGTCATGTATTGATAAAAACATCGTGTCATCTGCATTGTTCCAAGTATTTTGGGATCAGTTGGTATGTCATTAGTGTAGATGAGGTACAGGATTGGTCCGAGTACATTACCCTGAGGTACACAAGCTTTTATTGATTTTATATCAGATGAATCATTCTGCACTCTGACTCTGAAATATCCGTTCGATAAGTAGGACTCCAGTAAAGATGATAGTTCTTGTGGTAGACATTGATTTATTTTGTAGATCAAACCGTGGTGCCCAACTTTGTCGATTGCTATTTCAATAGCTTTCTTGTTTAAATAATCACAATAATTTAGCTTTCACTAATTTATATAGAATAGACACAAGTTCAGATAAAATAAGTTTATTAGGGGCGGAAGTTAGTTTAGTAAAAATTAAGACTTTAGCAGACAATGTTGATATTAGGCATCGTTTCGTGATAAATTAAAATTTGTTGGTATATCGGGTACATCAATGAACTCCATCGGTAAGACAGATTTAAGATTTAAGTTAGGTAATAAGTTGGTTAGTTATACCTTCCATATAGTAAGAGATGATCTTCCAATAAAGGGAGATGGCAATCTAGGCATTGATTTTTTGAAAAAGTTTTGCGGTAATGTAGATATAAATAATTATAAATTAGATTTTCAAGACTTTGACTCACTTTTGTTGCATTATCCATCAATTAATTTAAAACCCAGATTCGAAGCCATTGTGAAAGTTAGTACAGATTCGAATTCAGTAGGAGTTATAGAAAAGTCAGAAATAAGCAATGGGGTTTTTATAGCGAATAGTTTAGTTTCTCCGGTAAACCTAGAATGTATTGTAAATATAATTAACACAAATAAACATATAGTTGAATTTGATTCTCCTAAGTTTCAGGTAGATAGGATACCAAACCTTATAGTTTTAGATAAGATTAGTGTAGGTAAATTCATAAACATTTGCCAAAATTCAAGTTCAGATAGGATTAAGTCAATCTTAGATAGTGTTAAAAAAACACATTTAAATAAAGAGAAGTCGCATTTTCTTACTAATATTTGTACTAAATTTAACGACGTTTTTTTATATATGGAGACAAGCTTTCTTTTACCACCTCAATTTGTCACGAAATTAATACTCCTTCTGAGACTCCACCCAATAATGTAAAACCATATAGTATTCCTGAAGTTCATGAAAAGAAAGTAGATAGGCAAGTGCAAGAGATGTTAGACGATAACATTTTCGAGCATAGAACGAGCCCGTGGAATGCTCCTATATTACTAGTTCCCAAGAAAAGTGATAACTAGCTGTAAGTGGAATTTTGTCTTAAGGCAATTAAGGCATCGTGTCTTAAGGCAAATTGCTGAAACTTCCCGTACTGTAATTAAAAATTCGAGTAATTAAAAATAATCAATAATAATCAATAAAGGTTGATCAATGATTTGAAACTTTTAATAAAATTTCGAACCATATTGAATCATTTATTTTGAAATATTTTGGTAATTCTGAACTTTTTTTTTTTCAAAGCAATCGTACTGCTTTGAGGGGGTCTTCCTATGTGACGGCCTGTTTTTTAGGGATATTTTAGGATTTTTTTTCTACGACCAGTAAATATTTAGAGCTTCAAGTATTTTATCATTTATTAACACATATGTGAACAGCTAAAATTTCAGCTAAAAATATTCAGTCAAACTAGAGTTACAGCGCTCTGAACACCCCCGCCTCGAAAAAAAGAGCTCCCACTTCCTCCACGATTCCGGCTGATCGGCTTATCTGAAAGAAAAAAAATAAATGGCGTTTTAATTTGTAGGCTTAGAAGCACGGAATAACCTATAATCAAATGAATATAAAAAAATTGGATTTTTGATAGACATTTGAAATAAAAGTTGCAATTAGGCGTTCTTTTTTTATAATAGTTCATTCTATGCGTTTAAATATATTGAGTGTGCCCTGTAAATTTCAAGTAATTCGGTCCAGCCGTTTTTGAGATACAATGGAGGAAAGTCTGAAAAACACAGTTTGGAGAAAAACGCAAGTCCGTTAAAAACTATTAAAATATCAACTTACTCTCAATGGGCAATGCCTGGTGTATATGATATTCCTTCCTCTTCCTCGTGAAACTCTTTTGAAGCAGATTGTTTAGCTCTTCATCCCGTTTCTCAACATACGCTTGGGCTTCACGACCAACAGGGCATCCCATAATCGACATAACTTTTAAAATACTTTGAAAACCTTCATTAAAGATAATAACTGCTGAGTTGCTAGCAATTTCAACAATTTTGGGACCAGAATGAAGATGTTTAGGAGCGAAAGTCCAAATCAAAGAATTCAAAGATTCGTTATGGTTTTGTGTCTCTGCTCCTAAACAAACTTTGTATAAACGGATATATAAATAAAAGGGAGGCCGGGTATAAAGCTGGTACACAATAGGCCCGAGCTCTAACTGCCAACTCAGCGCTCCGAACCGCTCTTTTTTTTACCTGCTGTATCTTTAAAACGACTTCGAATTTTCTAAAATCGCTTTACTACCGTATTCTAGACATGTTAAGGGAGCAATTTATGAAAAAAAATCGATTTTTTCAACCCATCACATAGGAAGATTCCCTTAACTGCATAAAGACGAAATATCGAAGCGCCGCGTCGCCGTCTAACGCGTAAAGATTGGTACGGAACCCATAGGAATGTAAACAAAATTTATACTTATTGTTAAAATCTCTATAAAATATCAGATAATTTGATATGCATATGTCTAATGTTCATTTTTGACCCCAAAATGTTATTTTTTTTACTTTTTTTGTTAGATCTCCAAAACCGCTAGACCTGCCTTCAGAAAAATTTGATCAATTTTTGTCAATACAAGTAAAATGTTTTCTGAATTATTCAAATCGGACGCTCCGTTCTCTTAGAAACTGGGTTACCAAAAATTTGTATCCCCACCCACACACATACATTCATTTTTTCTAAGGTATGCCAAAATGTTCAAAAACCCCTGAAAGGTAAAGATATATAAAAAATTTCATTTTCGAATTTTTTGCGATTACTATAACTTGCCCTACGATAAGTTAATAATAACCAAAGGTGGCGATTGGTTGTTGATTATCGAAAATTAAACAATTCCAACTATTGGCGATTCCTTTCCATTACCAAAAATAACGGAAGTTTTAGATCAGTTAGATAATTCAAAATATTTCTCTACTCTAGACCTCGCCTCAGGGTTCCATTATTCCCAATTAGTGCAGAGGATAAATCAAAAACAGCTTTTTCCACACCTTCTAGCCATTTCGAATTCAAACGTATGCCGCACGGTTTAAAAATGCACCGGCTATGTTTCATCGCTTAATAAACTCTGTATTTATATTTATCGGGCTACAAAGTGTAAAATGTTTTGTTTACCTTGATGATATTGTGATATATTCAAATACTTTAAAAGATCATGGCAATAGACTGGAAATGACGTGAAATTCTGGAAAGACTTAGACAAAATAACTTACGGTTACAGCCAAACAAATGTAATTTCTACTGTAAAGAAGTATACTATTTAAGACATGTAATCACTCCCGAAGGAATAAAACCTGACCCCTTCCAAATAGACGCAGTTTTGAATTTTCCTATTCCAAAAAATTCTAAAGGTAATAAATCCTTCCTAAGCCTTGCGGGCCTAGGCGTTTATTAATAGGAGTTTTATTAATAACTTTTCTAAAACTTCCAGACTCCTTAGTAATCTATTAAAAAAATATGTTATATTTAATTGGACCTCGCAAGAACAACTAGCATTTGAAAATTTGAAATCTGCTTTGATTACTGCGCCAGTTCTTATTTATCCAAACTTTGAAAAACAATTTAATTTAACTACTGATGCTTCAGGCAAAGCTTTAAGTGCTACTCTCTCCCAGGGTGAGATTGGCAAGGATTTGCCTGTCGCATATGCCAGTTGAACTCTAAATAAGGCTGAATTAAATTATTCTACTATTGAAAAAAAATTACTTGCAATCGTATGAGCTGTACGCCTTATATTTTCGGCGTGAAGTTTACAATCGTTACAGATCATAAGCCTCTCACATGGCTGTTTAATTTAAAAGATCCAGGCTCACGTTTAATGCGTTGGCGAATTAAACTTGAAGAATTTAATTTTGAAATCGTTTACAAAAAAGGGAGTAGCAATACTAACGCAGATGCGTTGAGTCGTATTTATAATGCAATTACTGATGGTATTAATAATTTTAGAGAAACACTTTCTTCTCAAATAATCATAAATAATAATATAATTGAAGGAAGTAACTAAGCTTTCATATTTTTTTTTCAAAAACCCAAAGTAAATATAATAGAACAAATGAATTAATTGCTTAAAATAAAGGGGTAGGAGATTAAATGTAAAGGAATTATAGCATATGTTAAAGATAAAGATATTTTTATATTTTCTTTTGATTACAAGAAATTCTGAAAATGATTTGACTAATTTTGAGATCTTATTCACCACTATTATTAAGTTAAAAGACTTATGCTTACAATTAAATGTAAAGGAATTATCACTACCAATTCTTGTTAACGAGACTGATAACTTAGACTGGACAAAAGTACGTTCCATGTTACGATATATTTTTAAAAATCATGACATTACCATTTTTATTTACAATTATCCTCTTGAACATATATTGACAGATGACGACAAACCACTAAGCCACTTTGTGGACATCAAAGTTTTAATCGTACTTCAAAAATAATTCTCATTAAATATAACTGGCCTAAACTTCGACGCGATCTTCGAAAATTTATTAAAAATTGTGACTTATATTAACTTAATAAAAGTTATCACTTGAATAAACATCCTATGATCATTACAAATACTCCTTATAAGCCATTCGAAAAATGTTCCCTCGATATAGTAGGGCCATTAATGGGGACTTTTAGGTTTAACAAATCTATACTAACATTTCAGGATTTGTTAACCAAGTTTAGTAGAGCAATTGCTAAAAGTCAGAGGTTTTCGTAGAACACATTGTCTGTAATTATAGCATCCCAACAAAATTATTAACCGACCAGGGCACTAACTTCCTTAGTGCTTTGTTCAAAAGTACATAAAAGATACTTAAAATTTCTAAAATCCAAACCACTGCGTACGTTATTCGAATATATAAGAAATTTGGTCAAACCTGATCAGTCGGATTGGGATAATTGGCTGCCTTATGTCATTTTTACTTTTAACACCACTCCACATTCAGCCACTGGCTTTAGTCCATTCAGACTCATTTTTGGACATAACCCCGAAATCCCATCCTCTCTCCACAAAGCTCCTAATCACCACTTAAACATCGAATTCAATCCGCAAACCAAATCGCCCGAAAAAACCTCATCCTAAATAAACACCTATCCAAAAAGTACTATGATCAAAATTCAAAGAAAACTGAGTTTAACGTTGGTGAATTGGTTCTATTAAAGAATGAAACTATTTATAGAGGAAAATCTAAAAAATTAATTATGCCATTGATTAGTCCATATGAAATTATTTCAAAGGACTCTTCTGTTAATTAACTTCCCGAAGGAGAAGTTTATGTTTTCATAAAAAAAATCCGATTCGCTAATTTTATGTTTTCTCGACGTTTCAAGCCATTCTGAATCGACTGAGACCAAATTTGGAAAAAATATGTGTGTGTGCGTGCACCAACAGATTTTTTGCCGTAAATCGCCGTTTTCTCAAAAAAAACGGCTGGACCGATTTCAAAAATTTAAAAGCCATTCGAAGTATCTCGATGAGGACTATTGTTTGTCAGTTTTGTGCGACAATCGGCCAAGCCTTTTCTTTGTAAATAGCAGAGAAGTAAAGAGTTTTTCGTCCACGTTTTAGCCCGCAGTTCTGAATCGATTTTGAAAATTCAAAAATCGTTCGAAAGATATTGGTTGGGAATCGACCTGATTAGTTTTTGGTAGAGATCGGCCGGGCCGTTTTCTTGTAATAAAGTTTTAAAAAAAAAAAAATCGACGATTTTTATGATTATTTTTTTGTCGGTAGATACCATAGTCTTCTATATCATACTAAAATATTACGGCCCTACGACAACAGGTTCAGCTTTAAAAATTCGTCAAAGTTTGCAAAAATTGGTATCGTTTTTTTGGCATTTGTCAAAATTAGACCTTTGATCGACGTTTTCTCAAAAACGCCTGAGCCGATTTTAGAAATTTAGAAGCTAGTTGATGTATTTCGGTGAGGACTATCGTTTGTCAGTTTTGTGTGACGATCTGCCAAGCCGTTTCTTTGCAATTTGAAAAAAAGTGTTAAACTTTTCGTCCACATTTAAGCTCATCCTACCGAAGCGATTTCAAAAAATCAAAAACTGTTCGAAAGATATTAGTTGGGAAATGGTACTGATTAATTTTAGGTGAAAATCTACCGAGCCGTTTTCTTGTAATTAACTGTTGAAAAAAGTGTTAAACTTTTCGTCCACATTTAAATTCATCCTACCGAACCGATTTTAAAAAATCAAAAACTGTTCGAAAGATATTAGTTGGGAATGGTACTGATTAATTTTAGGTGAAAATCTACCGAGCCGTTTTCTTGTAATTAACTGTTGAAAAAAGTGTTAAACTTTTCGTCCACATTTAAGCTCATCCTACCGAACCGATTTAAAAAAATCAAAAACTGTTCGAAAGATATTAGTTGGGAATGGTACTGATTAATTTTAGGTGAAAATCTACCGAGCCGTTTCCTTGTAATTAACTGTTGAAAAAAGATACCGAACAACAGATTTAAAAAAAATCAAAAACTGTTCGAAAGATATTAGTTGGAAATAGTGCTGATTAATTTTAGGTGAAAATCTACCGAGCCGTTTCTTGTAATTAACTGTTGAAAAAAAGTGTTAAACTTTTCGTCCACATTTAAGCTCATCCTACCGAACCGATTTTAAAAAATCAAAAACTGTTCGAAAGATATTAGTTGGGAATGGTACTGATTAATTTTAGGTGAAAATCTATCGAGCCGTTTTCTTGTAATTAACTGTTGAAAAAAGTGTTAAATTTTCGTCCACATTTAAGCTCATCCTACCGAACCGATTTAAAAAAATCAAAAACTGTTCGAAGATATTAGTTGGGAATGGTGCTGATTAATTTTAGGTGAAAATCTACCGAGCCGTTTTCTTGTAATTAACTGTTGAAAAGAAGTGTTAAACATTTCGTCCACATTTAAGCTCATCCTACCAAACCGATTTTAAAAAATCAAAAACTGTTCGAAAGATATTAGTTGGGAGTGGGAATAATATGCAAATGCGTCCAGTGCATCTGTGCACATACAACTATTATATGTAATAGGATTATAGTAGAATAATTCTAAAGATTTCTTAACACAATTATTTCTTATGCCTATTGTTAGTTTTGAATATAATTCTAAATCAGTATTATAACTTACGCGATTGAATAAAAGCCTAGTTTACATGTAAGTTGAATGCTTCGAAAGATACCATACCCTACAATATTATCAAATTCAATTTTATTTTGTGCATTTAATGATAATAGAAGTAATTATTGTATTTGTTTTCCTTTTTTATTTAATTTATTCTGCAATCTGTTTTACATGAGCATTAACATTAAGCAATTATTTTAATGTTAAATTTTATTTTGTTTCTCTGTCTATTCTCAATATTTATTTGTTTTTTAAGCCTTCGTTCCACATATAAGCGGTGTTAAAATTTTTTATATAGTTTTTATTCTGATTATAATTGTATATTTTTTGTAATTAATTTGAATAAAAAAATGTGCAATAACTATTTCGGAACAATATAACGTAATTTTATTTAAAAGCCGCTACTTTTTCATAAAAAAATAAATATTAATTTATAGTCATTGAGTATAGTCTCATTACAAACTCTTACAAAAATTATTATATTTTTGTTTCTATATTCAAAATTTGATACTTTTGTTGAAAATAAGTACATACATTAGTTCGTTAAGTAATTCTATTAAAGTTATATTTTAAATTCTAAATTAAAAAGTCTTCACTTTCGTAAATAGGTAATTATGTTTAATAGTCAAATATTTCTGGTGAATCAATATTTTAATTCGAAACAATGATATTTTTGCAACTTCATAAAATAATATAATAATAATTTCGTTGAATGTCTCATATGCACCATAAAATTACTCGGTTACTCTATTTCTAAAACGTACTATTATTGCTGTGCGCAATAAAGGGTAGTTAAAAGTAGAACTGTCAAGAACCGTCATTTTCAAGAGCCGGTTCCAAAGTGCTTTTTTTAATTACTTTGAATTACTTTGAAGCATATTTTTAATTTTTTTAATAGTTTCTCAATTGAAGTTTTTGATACCCATAGCAAGAGGCGGTTTCTTTTGGTCAAGTGAATTTACAAAACTGGCTGCATAAGTATTAAGAAAAATAACATTTTATTAAAAGTATTACAACAAAACGCCTTAGTTTGACTGAAATAAATAGCTTATTTTATAAAAAGTAAGTTAATTTCATAGAAATATAAAAATTTCATACTTTGCTATTTATATTTATTTTTTTATCTAAGCTCTTCCCACTATGTAATTCGACCCTTGCAGTCGAATGACCCATGCAGAAGATGGTGAAAGTGGAGCTTATGATCATAATATTAGTAAATGTACTAATATATTTATATATACTAGCTGACCCGGCAAACGCTGTTTTGCCATCAAAAATATTTTTCCGCATTGCAAAAGTTCTTATAATATACATGATATATTAATAATAATGTTACATTTTTATTACACGAATTTCTTTACATTTTGATAATTAATTCGAACGCATCATAGTGCTTTGTTTATTTTAATTTTATTTATGTCAAATAGTGAAATATTTTTAATCAATGAATAAATTAGATTTTAGTCTGAATCATCGCAGTACCATTATCTAAATATATAATTTTTATATAAATATCAGATTTTTTACTTTTGCATTTAATTTTAAAATATTGAATGTCAATTTCAAATATCCAATATGCACTAAATTTTTAAATGCCAAAATATTTCCTTTTTGGTTCGAAATTTAATATAATATGATATAATTTATATCTATAATTTGATTGCCAATATTGCCTATAACATAACTTGGAATAATTAATTTATTTGTATCTTATTGAAGTCGTTAAAAATTCATTTTTTTTTGAGCTGTCAGAATTTTGTTTATGATTAATGTTAAATTCAATATGTCGCTTTTTTATTGTGATCTATAATGTTTTAATCACTTATCATATAATTTTCGACTGCAAATTGATATTCATACTATCCCTGAAACTAACATGGATAAAGTTCTGAGAAATCCGAGTCCAAATCTATAAAATGTTTGATTTTTGGCACTTTTATTAATTTTTTATCAATTTTTGTACTGTATAATATTTATATATATATATATATATATAATATATATATATATATACTAGCTGACCCGGCAAACGCTGTTTTGCCATCAAAAATATTTTTCCGCATTGCAAAAGTTCTTATAATATACATGATATATTAATAATAATGTTACATTTTTATTACACGAATTTCTTTACATTTTGATAATTAATTCGAACGCATCATAGTGCTTTGTTTATTTTAATTTTATTTATGTCAAATAGTGAAATATTTTTAATCAATGAATAAATTAGATTTTAGTCTGAATCATCGCAGTACCATTATCTAAATATATAATTTTTATATAAATATCAGATTTTTTACTTTTGCATTTAATTTTAAAATATTGAATGTCAATTTCAAATATCCAATATGCACTAAATTTTTAAATGCCAAAATATTTCCTTTTTGGTTCGAAATTTAATATAATATGATATAATTTATATCTATAATTTGATTGCCAATATTGCCTATAACATAACTTGGAATAATTAATTTATTTGTATCTTATTGAAGTCGTTAAAAATTCTTTTTTTTTTGAACTGTCAGAATTTTGTTTATGATTAATGTTAAATTCAATATGTCGCTTTTTTATTGTGATCTATAATGTTTTAATCACTTATCATATAATTTTCGACTGCAAATTGATATTCATACTATCCCTGAAACTAACATGGATAAAGTTCTGAGAAATCCGAGTCCAAATCTATAAAATGTTTGATTTTTGGCACTTTTATTAATTTTTTATCAATTTTTGTACTGTAAAATAATGGATGATTATTTATCAAAATTGTAATATTTAGACTATAATTTTAGATGTATACTTTTTATTTTGGCATTGAATTATTTTCATTAAAATCAAGTGAAACATAAATATATTTATTTGATATTTATATAAAACATATAATTAAAATATGCATTAAAATCATATTGTCTATAAATAATATGTCATTTTATAAATAGTATTTATTACTTTGGTGCTTGATATGGGTATGAATTTGTAATAAAATATATTCTTTCTGACAAATAGTTAAAAACTTGTTATAATTTTCAAAATTATTTGACATTTCATACTTCAAAAATTAATTCACTCGCATCATAGCGTTTTGTTTATTATACTTTTGTTATGTCAAATACGTCAATATTTATTTATTATAAATTAATATTTATTTTAAGTGATCAATGAATATATTATATGCTTGTTAAATTCATAAAAAAGTGCAAATTCAACACGGGAATATTGTGGAAATAAATATTTTTTTACATAAAGATCTGATTTTTGACATTTGCATTTCATTTCAAATTAATTATAACTGTCAAAATATTTTCTTCTGGATCGAAATTTAATATAATATGATATAGTATTTAGTTTGTCTAGTTTATTTTTGTCAGATTGCAATGATACCTTCAGATTGTACTATTCCATTTAAGAGGTTACAATTTTCTGTATGATTAACGTTTGCGATGGCAATCAAAATTTATCTCAACTCATATAATAATAATATTTTATTTTAATTACACAAATTTCTTTACACTTCGATAATTAATTCCAACGCATGATGCAGGTGTTTTGTTTATTTTAATTTTGTTTATGCCAATTTTTTTAAAAATTAATGAATAAATCAGGTTTCAGTCTAAATTAACAAATCAGTATCTTCATCTGAATATACAATTTTTTATATAAATATTTGATTTTTTACATTTTCATTTAATTGAAAAATAGTGAATGTCAATTTCATATATTCAATATGCAGTATATTTGTAAATGTCAAAATATTTCCTTTTTGGTCGAAAATTAATCTATGATATTTATTTTACAATATTGTGCTGTATCTATAATTTCTTCGGCAATATAACTTGGAATAATTAATTTATTTGTTTCTTATTGAAGTCGTTAAACATTTGTTTTGTGAAATGTCAAATTTTTGTTTATGATTAATTTTAAATTCAATATGTCGCTTTTTTATTGTGATCTCTGATCTATAAGGTTTTGATGAAGTTTTGGTATCCGAAATAATTTGGTAAGCTAATCAAATAAATATAAATTGTAAATCTATTTATATAATTGTTTTCATAAATTTTGACAAATGACATTTGACGATTTTCATGTCAACATTTATTCAAATTTATAAACATTGACTTTTAATTAGATTTAAAACTATAAATTGTAATTTTGAATATAGCATTTCATCTAATTTGGATATAAATGTTGGATATACAATAAAAAAGCGACATATTGAATTTAACATTAATCATAAACAAAATTCTGACAGTTCAAAAAAAAAATGAATTTTTAACGACTTCAATAAGATACAAATAAATTAATTATTCCAAGTTATGTTATAGGCAATATTGGCAATTAAATTATAGATATAAATTATATCATATTATATTAAATTTCGAACCAAAAAGGAAATATTTTGGCATTTAAAAATTTAGTGCATATTGGATATTTGAAATTGACATTCAATATTTTAAAATTAAATGCAAAAGTAAAAAATCTGATATTTATATAAAAATTATATATTTAGATAATGGTACTGCGATGATTCAGACTAAAATCTAATTTATTCATTGATTAAAAATATTTCACTATTTGACATAAATAAAATTAAAATAAACAAAGCACTATGATGCGTTCGAATTAATTATCAAAATGTAAAGAAATTCGTGTAATAAAAATGTAACATTATTATTAATATATCATGTATATTATAAGAACTTTTGCAATGCGGAAAAATATGTTTGATGGCAAAACAGCGTTTGCCGGGTCAGCTAGTATATATATATATATATAGATTTCAAAGCAGAAACGTATATTTAAGGCAATAAATTTTAAAAATTCCTTCGAGTTTGCTAATTAATTTTGAAATATTGCATATTTTAAAATAGTGTTATATATATAAATAACAAATATATAGAATAATATATACTTGAAACATAAACTAATATATGTAAATAATAAACATAAACTGATTTTTTTTTTTAAAAGTGACAATTTTAAAAGTAGAACATAGAAGTTATCAACTTCTATATCGTTTGAAATGTTGTTGAAATAGATAAATATTTAGTTTCAGAAATAATAGTTTAGACGGATTAACAAAATTCGGCTCTAGTAGTCGGGTGTTGCCTATTGAAAATAGTTGGTGGTCTTACTGAAAACACATGTCAAAGTATGATTTGGAGAAGTCATTAAAATCTGGTTCGCAATAAAAAAATTCAGACTAATGCATATAACAATGTTTAGTTTCTCAGAAGTAAGTTAGCATAATATTATCCAGTCAGATTTTCTGGCTAAAACAAAGTACTCCTTCGCGAAAGAAATAGGTTTAACTTCTTAATTCGTATAAGTTAATTAATTTTGAATCGAAATTAGGATTTGAAATAGAAATAAATAATGTCTTGAGTTATTATATTTGAATATTTGAAATGTTGAGTTAAAATTAATTAGAATTAGAACGTTGTAGGTGATTAAATGCTACAAAAAAATGCAACGGTTGCCGTTTCTCAAAATTTGGGAACCGGTTTCAGAACCGGAACCGCGCTGGACCCGGATCCGGTTCACAGCTCTAGTTAAAAGCTTCAATTGAAATTATGATTTTGGGTAAATCCGTAAATCCTCAGAGTATATATATATATATATATATATATATATATATATATATATATATTAGTGATGTGCCAAGTCGAATCAAGTGATTCGAATCATTCGAATCAAGCCTTTAACGACTTGATTCGAATCAGATATTACTTGATTCGAATCAACTCGCATCAAGCCGCGAAATATTTACTGTGATAAGATATGTATTAACACAAATTTTTCATAAATATAAAATTTTTCATAAATATAAATATAAAAAAATGTTTTAATTTAATTCAATATTATAATAATATAAAAAATAAATATCATAAATATAAAAAATAAATAATGAATTAAATCATGCGAGCCACCCGACTTTAATATGCTTAAATGTATCAGCCAACTCCAATCGTCTTTGTGTGACTTTAACCGCATTCATCGACTAACTATATCATCCGACTTCATATGACTCAAACCGAATCAAGCGGCGATATGAGTTATTCCGACTTCATGACTCAAACCGAATCAAGCGGCGATATGAGTTGTTCCGACTTCATATGAGCCAACTCGAATCAAGCGGCGATATAAGTTGTTCCGACTTCATATGAGCCAACTCGAATCAAGCGGCGTTACGAGTTATTCCGACTTCAATTCTGATTCGAATCATCCCGACTTCAAGCCGTTCGAGCGATATGAGTTCAAGCGATATGAGTTAACCGTATGGGCGATACAATGCATCGTCGTTCTTGCGAGTTTATTTATTTTACGGAGCGCTGAGAGCGATTTTATTCGTGAAATATCAATACCCAATTTTGATAATAATTAAGTGTTTTAGATTTTAAATGTTATCAGAATAAACCACTCGAAATTATGAAACGAGTTTCGGGAATCTTTCAATATAATTCTCTTTTGAAACAATTACTAAACACCAGAAAGTCAGTAAATAATATGTTAACTTCTGATTATGTAAGTAATGGCAAATTCACATTAATGAAATTAACTTTCAGCTCTCAGTTTAGATGCGATCCTTTACTGATTACATAGTAAAATAAACAATCGACCCATGATTCCAAATATTATTTTATATGCTTTAGTGATGCACAATTGTTTGGTAATCTATTATTGTAAATTAATTTGAAGATATGTTTTAGCCGTCCTCAAAATTACATCATTTTTAGTAATTTTCAGAATATACTTTTTGATAGTGATTTATGTTTACAATTTCTACTTTGTTGGTTATATTGGTTAAACTGACAATTTTGATTATAAATTTGGATCACTTTTACTAAATTAATACATCCATGATTTTTTTTGTCCATATATATACTTGATTCGAGTTGATTCGAATCATGATTCGAATCAGGTTTTTTTCTGATTCGAATCATTCGAATCGAGAATTTTTCAAGTCGGCACATCACTAATATATATATATATATATATATATATATATATATATATATTATGTAGCATTTCATCAAATTTGGATATAAATGTTGGATATTTCTATATATGTACATGTTTTTGAATTTTATTTTTTGAAATGTCAATTTTTTTTTCAAAAATTATATATCCAAATTTCCTTTAATTTTGACATTTGTCATTTTAGTGTTTTGTTTTTTTTTTTGGTCATTTTCTGTCAAAATTTTTAGAAATTTATAAAAATTATATATTTATATTTCAAATTTACTTTTCAAAATTTCCTATAATCTAAGTTGGATATATATGCACACGATGAGCCATTAAAATTTAAAATCGGTCCAGTAGTTTGGGCGTCCATCGCGAACCAACATCGTGACACGAGATTTATATATATATAGATATGAGTGAGTTCTTGAGGGCGATACATCAAACAAAGAAAAGCCAAAGATTTATAAAATAATCTTTATTTCCAAACGTTTCGACATTCAATTTAATGTCATCATCAGTGGATCTAAAAACAGTATGAAAATTAGTATATCTAGGTAATTATAATATATGTGGATTGGTAAAGTAACTATACAATAAGAGAAAAATTAACAAACAGCAACACTTAACAACAAACCAAATATAAAATATAGGAAAGGTAGTAGAGACTAGAATTAAATAAATAATTAAAAAATATAGGCAAAAATATCTAAGTACACTCATATAAACCTACGCATATATACATACACATATACACACATATACATATATTTATATATATATATATATATATATATATACATGCACATATACATATACACACACATGCAAACATATAATACACATATACATATACAGATACAACAATATATACCTATATATGTACACATATACATGTACGACTATACATATATAAATATACGTATATACATATATGCAACGTGCATGCATATTCACAACGACGTACATGTACATGTATGAAACATACATATACTCATACCTATCTATGTAACTATAGCTATACACGTATACACATACATATACGCATAAACATGTATATATATACATATATACACACATACATATATACATATATACATACATATATATATATATATATATATATATATATACTAGCATACCCAGCCTTGCGTTGCAACGGCCCTTATTAAAATCCACCTGATTGAAATTTGAATCCGTTTGACAACCAAATTTCAAACCTTTTGTTATAAAAAAATCATATCAGTCCAAATATAAATAAAATCCGGATTGAAATTTGAATATGATGGATCAATCCTATTGATTAGTGTTTTTTTTTAAACTTAAATAATAAATAAACTGAAATAATTAAACATTTGAATAAATGAGTACATTACAAAATGTATAATGAAAAACCAAGCGATTTTTATAAATTTGTTATATCTTATTTGGTATTACGTCCTATTTACCTTTAGCTAACATTTTAACATGTTCTACGATGCTTTATTTAGAAATGGTTTCGCATACTATTGGTCACATACTATTGGAAACTTGCTATAAGCCTTTAATATTTTCTTTGAAAATTTTCCATAAATTAATGATTAGACAGTCATCGATTTCAATGCATTTTTTTGAAATTTGTGTTTACTTACAAAACATAATATAAATTTCCGACTATAACTTCATATTCATACTATCCCTGAAACTAACATAGATAAAGTTCTGAGGAATTCGAGTTCAAATCTATGTTTGATTTTTGGCACTTAGAAATTTAATATAATATGATATGATATAATATTTAGTTTTCAATCATGATTTATATTAATTTTTTTAATGTTTACCTGAATGAACAACTTAAGCAAATTAAATCTTAATCATAAATCAATTTATTCATAAATTTCCCGGAATATTAACAAACGTCATTTTCGGCATTTGTTTCAAATTCGTAACCGCCCAAATTTATTTAAATTTGATAAATTTTATTATTCTGTATCTTAAATATGATTTGTAATATAAGTTGGAATAATTAATGTATTTGTTCTTATTTGAATTCGTTAAAAATATTAATTTTTTTGACCTGTCAAAATTTTGTTTAAATTTATAAACATTATATATTTCTATTATTTTTAATATAGCATTTTACCTAATTTGGATATAACTGTTGGATATATTACAATATACCTGTTCCTTTTTCAATAAGTATTAAATAATATATTTTTAGAATTGTCAATTTTTTTTCAGAAATCATAAATTGTTTTTTCTCGAAGTTTCCATAAATATTGACATTTGTCATTTTAGTGTTTTGTTTTTTTTTCAGTAAATTTCTGTCAAAATTTATGGAAATTTATAAAAAAATATAAAACTAAATAAATATTTCCTTCTTGGTCGAAATTTAATATAATATGATATAATATATTTCTCAATAATGTTTTGTATCTACAATATTGCCTATAACAAAACTTGGAATAATTAATGTATTTGTTTCTTATTGAAGTCGTTAAAAATTCAATTTTTCTGAATTGTCAAAATTTTGTTTATTATTAATATTAAATTTAATTTGTCGTTTTTTTATTGTGATCTATAATGTTTTGAGGAAGTTTTGGTATTCGAATTAATTTCGTAAGCAAATCAAAATATAATTATAAATCTATTTATCTAATAATTTGTATAAATATTGACAAATGTCAATTCACGTTTTTTTAATGTCAACTTTTATTTAAATTTATAAACATTGATTTTTAATTAGATTTAAAACTATAAACAGTAATTTTGAATATAGCATTTCATCAAATTTAGATTTAAATTTTGGATATTTCTATATATGTACATGTTTTTGAATTTTATTTTTTGAAATGTCAAATTTTTTTTTCAAAAATTATATATCGAAATTTCCTTAAATTTTGACATTTGTCATTTGTGTTTTTTTTTTTTTTTTGGGCATTTTCTGTCAAAATTTTTAGAAATTTATAAAAATTATATATTTATATTTTAAATTTACTTTTCAAAATTTTCTATAACCTAAGTTGGATATATATGCACACGGTGAGCCAATAAAATTTAAAATCGGTCCAGTAGTTTGGGCGTCCATCGCGAACCAACATCGTGACACGAGATTTATATATATAGATATATATATATATATATATATATATATATACGAGGGGCATGTAAAAAATAAGGTTTCCAACGCGCGAGATACTAGGGGAAATCAGGCAACACTATTTTCATTGTTGATCCTTTCCACTCCGTTACAACTACCTGGAAGTTCACTGCAAAGCATAGTGCCAATCTAACAGACATCCGAGATGGAGCGCGCAATCGCCGTCACCGCCAGGTGTAAAATCCGTTCAATCAATCGATTTTTAAACGCGAAGAAGCTTACGCCGGAAGAAGTTCATAGCAAAACTTGCATCAGCGTCCAGCACGTCTTCAAACGGTGCAGGGAGTTTTCCGAAGGACGCACAGACGTTCACGACGAGCAAAGGAGCGGGAAGCCATCGAGTTTTGGGACCGAAAATGTGTCTTGCTTACGAAGTTAATGCTTAAAGGGTCCACTATAAATTCGGACAAGTACTTCGAGACACTAACGAAACTCAAAAGAGCCATCCAAAATCGCCGGAGAAGAAGACCGAGCAAAGGCGTGGCGGCGGAGTTCTTCGAAGCGGGTTTTCAGAAGTGGAAAAAAAGCTTCATGTCTCAGGTTATCTAGTGTTTATTTACATTAATGATACGGGAAATAGGACAAAGACTGTTTATGGTTTGTCAATAGACAAAAAGTACAGAATATTTTGTATTGAAAAATATTTAGAAATATTCTCTAGTTGGATCATTTCTAAGTCGTTAGTTAGGTATTTTAGTTCGTCGTTTTTCGCAGTTTAGATAATTCAAATAGTAAATTAAATATTTAAAAAAAAAACAGTGCATTTTACGTTATAGTACATATTATAATCATTACATAAAAACAATATTTAAAAATAGACAAAGAAAATGAGTAGTGTTGTGTGGAAGTATTTCGAAAAAAAGAGTAAGAATGAAGCAAAGTGCAACTAGTGCTTTAAAATATTAAAAACTACTATTATTGAGGTAATACTACTAAGTTCATAAATGAACACTTTCGTCACAAAACGATACTATTTTATAATTATTGAATATTTTTCTCTTTGATATAAATTAGCCGATACTAAATTCACGAATAAATACTTTTGTCACTAAACGATACTATTTTATAATTATTGTGTATTTTTCCCTTTGATATAAATTAGCCGATACTAATATTATAAATATATACTTTAATCACAAAATGATACTATTTCTTTTTTTTTTTTTTTGATTTATTTTTCATAGCAAGCTATACAAAGTACATTCAGCTACATTTGTTACAGTTATATATTATTTGTCTGCGTGAGAAGGATCGCTATCCTGCGATAGCGCCTTCATAGAAGTTATGTTATATTCTGTAGTAAATCATTGCAGATTCTTTTTTTGAGTCGCTTTGACAGTAAAGGCTTGAGCAGATCTGACGCTAATACGTTTGGATGACGACTTAGACGAGCTTTATATCTGGTGCAGTATAGATTAATTTCTTCTTCTATAGTTCGGATTCTGAGATCTTGATGAATCAACCAATTGGGAACGTATTTTGGAGCGTTCACGATTTCTTTCAAAATTTTATTTTGGAACCTTTGTAGAATAGTTATATTCGATTTACTGGCCGCACCCCATAGTTGTAGGCCGTAGGACCATATTGGTTTAATTATTGTCTTGTAGATTAGGAGTTTATTTTCTATTGTGACTTGTGATTTCCAGCCCATTAACCAATTAAGTTGCCTACGTGTTAATTCAAGCTGCTGACGCTTCTTTAGAATATGTTCATGTCAGGTTAATCTTCTATCTAAATGTAATCCCAGATATTTAACAACATTGGATACAGGAACCAAATCACCATTCAATCTAACAGGGGGGCATGAACCTTGTCTTAAGGTAAAAGTAACGTGAACTGATTTAGAGTTATTCACTTTTATTCTCCATAGTTTCATCCACTTTTCTACTTCATCTACATGTTTTTGTAGAATTTCCGAGGCAAGCAATTGGTTGTCATGTTGAGCTCGAATTCCCGTATCATCTGCAAAGGTAGCAATCATGGTTTCTGTATTTGTAGGTATATCAGCAGTATATATAATGTAAAGCAGCGGACCAAGAACACTACCTTGGGGAACTCCGAAAGAAATATTTTTAACATTAGATGAATCATCATTAAAACTGACAAAGAACCTTCTATCACACAGATATGATTTTAGGAGGAGATAATAGTTGTATGGTAATTTTTTCTTTAATTTGTACAACAAGCCGTTATGCCAAACTTTATCAAACGCCTGACTGATGTCAAGAAAAAGGGCTGAACAATATTTTTTTAAGTGAAAGGCTTTATAAATGAAATCCACAACTCTATGTATTTGTTCTACTGTTGAGTGTTGTCTAAGAACCCAAATTGATGTTTTGGCATAAAATTGTTATCTTCTAAAATATTTATGATTCTTTTGTGAATAACTTTTTCAAAAATTTTTGAGAGGCAAGACAGAAGACTAATGGGCCGGTAGGAAACTGCATCAGTAGGATTTTTTCCAGGCTTGAGAATTAAGATTATTTTCGCCAATTTCCACGATGAAGGAAAATACTTCAGCCATATTATGGCATTAAATAATATAGTTAAAAATCTCTTACCTTTATCAAGAAGGTGTTTTATAAGAGCAAATGTAATCGCACCATTACCAGGAGTTTTTCCCAACAAATATTGTTTAAGTTTTTTAATAGCTTTATTCAGTTTAGCTTTGTCATCCGGAAAATGAGTATTTTGCCACCTTCTACGCAGTTTTCTTTTACAGGATATGAGTCTTTTAGCTTCGAGTGGACAGAAAAATCGCTCAACAATATCATTTGTGGGTGTAGAATAGCGAGCCGCATCAGTGATATTTTTATTGAGAATACCTATTGCATTATCAATATCATCTGTACTTTTTAGAGGTACTTTGCAGCATAAATTGTCAACAATATATTTAGAAAATAATTCCCAATTAGTTTTTTCATTTGTTAATGATGGACTTTTAGATTGCAATTTGAACTTTGAGCTAAATGTAACAATGATTGGAGTGTGATCAGAAGATAAGAGACTTGATTCAGCTTTTAATTGTTCATCTAATATACCCTTGAATATACAGAAGTCTAGAAGGTCTGGAATTTTAGAAGTGTCTCCAGGCCAGTAAGTTGGTTCACCTGTTGATAAGTGTTTAAGTCTGCAGTTAACCATGGATTTATAAAGTTGCTTACATCTTGGATTGCTTAATCTCGAACCCCATGAACAATGTTTAGCGTTATAATCTCCTCCAGCTAAAAATATTGGTCCCAAAGATGTAAAGAATTCACTAAATTTTTCATGAGAAATGTTATGTCTTGGCGGACAGTATAATGCAGTTACAGTTAAAGCTCCAATCGAAGTTTCAATCACTACATTAGTTGCTTGTAAAAATGTTCCGCATAAGACTGAGCCATATAATGTTTAATTGTTGATTTTATAAGCCCAGCACTTCCGCCGTGGGCTGTTCCATCAGGATGATTAGTTGTGTATAGGTTGTAATTTGGAACCTTGAAAAAACTTATCGACGTGAAGTGGGTTTCTGAGACTAGTAGAATATCTATTTTTTGAAGATTAAGAAAATGTATAATTTCTTGAGTATGATTACTCAATCCATTTGAGTTCCAGACAGCAATTCGAATGAAATGATACATGGATTAAACTTAGTAACCAGGAATGTTAATAAGTTAAGCATTACACTCATTTGGTCGACTAATGATTTTACCATTTGTTTTAATTCAGATATATCATTATTTTGGATTCTGGGCTGAGAAATTAATTCTGGATTAGTAACCTGCTGTATATTCTCTGATCTAGTTGCCTGGGCAAATGAAAGGTTTGATTGAATCCGGTTGTTATATATTAAGTTAGAAAAAGGTAAGATCCTGGGCCTTAAAGGCGGAAATTTGCGAGATATTATTTCCTTATAGACTCTGCAACCTTTATAATTTGCTGGATGTTTTTCGCCGCAATTCACGCATTTGACATTTTCATTAATAGGATCTTTCCATAAGCAAACATTAGAAAGGTGTTTACCAGCGCATTTAATACATCGGGGTTTATGATTGCAATAAGATTTTGTATGCCCAAATAGTTGACATTTTGAGCATTGCACTATATTTTTTGTAGGTCTTTTAGGTTCTATCTTTACTTAAGTTCTATTTAGGAATTCAATTTTATAAATATCTAAGTTATTTGAACTCTGTTCAATTTCAAGTAAGAACAGATAAAGAGGGGCTTTTGTTAATCGATGCTTTATGTTGAATAAGTTGATAACTTTATGCCCGTAGGAGTTGATTTCTTCTGTTAAATCTTTTAAATTAGTACTGTGGTGGAGATTCCTTATAACAGTTTTAAATGTACGCTTAGATTTGTATTGGAAAGAACGAAATGAGGTTCCTCTATCCTTTAGTAGTTTTAATATTTTATTATAGATTTTTGGCTCAGATAATTGGACACGTACCTGAAGATTACCTACAATTTTTAATTGATAAACATCTTTAGCATGCTCATTCAGAAGGTTTGTAAGAGGGGTAATATCACCTACACCATGGACAAATATTGGAGGTGGCTTTTGAGCTACATGTTTAGGTGGTGGATCTATTGGGACATTATTTAATACGTCAAAATAATTATTTAATGGAGTTGGATTAAGCCAATACTGATCTGACTCGTTGTTACAAAGGACTGACTTTATGGAAGATGTTATGGATGATGTTATGGATGATGTGACGTTATGGATGATGTTATGGATCATCCATGTGACGCTTTCTTCTTTTTCGAACTGTTGTCCATTCAACATTCATCGATTTATTATTATTTTGAAATTCAGTTAAATTTATAGCATCATTTGAATGATGGTTTTTCAAGTTCGAATTTGATCTAGTTGTGGGTTTACCTGCTGTACTTGGACCTGGTGCCATATCAATATTATTTATGTCACTGACAGCTTCAAAGTCAGTATTGTTTGATAATACGTCCCCTCCTATGGGGATCATTTTTATAAAAACTTTACCTGCGCCCAGAGGCGAGGTGCACTTAGTCCACACTAGTAGATAAAACCGTTATTTACTGATGTAAAATTAAAAGTATTAACGATAATATATTTTTTTCTTTTTGATATAAATTAGCCGACACTATTATTATAAATGAATACTTTCGTCACGAAACGATTCTATTTTATAATTGTTGAGTGTTTTTCGTCTTGATATAAATTAGCCGATACTAAATTCATAAATCAATACTTTGGTCTTGAAACAATTAAATTAAATTAAATAAGCCTTTTATTTCTTGCCTTTTTACTAATTTTTTAAACATGATTATACTAAATTAACATACGCATGTATTTACATAACATTATTTTAATATGTAATATAAACTCAGTACACGATGTATAGATTTAGTCGGCAAGAACCCCGGGTTGGGTATAGGCCTCCTCCAAAGATACCCATGCTTCTCTATCTTGTGCAATATCCCTCCAGATCGTGCCAGCTGTTCGTCTCAGGTCGTCTTCCCATCTGGTTAGTGGTCTTCCACGATTTCGCTTACCCGCTGGACCATTCCACGATGTTACTCTCTTTGACCATCTTTTATCTGTGCATCGCACAAACTGTCCGGCCCATCTCCATTTTTGTTTTAATGCATAAGTTACATCGTCGGTTGCTTTCGTGATTTTTCTTATTTTGGTATGTCTGATTTTATCTAACTTTCTGATATGTAACATGCTCCTCTCTAGTCCCCTTTGACAGGTTTTAATTTTATTTATGGTTTTGGATGAAAATTTCCATGTTTGGCAGACATAAGTAAGGCATGGTACCAGGCTAGAGTTCAACACTTTCGTTTTAATATCTATCGGCATATTGCTTTTGAATATTTCTTTTAAATCCCAATATTTATTCCAAGTTTTTTGTATCCTTCTTTCTACTTCATATTTGTCGTTATTTTTGTCAAAACTTAATAGTTATACCAAGTATATGTAATTATCGACGTAATCAATGGGCTTGTTATTGATTTGTATTGGAAATTTTCGTCTGTTGTTTGTTAATGTTTTTGTTTTGGTTAAATTCATCTCCAGGCCAACCTGGACGCTGGCTTGATGCAAGGATGCAACATGAATTGCATTTGACCGGCCGATTCTGATAAAAGCACAATATCGTCCGCAAATCTAAGATGACTTATATGTTTGCCTTTTATACAGATGCCTAATTTACGCCAATCCAGCTTTCCAATAATGTTCTGTAGGATTGAGATAAATATTATTGGAGAGAGAGGATCCCCCTGCCTTACGCCTCTTTTTATGGGAAAACTTGAACCGATAGACTCTAGTTTGATTCTTCCTTTGATGTTATTGTATATACTTTGTATGGTCTTTATGTATATTTCTTCAACTCCTTGCTCTCGCAAGCTTTCCCATATGCTGTTGTGTGAAACGGAGTCAAAAGCTTTCTGGTGGTCTATGAAAGTTAAATATAATGTTCTCTGTTGCTCCTGATATTTTTCTATAATTAGCTCTATTGTATGAATGTGGTCAATTGTAGAGAATCCTTTTCTGAAACCCGCTTGTTCCACGGGTTGTTTCCTTTCTAGTGTTGTACTTATTCTTTTGTTTATAATTGTAGAAAATAGTTTATACAGGCTAGGTAGTAGGCTAATAGGTCTATAGTTGCCAATATTTTTGGGATCTCCTTTTTTATATATTAGTATTATGTTTGCTTCGGACCACTGAAAGGGCGTTATAGAGTGCTGGAGTATTAGGTTGAACAGTTTTGCTAACGGTGTAGCCAAAATTAACTGAGCATTTATTAGAGCTTCATTTGAGATGTTGTCGAAACCTGGACATTTTTCTTTTTTTAGTTTTTTTATAGTTTCAACCACTTCGGATTCGTTGAACTTTATGAAGTCATTAAGTTGGCATTCTTTATTGTTATAATATGATGTTGTAATCGTGTTAGTATTGTCACTGTACAGATTAGTATAAAACTCTGTAGCCGTAGTTACAATGTCTTTTCGTTTGTGTATAGATTTGTCCAGGTTTTTTAATTCTTTTATCCAGCGATTATTTGTACGAAGTGTTTTAAATGGTTTCTTCGTGCTACCAGAAAGCTGTAGTTGGCTCATTATAGTGTCTTGTCTGTATTTTGAGTAGTCACTTTTTATATATTTATTAATTATTTTGTACAAAGCAGAGAGTTCGTTTTTCATAGCACGCGTTTTGTTCTTTGTAGCAGTTTTACTGTTTTCTCTTGTAATATTTTGTGTTTTTGCTTACTTGTCTTGGTATGTGCAAGTTGTTGGCTTTCTAAAATAGCATTACTAATGGTATCGTAATAGTTTTGTATCATATCTCTTGCTTGTTGATTTGCTAGCACAGGTAATGTAGATTTAAGATGGTTCTTATAAATTTCTATTTTCTTTGCACTATTGAATTGACAAACTGGTTTATTGGTAAAACGCGCTCTGCTTGGTTTATGTTTAGATATTTTTACTGTACCTCTGATGGCGCGATGGTCAGATGGGTAGTTCAGGTTTAAGACTTCGAAGTTTGTAAATGATCGAATTTGGTTTGTGAGAATGTAATCAATCTCGTTTTTATGTCCATTCGGTGACTTCCAGGTCCATTACCGGTTTGGTTTTTTCTTAAAGCAGGTATTTACTATTGTTAGCTTGTGTATGAGTGCAAAGTCAACAAGTTTCTGTCCTCTGTTATTCCTTGTGCCAAAGCCATGTTCTTTCACGACAAATTCCTGGTATTTTTTTGATGTGCCCACCTTCGCGTTGAAGTCACCCATAATTATGACGTGTTTGTGCGCCGTTTTTAATGCTTCCTCAATTGACTCATATAATTCGTCGATATCCGTTTCTTTTGCATCTGACGTAGGAAAGTAGACTTGAAGAATGGATATCGTATGACCTCCTATGTCTATATTGAGTATGGCTAAACGCTCCGATATACCAATAAAGCTTCCTATGTTATTTTTTATATCCTTGTTTATTATGAAACCTACCCCGTATTGACCTGCTGTCTGTCCTATATAGCAAAGAATAAAGTTATCATATTCCTTAATTTCACAACCTTGACGTCTTACCTCTGAAATTCCCATTATATCATAGTTTATAGCGCTTAAACAATTTTCTAATTCTAATTGTCGTTCGTATGTTGATAGAGTCTTGACATTGAATGTAAGTATTTTAAGTAAGCAATTTTTATTGTTGCTTGGTGTTATCGTTTTCTTTGGAGGGTCGTGGTCATAATCCTCCACGGTGACCAACCGGGTTAGAGGATTTGTTACGTTATGTTTCGTTGAATAGTTGTTTGTTGGGTTTATATGGAGAGGAGCAGCTGTTTGCTACGCATTACTTTTTGTAGTTTCTTGTCCCTGTGCTGTATTTTTTTAAGAAAATTTAGCATGCTCGGTTTGTTTACTCCTTCGGTAATGCTGTTAGATCTTCTCAGTGATATCTCTTAATGTTGTGGCTTATTTTTTTTTGTCTGTGTAATTCTTTCTTTTGACATTTCTTCTGCGAATTTTGATGGCGATGCAGAAAACTTTCTTTTGGATGTTTGTTTAGGTATAACTAGTTTGTCATATTTTAGGAAAGCCATGTTGCCATTTTCTCTTTCTATTTTCAGCTGTTCTTGTAATTGTCTTCTTTTTTTTAGGATCTGTTTTGGGTAATCTTCTTTTATATAGTAGCACGTGTCGCGCAGTGTTTTTTTCTGTTTCAATATATTTATCTTAGTGCTGAGATTTGAGAAGGATATCAGAGTGGGTCGTGGTTTATCGCCCTTTTTTCCTAGCCTTCTAACTACTTGTAGAGCGGTATCTGTTAATTTGATTGAAAAGTGTAGGTCTAACCAATTGAGCATATGTTTTTGTAAAGTTTCGTATGAAGATTCCAGTTCTTCGATACCGAAAATAACTATGTTTCTTTGTCTCGCCTGTTTTTCTAGGAAGTAGATCCTCTTCTCTTGGATGTCTACTATCTCCTTGAGTTTCACATATTTCTCTTCCAAAGCAAGAAGTTTTTCCTCTAATATCCTGTTGATGTTTTGTGTGACGTGTTCTGTAACCTTTAATACACTGTTACGAATCTCTTTTTTCTGGTCGTCAAGTTCCAGCTGAATTTTTTTTAAGAGCTTTCATAATTTCATCCATGATTATTTTGGAATTAATTTTATAGTTTGTTTTTTTGTAAGTTACACCCTCTAGTGGCGGCGATGCTCTGCAAGATGGCTTGACCGGTTATAAAAGGTGTTTGTGCTTGGGCTGCTCGCTCACTACTGACAGTTTGTTGTCTAAGATGGACGCACACACGCCGTGTTTACACAAAACAGCAGCAAATCCGCTTTGACCCGCACGTAGGTGTTTATACTTGGGCTGCTCGCTCACTGCTGACAGTTTGTTGTCTAAGATGGCCGCACACACGCCGTGTTTATACAAAAAAACAGCAGCAAATCCGCTTTGACCCGCACGATGGTGTTTGTACTTGGGCCGCTCGCTCACTACTGACAGTTTGTTGTCTAAGATGGCCGCATACACGCCGTGTTTACACAAAAACAGCAGCAAATCCGCTTTGACCCGCACGATGGTGTTTGTACTTGGGCTGCTCGCTCACTACTGACAGTTTGTTATCTAAGATGGCCGCACACACGCCGTGTTTACTCAAAAAAACAGCAGCAAATTCGCTTTGACCCGCACGATGGTGTTTGTACTTGGGCCGCTCGCTCACTACTGACAGTTTGTTGTCTAAGATGGCCGCATACACGCCGTGTTTACACAAAAACAGCAGCAAATCCGCTTTGACCCGCACGATGGTGTTTGTACTTGGGCTGCTCGCTCACTACTGACAGTTTGTTGTCTAAGATGGCCGCACACACGCCGTGTTTACACAAAAAACAGCAGCAAATTCGCTTTGACCCGCACGATGGTGTTTGTACTTGGGCTGCTCGCTCACTACTGACAGTTTGTTGTCTAAGATGGCCGCACACACGCCGTGTTTACGCAAAAAACAGCAGCAAATCCGCTTTGACCCGCACGATGGTGTTTGTACTTGGGCTGCTCGCTCACTACTGACAGTTTGTTGTCTAAGATGGCCGCACACACGCCGTGTTTACACAAAAAAACAGCAGCAAATCCGCTTTGACCCGCACGATGGTGTTTGTACTTGGGCTGCTCGCTCACTACTGACAGTTTGTTGTCTAAGATGGCCGCACACACGCCGTGTTTACACAAAAAAAACAGCAGCAAATCCGCTTTGACCCGCACGATGGTGTTTGTACTTGGGCTGCTCGCTCACTACTTGAAACAATACTATTTTTTAATTATTGAGTATTTTTCTTTTTGATATAAATCGAAAGTACTCAAAAAAGGGCCGATTATAAAGCTTTCTACAAAAATCTGAAAAAGCGATACATCCAAAAATGGAGCATGTAAAAAAACAAACGAATATAAAAGACATTATAAATTCTGATAACAAAAATATCACAATTTGGAACATAATAAAAAAGGAAAGTGCTAAGAATTTTACAGGTAATATAAGTCATGAGGCCCCCAGTGTTAAAGGCTTCAATATTTTTTTCAAAAATGTAGCCATAAATGTAGTAAAAAATCTGCCCCAGCCAATAATTGCAGCCGATGTCTATTTGACAAAGGTATTTGTGAAGCGGAAAAGTATATTTTTAAATCCAACTACCCCAGAGGAATTTAATACAATGATTAAACGCTTAAAAAATAAAACGTCGTTTGATGCCTTCGGCATTAATACAAAAATGGTAAAATCTGTCGTACAGTACATTGCAAGACCGTTGTGCACGATAGCAAATAATATTTTCTCCACAGGAATCTTTCCAGAAAAAAATGACTGGCTGGCAAGAGTAGTACCATTATATAAATCAGGAAATCGACAATCAGCAGCAAACTACAGACCCATAGCCATACTGCCAATATTTTCGAAAATTATAGAAATGCTATTAGCATTAAGAATTACAAGTTTCTTCAATGCTAATAATTATTTTGTAAAAAATCAATTTGGATTCAAAAAAAATTAACACAATTAATGCTGTGCTAGACTTTTTGAACTTTAAATCAAATTCACTGTAAGATAACAAACACTGTGGTGCACTATTTTGCGATCTCAGCAAAGCGTTTGATTGTGTTCCACATGACATATTTCTCAGGAAACTGGAATATTATAGATTAAGAGGCGTAGCCCTTAAACTTATGCAATCATACCTATGTAACAGGTATCAGTTTGTGGATTGTAACAATAAACAAAGTGAGATAGCAAGATTAAATGCAGGGGTTGCCCAAGAAACTATTCTTGGACCACTTCTTTTTATCATATTTGTGAATGATCTACCACCGAACATTAGCAGCCACACAACGCAATTTGCAGATGACACAGCATTGGCGGTTGCAGACGAGAACATCGCAAATATGAACGAAAAAATTCAGTATGCCCACAAGCAAGTTGAAAACTGGTGTTCAGCCAACAAAATTGTACTAAACAATAGAAAAACTGTCCATATTAACTTTACTTCCTTTTACATAAGGAGCTGCATGACGGGGAAGTTAAATATTTGGGTCTCACTATGGACAGCCTGCTAACCTGGGCGAAGCACATAGATTCAATATGTACTATGCTCTCAAAATCAATATATGCCATCGGAAGTGTAAGACACATTATAAATGAGGAATGCGCCAGAGAGGCTTACTTTGCCATGTTTCATTATGTGTTCTCACATGAAATATTGGCATGAATACCTCCAAGATAATGGATTTACAGAAGAAGGCTGTAAGGGAAATCGGAGGGCCCTCACCTCAGAAGCACTGCAGACCCTTGTTTACTATATTTAGATTACTGACTTTACATCTACCAGCAGGCGATGGCAGTCCATGCAGACAGAACAAACCATGTACTGAAAAGTGACGCCCATGGCCACGCGGAAAAGGTATGCTGTTGTACCTCTAAAACTGAAGCTGAAATGCTCGCGAAGGAACAAGCTGGGTGTCGAGATCTACAACAGGCTCCCCAATGAGTGAAAAAGTAAAAGCAGGAATGGTTTCAATGCTGCTGTTAAAAAACATCTTATAGATCAACCTATCTATTTAATTAATGAATTTTTTAATCCAAGATTAATATTAATTGTCATTAGGTTAATCTGTTGTTCATAAACATAACTGATATTAGTTTAGTTATATTATAGTATTGCGATAAAAATAATAATTGTATTGACTTAAATTGTAAATATTAAATTTGAATAAAGTATCTATCTATCTAAATAGAAATCTGAATTATTTTCGATATACAAAAAAAAATTGAAATAATTTTATTTTTTCAAAGCAATTGTTTTGTCAACACAAGCAGAAAGTTTTTTGAATCATTTGATTCAAATGCTTATTTCTTTTGAAAACTGCCATTTCTTGTATATTTCGCTCCTTATATCCGAAATGGCTGGGCCTGCCTTTGCCATAAACTAATAGCCATTTCTCCCAATCATTACTAATTGAATGTTTTTTAGATCATTCACATCGGGTGCTCCGAAAACTCGATTCCTATGCACTCTTTGCTCTTTATCTCCGTAGCGGCTGGACCTGCTTCTGCGAAAAAATAATTAGCACATCTCCCCATCAATACACTTCGGCAGGGATGACACTGAATTTCATGTGTGTTAGTTTTTACTGACACATCCGCAGCAATATATAACGACAATAACAGTCCTTATAAACCATTTTTGAGTTTATATCTATTGTTTTTAACCCATTTTTATGCACGCCAATACTGACCTCAATCGCTGTCACAACCGTCCCTCGGATATGAACGGTTGTGCGATTGGTCTTTTTTGGTATGGTTTGATTTTATGTTCAAATTGCCATTTCATTTTTTTTCTCTCAGCTAACTGGTAAGCTAAAACTGGCTGAACAAAAACAGAAGACCGTACCCAGTCTCCCATAATTTCAAAAATGTCAATCTTGTTTGGAAATCAGGAAAAATTAAATTAAATTTTGTTGAAAATCAAGTTACGCAGACTTTATTAATTCTATTATTTAATTGCATCTGAAATGATGAATAACACTTAAATAGTTTTATACAAATTTAATTTTATACAATATTTTACTTTACTAATTTATTTAATTTATAACTAATTTTAAAAATTCAATAATCATATGGTAAAATTAACACTATCTTGAGTATAAAAGTCAATAATATTTCTAATCTCTTGTTCTAACTTTTTGTATATTTTGTTTTAAACTGATACTGATCACTAATCTCTATTTTTCTCTCAGCTAACTGGTAAGCTAACACTGGCTGAACAAAAACAGAAGACCGTACCCAGTCTCCCATAATTTCAAAAATGTCAATCTTGTTTGGGAATCAGGAAAAATTAAATTAAATTTTGTTGAAAATCAAGTTACGCAGGCTTTATTAATTCTATTATTTAATTGCATCTGAAATGATGAATAACACTTAAATAGTTTTATACAAATTTAATTTTATACAATATTTTACTTTACTAATTTATTTAATTTATAACTAATTTTAAAAATTCAATAATCATATGGTAAAATTAACACTATCTTGAAAAAAAAATCATTAATATTTCTTATCTCTTGTTCTAACTTTTTGTATATTTTGTTTTAAACTGATACTGATCACTAATCTCTATTTTTCCATACTTTTTCTTCTTTTTCTTTTTTTACTTTTTTGCCTTACTACATTGTTTTCGTTTAACCATCACTCTTTCTTAATCTCATCTGACACTCTACGGGCTTTCTAATCTCTAACTGCATTATCCCACCAGAGACGCGAGGGCGGCAGCCGGTATTCTCAGCGACACCGTCGTGTCGCTCTCAGGGACAATCCGAAACCCCTTATCGTCAGCTATATACGAGACCTCGACGAGGTTGCCATTTGGGTCGGTATAACTGTAGGAGCCCTTAACGGTCAGAATCTTATCGGGTCCAACGAGTTCGCCCTCTTCCATGCGGGACTGACCGTCACTAGTTTCGAACCTAAAAAATGGGGAGTTAAAAATTATACTTTATAAAAATCATTAATCAAATTTAAAACACGAAAGTCTAATAAAGGACATATGGATATGTAATGGCAAGACCAATATATATTAACACTAAGACCGAGATATTTTAATACTAGATCTACCAAAAATACTTGTATACTTATTACAAACGCGCGTAGTCAATATAGCAGATTATTAGTGGTGCTTTAAGACAAATTGCTTGGACTTCCCTTATCGCAATTAAACATTCGAGGGATAATCCTAGATCAGAAGCTGCCTAAAACAAAAATTGTAGTCTGTAAATAATTTCTTTCGGCGTTTACAAAATCCACGCATTTATTCCAGATAAGTCTAACCTGTCTAAAAACCAGGGGCGTAACTACCGCCGTACGGTAGTACGTAAAAATACGGGGCTTCCGTACCAGGAAAGCCCCCAACGTCCGTAAGCAAATATTAATAATAAAAAAAATACTTCACAAAAAGCGAATTAATCGTGAAAACTTTGTTCAATTAAATTTAATGTCATTAAAAAAGAACGCAAGAAATGTAAATTTATTATTTTAAAAAGTTTTATTTTTACCCCGCCATGGGGGCCCCAAACGTGCGCAAAATTTAGTAGAAACCTACAAATTTTTATTTAATTTTACAAATAGCAAAAGTTAAGATAATCATGAAAACATACTTCCAACTAAATTTAATTTGAAAAAAAAAATGAACATGTAGAATATAAAAATATAATTTTAGAGGGTTGTGATAGAATAGAAAACTGGCATTTTATTAAGTCATTTCTTTAATAGGTTGTGCAATTTAAAAAATCAAAATTAATTTAGCAATTTGCTAAATGTCTCGAAAAATTAACAAAGGAATGGAACGTAACGAAAAACTATATGCAAAGTATAGCGACCCGTAATCTTATTTCAAACTCAACATTTTGCTAATTAAATATATTAATTTCTCATACTAAACAGATTTCAGAGACTTCGACTCAATTATTATGTTCGAAAAATTACAATTGGGGTCATTTCGCAAACCACTACAGTACAGTAAGATAATCTCTTTCAATTTTTATTGTAATTGTAATTGTAATCTCTCTAAAAATATGTTTAAAATATGAAATTCAATTAGGGTAGAGCGGGGCTAGTTGAGCAAATTTTTACTTAAACGGATGTAGCTCCTCAATGAAAAGCCTCAATAAATTGCTATACGGCTTAATGGATTTGTTGTTTGTCGCTTAACAAAAGTGTTAATACTATTTTTTGGTAATAAGTAAAACTTAAAAGCTACAGCTGTTCAAATGCAAAAAGTCAAGTATGCTCAATGTACCCCATAGGTGGGGCAAGTTGAGCAGTAAGAAAGTATAATGAAATCATAGGTTCAATGTCGATTAGTGATGAAATAAAATAAGTTTTTAATAACCAGTTCTATATTTATAGTCTTTATTGACAGAGAAAACAAAACTTATAGTAATTTGCTTTGAATAATTAACGAAAAGTAGAATCAACAAAACAATATCGTATCTTAGGAATTATTTTACCATTATATTCAGTATTTTTGTTTAAAATCATTATTTATATTATTACTCATAGACTCATTTTATATTATTACTCATAGACTTAGCTCAAATCTTAAAAATAATAATTAATTTCTGGAAGTTAATAGTAATTGTCTTAGTGATAGAACAAATTTAGCAACTATGCTCAACTAACCCCAACTCGGAATTTCAAAATAAAAGTGAGTTTATAAGAAAACCGTGAGAATTATAACCAGAATTTCTGTGCATATTAAAAGTACTATAATTATATGGAAGAATAACATTTACCTGATTAAAAATAAATAACATTTGACTAAACCAGACAAAAACTCGTAATGAATTACTTTTTTACTTTTTGGTGTCAAAATAAACAAAACGCCCGTGAGCCTCAGTCATTTGTCCAGCGACCACTGGCGATTGCGGGATATTTATTTCTCCCAAACCTCTATGTTTCCGCCATATAATGCCTAAACGGACGGTGAATAGTTTCCGAGATATTTCGATTGCTCAACTTGCCCCTATGCTCAACTAGCCCCGCTCTACCCTACTATTGCTGACAAAATTTAATAGTTTTGCATTCAATTTTTTCAAAGTAATTTTTGCATACTATTTACCCAGTTACAACTGCAAATGATGTAATTTTCAAAGATATCTTGAAAAAAAAAGATGGCTATGATCCTGGAAATACGTTACATCAAAATTCGTTTTATCAAGAAACTATATCAAAAACTATAGACATCATAAGCTATAAATGATTTAATAAATGTGTATGCACACTGAATTTGAATTGTTCGTAAAAATATTGGAAAGGGCTAAATGAATATTGATGATAAGTGAAGATGTATTAATTTATTAACTTCCCGAAGGAGAAGTTTATGTTTTCATAAAAAAATCCGATTCGCTAATTTTATGTTTTCTCGACGTTTCAAGCCATTCTGAATCGAATGAGACCAAATTTGGAAAAAGTATGTGTGTGTGTGTGTGTGCGCGTGCAACAACAGATTTCTTGCCGTAAATCGCCGTTTTCTCAAAAACGGCTGGACCGACTTCAAAAATTTAAAAGCCATTCGAAGTATCTCGATGAGGACTATTGTTTGTCAGTTTTGTGCGACGATCGGCCAAGCCTTTTCTTTGTAAATAGCAGAGAAGTGAAAAGTTTTTCGTCCACGTTTTAGCCCGCAGTTCTGAATCGATTTTGAAAATTCAAAAATCGTTCGAAAGATATTGGTTGAGATAAAGTTTGTAATAAAGTTTGTTTAAAAAAAATCGACGATTTTCATGATTATTTTTTGACGGTAGATACCAAGGTCTTCTATATCATACTAAAATATTACGGCCCTACGACAAGAGGTTCAGCTTTAAAAATTCGTCAAAATTTGCAAAAATTGGTATAGTTTTTTTGGCATTTGTCAAAATTAGACCTTTGATCGACGTTTTCTCAAAAACGCCTGAGCCGATTTTAGAAATTTAAAAGCTATTTGATGTATTTCGGTGAGGACTATCGTTTGTCAGTTTTGTGTGACGATCTGCCAAGCCGTTTCTTTGCAATTTGAAAAAAAGTGTTAAACTTTTCATCCACATTTAAGCTCATCCTACCGAACCGATTTCAAAAAATCAAAAACTGTTCGAAAGATATTAGTTGGGAAATGGTACTGATTAATTTTAGGTAAAAATCTACCGAGCCGTTTTTTTGTAATTAACTATTGAAAAAAAGTGTTAAACTTTTCGTCCACATTTAAGCTCATCCTACCGAACCGATTTTAAAAAATTAAAAACTGTTCGAAAGATATTAGTTGGGAATGGTACTAATTAATTTTAGGTGAAAATCTACCAAGCCGTTTACTTGTAATTAACTGTTGAAAAAAGTGTTAAACTTTTCGTCCACATTTAAGCTCATCCTACCGAACCGATTTTAAAAAATCAAAAACTGTTCGAAAGATATTAGTTGGGAATGGTACTGATTAATTTAAGGTGAAAATCTACCGAGCCGTTTTCTTGTAATTAACTGTTGAAAAAAGTGTTAAACTTTTTGTCCACATTTAAGCTCATCCTACCGAACAACAGATTTAAAAAAAAATCAAAAACTGTTTCAAATCAAAAAATGTAGCCATAAATGTAGTAAAAAATCTGCCCCAGCCAATAATTGCAGCCGATGTCTATTTGACAAAGGTATTTGTGAAGCGGAAAAGTATATTTTTAAATCCAACTACCCCAGAGGAATTTAATACAATGATTAAACGCTTAAAAATAAACGTCGTTTGATGCCTTCGGCATTAATACAAAAATGGTAAAATCTGTCGTACAGTACATTGCAAGACCGTTGTGCACGATAGCAAATAATATTTTCTCCACAGGAATCTTTCCAGAAAAAATGACTGGCTGGCAAGAGTAGTACCATTATATAAATCAGGAAATCGACAATCAGCAGCAAACTACAGACCCATAGCCATACTGCCAATATTTTCGAAAATTATAGAAATGCTATTAGCATTAAGAATTACAAGTTTCTTCAATGCTAATAATTATTTTGTAAAAAATCAATTTGGATTCAAAAAAAATTAACACAATTAATGCTGTGCTAGACTTTTTGAACTTTAAATCAAATTCACTGTAAGATAACAAACACTGTGGTGCACTATTTTGCGATCTCAGCAAAGCGTTTGATTGTGTTCCACATGACATATTTCTCAGGAAACTGGAATATTATAGATTTAGAGGCGTAGCCCTTAAACTTATGCAATCATACCTATGTAACAGGTATCAGTTTGTGGATTGTAACAATAAACAAAGTGAGATAGCAAGATTAAATGCAGGGGTTGCCCAAGAAACTATTCTTGGACCACTTCTTTTTATCATATTTGTGAATGATCTACCACCGAACATTAGCAGCCACACAACGCAATTTGCAGATGACACAGCATTGGCGGTTGCAGACGAGAACATCGCAAATATGAACGAAAAAATTCAGTATGCCCACAAGCAAGTTGAAAACTGGTGTTCAGCCAACAAAATTGTACTAAACAATAGAAAAACTGTCCATATTAACTTTACTTCCTTTTACATAAGGAGCTGCATGACGGGGAAGTTAAATATTTGGGTCTCACTATGGACAGCCTGCTAACCTGGGCGAAGCACATAGATTCAATATGTACTATGCTCTCAAAATCAATATATGCCATCGGAAGTGTAAGACACATTATAAATGAGGAATGCGCCAGAGAGGCTTACTTTGCCATGTTTCATTATGTGTTCTCACATGAAATATTGGCATGAATACCTCCAAGATAATGGATTTACAGAAGAAGGCTGTAAGGGAAATCGGAGGGCCCTCACCTCAGAAGCACTGCAGACCCTTGTTTACTATATTTAGATTACTGACTTTACATCTACCAGCAGGCGATGGCAGTCCATGCAGACAGAACAAACCATGTACTGAAAAGTGACGCCCATGGCCACGCGGAAAAGGTATGCTGTTGTACCTCTAAAACTGAAGCTGAAATGCTCGCGAAGGAACAAGCTGGGTGTCGAGATCTACAACAGGCTCCCCAATGAGTGAAAAAGTAAAAGCAGGAATGGTTTCAATGCTGCTGTTAAAAAACATCTTATAGATCAACCTATCTATTTAATTAATGAATTTTTTAATCCAAGATTAATATTAATTGTCATTAGGTTAATCTGTTGTTCATAAACATAACTGATATTAGTTTAGTTATATTATAGTATTGCGATAAAAATAATAATTGTATTGACTTAAATTGTAAATATTAAATTTGAATAAAGTATCTATCTATCTAAATAGAAATCTGAATTATTTTCGATATACAAAAAAAAATTGAAATAATTTTATTTTTTCAAAGCAATTGTTTTGTCAACACAAGCAGAAAGTTTTTTGAATCATTTGATTCAAATGCTTATTTCTTTTGAAAACTGCCATTTCTTGTATATTTCGCTCCTTATATCCGAAATGGCTGGGCCTGCCTTTGCCATAAACTAATAGCCATTTCTCCCAATCATTACTAATTGAATGTTTTTTAGATCATTCACATCGGGTGCTCCGTGCTCTTAAAAACTCGATTCCTATGCACTCTTTGCTCTTTATCTCCGTAGCGGCTGGACCTGCTTCTGCGAAAAAATAATTAGCACATCTCCCCATCAATACACTTCGGCAGGGATGACACTGAATTTCATGTGTGTTAGTTTTTACTGACACATCCGCAGCAATATATAACGACAATAACAGTCCTTATAAACCATTTTTGAGTTTATATCTATTGTTTTTAACCCATTTTTATGCACGCCAATACTGACCTCAATCGCTGTCACAACCGTCCCTCGGATATGAACGGTTGTGCGATTGGCCTTTTTTGGTATGGTTTGATTTTATGTTCAAATTGCCATTTCATTTTTTTTCTCTCAGCTAACTGGTAAGCTAAAACTGGCTGAACAAAAACAGAAGACCGTACCCAGTCTCCCATAATTTCAAAAATGTCAATCTTGTTTGGAAATCAGGAAAAATTAAATTAAATTTTGTTGAAAATCAAGTTACGCAGACTTTATTAATTCTATTATTTAATTGCATCTGAAATGATGAATAACACTTAAATAGTTTTATACAAATTTAATTTTATACAATATTTTACTTTACTAATTTATTTAATTTATAACTAATTTTAAAAATTCAATAATCATATGGTAAAATTAACACTATCTTGAGTATAAAAGTCAATAATATTTCTAATCTCTTGTTCTAACTTTTTGTATATTTTGTTTTAAACTGATACTGATCACTAATCTCTATTTTTCTCTCAGCTAACTGGTAAGCTAACACTGGCTGAACAAAAACAGAAGACCGTACCCAGTCTCCCATAATTTCAAAAATGTCAATCTTGTTTGGGAATCAGGAAAAATTAAATTAAATTTTGTTGAAAATCAAGTTACGCAGGCTTTATTAATTCTATTATTTAATTGCATCTGAAATGATGAATAACACTTAAATAGTTTTATACAAATTTAATTTTATACAATATTTTACTTTACTAATTTATTTAATTTATAACTAATTTTAAAAATTCAATAATCATATGGTAAAATTAACACTATCTTGAAAAAAAAATCATTAATATTTCTTATCTCTTGTTCTAACTTTTTGTATATTTTGTTTTAAACTGATACTGATCACTAATCTCTATTTTTCCATACTTTTTCTTCTTTTTCACTTTTTTGCCTTACTACATTGTTTTCGTTTAACCATCACTCTTTCTTAATCTCATCTGACACTCTACGGGCTTTCTAATCTCTAACTGCATTATCCCACCAGAGACGCGAGGGCGGCAGCCGGTATTCTCAGCGACACCGTCGTGTCGCTCTCAGGGACAATCCGAAACCCCTTATCGTCAGCTATATACGAGACCTCGACGAGGTTGCCATTTGGGTCGGTATAACTGTAGGAGCCCTTAACGGTCAGAATCTTATCGGGTCCAACGAGTTCGCCCTCTTCCATGCGGGACTGACCGTCACTAGTTTCGAACCTAAAAAATGGGGAGTTAAAAATTATACTTTATAAAAATCATTAATCAAATTTAAAACACGAAAGTCTAATAAAGGACATATGGATATGTAATGGCAAGACCAATATATATTAACACTAAGACCGAGATATTTTAATACTAGATCTACCAAAAATACTTGTATACTTATTACAAACGCGCGTAGTCAATATAGCAGATTATTAGTGGTGCTTTAAGACAAATTGCTTGGACTTCCCTTATCGCAATTAAACATTCGAGGGATAATCCTAGATCAGAAGCTGCCTAAAACAAAAATTGTAGTCTGTAAATAATTTCTTTCGGCGTTTACAAAATCCACGCATTTATTCCAGATAAGTCTAACCTGTCTAAAAACCAGGGGCGTAACTACCGCCGTACGGTAGTACGTAAAAATACGGGGCTTCCGTACCAGGAAAGCCCCCAACGTCCGTAAGCAAATATTAATAATAAAAAAATACTTCACAAAAAGCGAATTAATCGTGAAAACTTTGTTCAATTAAATTTAATGTCATTAAAAAAGAACGCAAGAAATGTAAATTTATTATTTTAAAAAGTTTTATTTTTACCCCGCCATGGGGGCCCCAAACGTGCGCAAAATTTAGTAGAAACCTACAAATTTTTATTTAATTTTACAAATAGCAAAAGTTAAGATAATCATGAAAACATACTTCCAACTAAATTTAATTTGAAAAAAAAAATGAACATGTAGAATATAAAAATATAATTTTAGAGGGTTGTGATAGAATAGAAAACTGGCATTTTATTAAGTCATTTCTTTAATAGGTTGTGCAATTTAAAAAATCAAAATTAATTTAGCAATTTGCTAAATGTCTCGAAAAATTAACAAAGGAATGGAACGTAACGAAAAACTATATGCAAAGTATAGCGACCCGTAATCTTATTTCAAACTCAACATTTTGCTAATTAAATATATTAATTTCTCATACTAAACAGATTTCAGAGACTTCGACTCAATTATTATGTTCGAAAAATTACAATTGGGGTCATTTCGCAAACCACTACAGTACAGTAAGATAATCTCTTTCAATTTTTATTGTAATTGTAATTGTAATCTCTCTAAAAATATGTTTAAAATATGAAATTCAATTAGGGTAGGGCGGGGCTAGTTGAGCAAATTTTTACTTAAACGGATGTAGCTCCTCAATGAAAAGCCTCAATAAATTGCTATACGGCTTAATGGATTTGTTGTTTGTCGCTTAACAAAAGTGTTAATACTATTTTTTGGTAATAAGTAAAACTTAAAAGCTACAGCTGTTCAAATGCAAAAAGTCAAGTATGCTCAATGTACCCCATAGGTGGGGCAAGTTGAGCAGTAAGAAAGTATAATGAAATCATAGGTTCAATGTCGATTAGTGATGAAATAAAATAAGTTTTTAATAACCAGTTCTATATTTATAGTCTTTATTGACAGAGAAAACAAAACTTATAGTAATTTGCTTTGAATAATTAACGAAAAGTAGAATCAACAAAACAATATCGTATCTTAGGAATTATTTTACCATTATATTCAGTATTTTTGTTTAAAATCATTATTTATATTATTACTCATAGACTCATTTTATATTATTACTCATAGACTTAGCTCAAATCTTAAAAATAATAATTAATTTCTGGAAGTTAATAGTAATTGTCTTAGTGATAGAACAAATTTAGCAACTATGCTCAACTAACCCCAACTCGGAATTTCAAAATAAAAGTGAGTTTATAAGAAAACCGTGAGAATTATAACCAGAATTTCTGTGCATATTAAAAGTACTATAATTATATGGAAGAATAACATTTACCTGATTAAAAATAAATAACATTTGACTAAACCAGACAAAAACTCGTAATGAATTACTTTTTTACTTTTTGGTGTCAAAATAAACAAAACGCCCGTGAGCCTCAGTCATTTGTCCAGCGACCACTGGCGATTGCGGGATATTTATTTCTCCCAAACCTTTATGTTTCCGCCATATAATGCCTAAACGGACGGTGAATAGTTTCCGAGATATTTCGATTGCTCAACTTGCCCCTATGCTCAACTAGCCCCGCTCTACCCTACTATTGCTGACAAAATTTAATAGTTTTGCATTCAATTTTTTCAAAGTAATTTTTGCATACTATTTACCCAGTTACAACTGCAAATGATGTAATTTTCAAAGATATCTTGAAAAAAAAAGATGGCTATGATCCTGGAAATACGTTACATCAAAATTCGTTTTATCAAGAAACTATATCAAAAACTATAGACATCATAAGCTATAAATGATTTAATAAATGTGTATGCACACTGAATTTGAATTGTTCGTAAAAATATTGGAAAGGGCTAAATGAATATTGATGATAAGTGAAGATGTATTAATTTATTAACTTCCCGAAGGAGAAGTTTATGTTTTCATAAAAAAATCCGATTCGCTAATTTTATGTTTTCTCGACGTTTCAAGCCATTCTGAATCGAATGAGACCAAATTTGGAAAAAGTATGTGTGTGTGTGTGTGTGTGCGCGTGCAACAACAGATTTCTTGCCGTAAATCGCCGTTTTCTCAAAAACGGCTGGACCGACTTCAAAAATTTAAAAGCCATTCGAAGTATCTCGATGAGGACTATTGTTTGTCAGTTTTGTGCGACGATCGGCCAAGCCTTTTCTTTGTAAATAGCAGAGAAGTGAAAAGTTTTTCGTCCACGTTTTAGCCCGCAGTTCTGAATCGATTTTGAAAATTCAAAAATCGTTCGAAAGATATTGGTTGAGATAAAGTTTGTAATAAAGTTTGTTTAAAAAAAAATCGACGATTTTCATGATTATTTTTTGACGGTAGATACCAAGGTCTTCTATATCATACTAAAATATTACGGCCCTACGACAAGAGGTTCAGCTTTAAAAATTCGTCAAAATTTGCAAAAATTGGTATAGTTTTTTTGGCATTTGTCAAAATTAGACCTTTGATCGACGTTTTCTCAAAAACGCCTGAGCCGATTTTAGAAATTTAAAAGCTATTTGATGTATTTCGGTGAGGACTATCGTTTGTCAGTTTTGTGTGACGATCTGCCAAGCCGTTTCTTTGCAATTTGAAAAAAAGTGTTAAACTTTTCATCCACATTTAAGCTCATCCTACCGAACCGATTTCAAAAAATCAAAAACTGTTCGAAAGATATTAGTTGGGAAATGGTACTGATTAATTTTAGGTAAAAATCTACCGAGCCGTTTTTTTGTAATTAACTATTGAAAAAAAGTGTTAAACTTTTCGTCCACATTTAAGCTCATCCTACCGAACCGATTTTAAAAAATTAAAAACTGTTCGAAAGATATTAGTTGGGAATGGTACTAATTAATTTTAGGTGAAAATCTACCAAGCCGTTTACTTGTAATTAACTGTTGAAAAAAGTGTTAAACTTTTCGTCCACATTTAAGCTCATCCTACCGAACCGATTTTAAAAAATCAAAAACTGTTCGAAAGATATTAGTTGGGAATGGTACTGATTAATTTTAGGTGAAAATCTACCGAGCCGTTTTCTTGTAATTAACTGTTGAAAAAAGTGTTAAACTTTTTGTCCACATTTAAGCTCATCCTACCGAACAACAGATTTAAAAAAAAATCAAAAACTGTTCGAAAGATATTAGTTGGGAATGGTGCTGATTAATTTTAGGTGAAAATCTACCGAGCCGTTTTCTTGTAATTAACTGTTGAAAAAAGTGTTAAACTTTTCGTCCACATTTAAGCTCATCCTACCGAACCGATTTAAAAAAATCAAAAACTGTTCGAAAGATATTAGTTGGGAATGGTGCTGATAAATTTTAGGTGAAAATATACCGAGCCGTTTTCTTGTAATTAACTGTTGAAAAAAAGTGTTAAACTTTTCGTCCACATTTAAGCTCATCCTACCAAACCGATTTTAAAAAATCAAAAACTGTTTGAAAGATATTAGTTGGGAATTGTACTGATTAATTTTAGGTGAAAATCTACCGAGCCGTTTTCTTGCAATTAACTGTTGAAAAAAAGTATTAAACTTTTCGTCCACATTTAAGCTCATCCTACCGAACCGATTTTAAAAAATCAAAAACTGTTCGAAAGATATTAGTTGGGAATGGTACTGATTAATTTTAGGTGAAAATCTACCGAGCCGTTTTCTTGTAATTAACTGTTGAAAAAAGTGTTAAACTTTTCGTCCACATTTAAACTCATCCTACCGAACCGATTTTAAAAAATCAAAAACTGTTCGAAATATATTAGTTGGGAATGGTACTGATTAGTTTTAGGTGAAAATCTACCGAGCCGTTTTCTTGTAATTAACTGTTGAAAAAAGTGTTAAACTTTTCGTCCACATTTAAGCTCATCCTACCGAACCGATTTTAAAAAATCAAAAACTGTTCGAAAGATATTAGTTGGGAATGGTACTGATTAATTTTAGGTGAAAATTTACCGAACCGTTTTCTTGTAATGAACTGTTGAAAAAAAATTCAAGCCGATTTTCATGAAACTTTTTTTGGTGATATACGTCATGGTCTTATAGAACTTACTGTAATATTACGGCCGTACAAGTAGTTAAATTTTAAAAATTCGTCAAACTTTGCTAAAATTATTATCGTTTTTTTAAAGTAGGATTGATGAAGTATATTACTTACACTTTTTTTTTGATTAAGTCGATTATTTACACATATCGGGAAGTTCATGTTACTTTCCTCAAGGCAAAATACCAAACCAACTAGTTTATTTATTGTTTTTATGTGAGAAGATTTTGCCCTACCTAAGGGGGCCCCCAAAAAAAATTTGATACGGGGCCCCGCCAATGCACGCTACGCCCCTGTTAGAAACTAAATTGGTCGAGATTCCATGCTGCATTTCTTTGCCATCTAGTTTGCCAAATCGAAAATTATTTTTGGCTTACTTTTATACCCTGTAAGATTAGGATCTTAAAGATAGGCGGATAAAAAGATCCACTACCGATATTTCAGAAACAAGTGTAAACAATAAAAAATAGTAAATAAAAAGTATATAAAGTAAAAAAAAAACAATTTTAAAAGAAATGCCGATGAATATTTATGACGAAATATCAGACCAAGTTTATGTACAGTTTTATCTTTACTACAGTAATATTTCCGCAAATCTCTTTAGAATTAAGACATTATATCTGTTTGTCCCCTGACAGTCCTGTTTTACCTCGACTATAAAGTAAAAAGAGACAGAATATAAATTTTAGAAAAATAGCAAAAATGACATTTCTATAACACGTCTCTATTTCTTGGCAAAAATGGCTTTTCATGCAATACGTTTATCAACTATATACTGTTTGTGTGCATCGAAAAATATTTGTACAATGGAAAAATGAAGAGTGAAAAACACTCACGGACTTAAAAAAAATATTTTAAAGTAAGATTCAAACTTTTTCTTCAAGCTAAAAATCTGAACTAAAGTTATGTCAAAAATATTCAATGACAAAAAAATATATTGAATTATTAAAATGACAAGAAAAACTTAAAATTTTGTCTAAAAATTAATGATAAATAATTAGAGGTATATAAAAAATAGCTAGTTCCCGATTCTCAGGCCAACTGAATACGAATATAAAATTTGGTAAGAATTGGTAACGCCGTTTCGGAGAAGAAAAGCCTTAGTCATCTTGGTTACAGAAAGCCAAGTGCAGCTTTCTGTGCGACTGTGTTATCAGGCAAAGTAGCCTGGTCTGAATTTCCTTCTTGTCTGAATGCCGTCAACCCAAAAAGCATAACAGCGTTTACGATTCAAAAAAATGGTATTGAAATCATCTGGTGTCATGCACATCACATTTATCGACTTCACTGTCTGGTAAAATTCTGCAGCATCATCGACACCAGGAACTGGTAAGGCACCATTAGATAATAATGGGTAGAAGTTTAGATCTTCTAGGATACAATAGGATACAATAAAGAAATGGTACAAAATGTAGAGGGGAAATAGCAAAGACTTTTCCAAGAGGTATGTCTCGATATTGCCACCAGAGATGTAACCACTACCATCAAAATTAATTCTGATAAATTTACCAAATCAGGATGAGTTGTCATTATTGGCGTTACCAAAAGCTTCCAAAATTGGATTGGCTTGCAATAACTGTTGTTCAAGTTCACTAATTATAAGGGCCGAACTCGGTGACGCTCCTGATCTTCTAGGTTTTGATGCCGCCACATAGGCCAAATATTGGATGACTTTTTACGAACTTTCAGGTTAGTATATTGATGGTATGCGTTTCTTTGATGATATTTTGTACTTCTCTCCTTGATAACTTCCTGTACATATTTAATGTTTAGGTCTCGATGAATTGTTTTGTTGGAGACATACCAGGGCGTGTTCAGTATAGCTCGTAGTATTTTTGACTATGCTCTTTAAATTGTTTTTATATTGTACGTGCTCGCACATGGCCATTGCTTGATACAGCTTTATATCTAAGGATCTTGTTCGCATATGACATCTTAGATTTTCTTCCAATTACCCAGTAAAGTTCACGACATTATTTGTCTATTTGCATACGCTTTGTCCTGATGTGGGTACTCCTTGTGAGTCCTCTATCGAGGTGAATTCCTAAGTATTTTACAGAGTTGCTGTTTGGAATTTCTACATTGTTGATTTTTTTTGGTAAAGGTGATGTGGACTGACTTATTTGAGTTAATAGTAATTTTCCATTTGTGAGTCCACTGCTCTAGTTTGTGTATATAATTTTGCAGCTGTTCCGAGGCCTTTGTGGCGTCTTCATGTATTGATAAAACCATCGTGTCATCTGCGAATATTCCAAGAGTTATTTTGAGATCAGTTGGTATGTCATTAGTGTAGATGAGGTACAGGATTGGTCCGAGTACACTACCCTGAGGTACACGAGCTTTTATTGATTCTATATCAGATGAATCATTCTGCACTCTGACTCTGAAATATCCGTTCGATAAGTAGAACTCCAGTAAAGATGATAGTTCTTGTGGTAGACATTGATTTATTTTGTAGATCAAACCGTGGTGCCCAACTTTGTCGATTGCTATTTCAATAGCTTTCTTGTTTAAATAATCACAATAATTTAGCTTTCACTATTTTATATAGAATAGACACAAGTTCAGATAAAATAAGTTTATTAGTAGATACGGGGGCCGAAGTTAGTTTAGTAAAAATTAAGACTTTAGCAGACAATGTTGATATTAGGCATCGTTACGTGATAAATTAAAATTTGTTGGTATTTCGGGTACATCAATGAACTCCATCGGTAAGGCAGATTTAAGATTTTAAGTTGGTTAGTTATACCTTCCATATAGTAAGAGATGATTTTCCAATAAAGGGAGATGGCAATCTAGGCATTGATTATTTGAAAAAGTTTTGCGGTAATGTGGATATAAATAATTCTAAATTAGATTTTCAAGACTTTGACTCACTTTTGTTGCATTATCCATCAATTAATTTAAAACCCGGATCCGAAGCCATTGTGAAAGTTGGTACAGATTCGAATTCAGTAGGAGTTATAGAAAAGTCACAAATAAGCAATAGGGTTCTTATAGCGAATACTTTAGTTTCTCCGGTAAACCTAGAATGTATTGTAAATATAATTAACACAAATAAACATATAGTTAAATTTGATTCTCCTAAGTTTCAGGTAGATAGGATACCAAACCTTATAGTTTTAGATAAGATTAGTGTAGGTAAATTCATAAACATTTGCCAAAATTCAAGTTCAGATAGGATTAAGTCAATCTTAGATAGTGTTAAAAAAACACATTTAAATAAAGAGAAGTCGCATTTTCTTACTAATATTTGTACTAAATTTAACGACGTTTTTTTATATATGGAGACAAGCTTTCTTTTACCACCTCAATTTGTCACGAAATTAATACTCCTTCTGAGACTCCACCCAATAATGTAAAACCATATAGTATTCCTGAAGTTCATAAAAAGAAAGTAGATAGGCAAGTGCAAGAGATGTTAGACGATAACATTATCGAGCATAGAACGAGCCCGTGGAATGCTCCTATATTACTAGTTCCCAAGAAAAGTGATAACTAGCTGTAAATGGAATTCTGTCTTAAGGCAATTAAGGCATCGTGCCTTAAGGCAAATTGCTGAAACTTCCCGTACCGTAATTAAAAATTCGAGTAATTAAAAATAATCAATAATAATCAATAAAGGTTGATCAATGATTTGAAACCTTTAATAAAATTTCGAACCATATTAAATCATTCTATCTTAAATCATTTATTTCGAAATATTTTGGTAATTCTGAACTTTTTTTCAAAGCAATGGTACTGCTTTAAGGGGGTCTTCCTATGTGACGGCCTGTTTTTTAGGGATATTTTAGGATTTTTTTTCTACGACCAGTAAATATTTAGAGCTTCAAGTTTTTTATCATTTATTAACACATATGTGGACAGCTAAAATTTTAGCTAAAAATATTCAGTCAAACTAGAGTTTAGTTTTTATAACCCCGCCTCGAAAAAAAGAGCTCCCACTTCCTTCACGATTCCGGCTGATCGACTTATCTGAAAGAAAAAAAATAAACGTCGTTTTAATTTGTAGGATTAGAAGCACGGAATAACCTATAATCAAATGAATATAAAAAAAATTGGATTTTTGATAGGCATTTGAAATAAAAGTTGCAAATTAGGCGTTCTTTTTTTTGTTTTTTGCTATAAAAAAGTCGAAGTTTTGAAAATTTTGAAAAAATTGATAATAGTTCATTCTATGCGTTTGAATATATTGAGTGTGCCCTGTAAATTTCAAGTAATTCGGTCCAGCCGTTTCTGTGATACAATGGAGGAAAGTTTGAAAAACACAGTTTTGAGAAAAACGCGTTTGAAGTTTCAAGTTCGTTAAAAACTATTAAAATATCAACTTACTCTCAATCGGCAATGCCTGGTCTATAGAGTATTCCTTCCTCTTCCTCGTGAAACTCTTTTGAAGCAGATTGTTCAGCTCCTCATCCCGTTTCTCAACATACGCTTGGGCTTCACGACCAACAGGGCATCCCATAATCGACATAACTTTTAAAATACCTTGAAAACCTTCATTAAAGATAATAACTGCTGAGTTGCTAGCAATTTCAACAATTTTGGGACCAGAATGAAGATGTTTAGGAGCGAAAGTCCAAATCAAAGAATTCAAAGATTCGTTATTGTTTTGTGTCTCTGCTCCTAAACAAACTTTGTATAAACGGATATATGAATGAAAGGGAGGCCGGGTATAAAGCTGGTACACAATAGGCCCGGGCTCTAACTGCCAACTCAGCGCTCCGAACCGCTCTTTTTTTTACCTGCTGTATCTTTAAAACGACTTCGAATTTTCTAAAATCGCTTTACTACCGTATTCTAGACATGTTAAGGGAGCAATTTATAAAAAAAAATCGATTTTTTCAACCCATCACATAGGAAGGCCCCCTTAACTGCATAAAGATGAAATATCGAAGCGCGTAAGCGCCGCGTCGCCGTCTAACGCGTAAAAATTGGTACGGAACCCATAGGAATGTAACCAAAATTTATACTTATTGTTAAAATATCTATAAAATATCAGATAATTTGATGTGCATATGTCTAATGTTCATTTTTGAACCCAAAATGTCATATTTTTTACTTTTTTTGTTAGATCTCCAAAACCGCTAGACCTGCCTTCAGGAAAATTTGATCAATTCTTGTCAATACAAGTAAAATGTTTTCTGAATTATTCAAATCGGACGCTCCGTTCTCTTAAAAACTGGGTTACCGTTTTTGGTACTGCGCCATATCTTCAGAACGGCTAGACCTGCATTCACCAAAAACTAATCAGCACATCTCCTTATCCATACGAATCGAATGTTTTTTGAATTATTCAAATCGCTTCATCCGTGTTTCTGAAATCGGCGACGAAAAATTTGTGTCCGCACCCACACACATACTTCCATTTTTTCTAAGGTATGCCAAAATGTTCAGAAACCTCTGAAAGATAAAGATATATAAAAGTTTTCATTTTCGATTTTTTTGCGATTACTATAACTTGCCCTACGGTAAGTTAATAATAACCAAAGGTGGCGATTGGGTGTTGATTATCGAAAATTAAACAATTCCAACTATTGGCGATTCCTTTCCATTACCAAAAATAACGGAAGTTTTAGATCAGTTAGATAATTCAGCATATTTCTCTACCCTAGACCTCGCCTCAGGGTTCCATTATTCCCAATTAGTGCAGAGGATAAATCAAAAACAGCTTTTACCACACCTTCTAGCCATTTCGAATTCAAACGTATGCCGCACGGTTTAAAAATGCACCGGCTATGTTTCAACGCTTAATGAACTCTGTATTAATCGGGCTACAAAGTGTAAAATGTTTTGTTTATCTTGATGATATTGTGATATATTGAAATACTTTAAAAGATCACGACAATAGACTGGAAATGACGTAAAATTCTGGAAAGACTTAGACAAAATAACTTACGGTTACAGCCAAACAAATGTAATTTCTACTGTAAAGAAGTATACTATTTAAGACATATAATCACTCTCGAGGGAATAAAACCTGACTCCTTAGCTTTAGGTGCTATTCTCTCCCAGGGTGAGATTGGCAAGGATTTGTCCGTCGCATATGCCAGTTGAACTCTAAATAAGGCTGAATTAAATTATTCTACTATTGAAAAAGAGTTACTTGCAATCGTATGGGCTGTACGCCACTTTAGACCTTATATTTTTGGCGTGAAGTTTACAATCGTTACAGATCATAAGCCTCTCACATGGCTGTTTAATTTAAAAGATCCAGGCTCACGTTTAATGCGTTGGCGAATTAAACTTGAAGAATTTAATTTTGAAATCGTTTACAAACAAGGGAGTATCAATACTAACGCAGATGCGTTGAGTCGTATTTATAATGTAATTACTGATGGTATTAATAATTTTAGAGAAACACTTTCTTCTCAAATAATCACAAATAATAATATAATTGAAGGAAGTAACGATAATTTTATTTCTGACAAACGCTTCATTTGCATCTATACCCAAAAAAATTTTTCTAAGCTCCCATATTTTATTTTCAAAAATCCAAAGTAAATATAATAGAACAAATAAATTAATTGTTTAAAATGAAGGGGTAGGGGATTAAATGTAAAGGAATTATAGCATATGTTATAGATACAGATATTTTTACTTATTTTTTTTTGATTACAAGAAATACTGAAAATGATTTGACTAATTTTGAGATCTTATTCACCACTATTACTAAGTTAAAAGACTTATGCTTACAATTAAATGTAAAGGAATTATCACTACCAATTCTTGTTAACGAGACTGATAACTTAGACTGGACAGAAGTACGTTCCATGTTACGATATATTTTTAAAAATCATGACATTACCATTTTTATTTACAATTATCCTCTTGAACATATATTGACAGATGACGACAAACTTGAATATCACACTAAGCCACTTGGTGGACATCAAAGTTTTAAACGTACTTTAAAAATAATTCTCATTAAATATAACTGGCCTAAACTTCGACGCGATCTTCGAAAATTTATTAAAAATTGTGCCTTATGTCAACGCAATAAAAGTTATCACTTGAATAAACATCCCATGATCATTACAGATACTCCTTATAAGCCATTCGAAAAATGTTCCCTCGATATAGTAGGGCCATTAATGGGTACTTCTAGGTTTAACAAATCTATACTAACATTTCAGGATTTGTTAACCAAGTTTAGTAGAGCAATTGCTATTGAAAGTCAGAGGTTTCGTAGAACACATTGTCTATAATTATGGCATCCCAACAAAATTATTAACCGACCAGGGCACTAACTTCCTTAGTGCTTTGTTCAAAAGTACATAAAAGATACTTAAAATTTCTAAAATCCAAACCACTGCGTACCATCCGCAATCTAATGGCGCATTGGAACGATCCCATCGTACATTAATCGAATATATAAGAAATTTGGTCAAACCTGATCAGTCGGATTGGGTGACTTATGTCATTTTTATTTTTAACACCACTCCACATTCAGCCACTGGCTTTAGTCCATTCAGACTTATTTTTGGACATAACCCCGAAATCCCCAATTCAGAAGACTGAAAAAGAACTACCCCAACGACTTGCTTTATGTTAAATAATAGGTACTAATTTCTATTTTCCTTTTGTTTTTCTTTTCGACAATCTAATATATCATACTGTAAAAAACTGCATCACTAGATGCAGATCTTAGCTTTTTCTTTCTTTGTTCAATTCTAAGCCATGCAATTGATTTTATATCTCCTGTAGATAGATGATCAAATAAAATTATTAAAAAAAAAACTGTTGTACTGTAACGGGATCATTTTTTGTTGATGTTGAAGGTATTGGAATTTGGGATTGTGAATAAGAAATTTGTTCATTATTGTTATAGTTTGTGTTTATTCTGCTTTGTGTATGTGCGTTCATTGTGTTTGTCGTATTTTCTTTATGTATGCGAGAATAATTACATGTTTGTTGTAGTTGAAATTTTTTTTTCAAAAATTATATATCCAAATTTCCTTTAATTTTGACATTTGTCATTTTAGTGTTTTGTTTTTTTTTGGTCATTTTCTGTCAAAATTTTTAGAAATTTATAAGAATTATATATTTATATTTCAAATTTACTTTTCAAAATTTCCTATAACCTAAGTTGAATATATATGCACACGATGAGCTATTAAAATTTAAAATCGGTCCAGTAGTTTGGGCGTCCATCGCGAACCAACATCGTGAAACGAGATTTATATATATATATAGATATATATGAGTGAGTTCTTGAGGGCGATACATCAAACAAAGAAAAGCCAAAGATTTATAAAATAATCTTTATTTCCAAACGTTTCGACATTCAATTTAATGTCATCATCAGTGGATATTACGTTGGTTAGTTACATATAGAGAAGTGTACACAGCACTAGAGATTTGGCACTAACATTTATACAACTAACTTGTCAGCACTATGCATTTTTTATATAATTTTTTTGTATGATGTAAACAGAAAAATGATAGTTTTATTGAACAAAAATGTAAGTAAAATTATGTAATTTCTGCCACGACTTCTGTACTTTGCTAGTACCGAGGCATGTATGCCCTCAAGAACTCACTCATATATTTCAACATCAAAATTAACTACTAAACATAGATATATATATATATATATATATATATATATATATATATATATATATATATATTGTAGAGTTTCGAACAAGAATCCAAAAATAATAAAAAATAAAAAAACAAGAAAAGTTTTTAATAAACAATTTTTTTATTTAATTATTTATAAAATTCACTTAATAAATCATTTTCTGCATGTAGCGATCTTTTAATTTTTTTTTTGCCGGAACGCGTTCCGGCTCAAAAATGATTTGCCGGAACGACGTTGCGGCGCGTTCCGGCTCGACAACACCTCTGCTAACAACCTTATTCGAACAAATTGGTATAGAAAAACTACATGGTCGGGTAGATACTTACATTTTTCATCATACTGTCCCAGAAACTATAAGATAAACACTATTATTTCCCTTACAGACCATGCTATCTTGTTGTCTCACCAAACTTTCCATCCACAAAATTTATCCTTGGTAAAAACAACTCTAATTGAAAATGGTTACCCAAAAAATTTTATTCTTTCAGTTATTCAAAAAAGACAAACTTTTTTAAAAACACAAATTAATTCTCCCAATACCACTACCAACATCAAAAACGCCAATTTTATTTACTGCAGCATTCCTTACGTTGAAGATTTATATTATTATTTTGCCAAAATCCTGTTAGAAGAAAACATTTTAGTATCAGGCTCATCCTTACACTCCTTCAACCAATTCTTTACGAACATTAAATCCCTTACCCCATCCAATTTCAATACTAATGTAGTATATTCTGTTTCTTGTAATGACTGTGCTTTTCAATATATTGGACAAACCTCGCAATATGTACACAAAAGAATGAGACAACATGAACTAAGTGTGGTCCACCACAAACAAAAAAATTTCAAAAGTACCCTAGTACAACACTCTATTGAAAACGCCCATTCATTTAATTTCACTTCAAAGATTTTATTTCATGAAAGTTGCATCTTTAGGAGATTATTCGCGGAGAGTTGTCTTATTCTTATGAATGTTTCTAACAGTGTCAACATTAGATCAGATCACAACCTATTACATGATTCATATTTAAATTTTTCACACTTTTTGACAAACAATTAATATCGACTTCCTTTTAAGATCAACAATTTAAGTATTCACACCCTAACATATAGAAACATACACATACAATCTCACAGCTCTCGTTCAAGTGTTTACACGTGTTACAAATGACACACCAGATTCAATTTAGTTAATTTTCAAAAGCCAATCGCACAACATCGAGAAAACAATATTATTTGTGTTTTCAAATAATAATTTAAAAAAAAAAGACAAATCTTTTAGTAATTTTGATTTACAAAATCTAATTATTCGGCGGAAAATTAACTCACAAACTCATTTTTTGTTAAAAAGCTTGTTTAGTGAAAAAGTGCTAACATATATTCAAACATACAGGTAATTAATTTCAACTTTGTCATTAACCTTTTCTCAAAAAAATTTCCATAACTTTCAAAAAAAAAAAAAAAAAAAATTTCTATTATGTTTAATATCCTGTTCTGATAATCCACTCATTTATTTTTATCATTTTCATTTTGATCATATTATCATATTTCTGTACATTATTATATTTTTTTGCAATTAATTTATTATTTAAGAAAAATCTATTTTCTTTTCCTAAACATATTGTTTGCTAATATCTCATCAAGATCATGTTTCTTGACAGATGTCCTGAAGATGGAACGTACCTAGTTCCGAAACGTCGACAGTAAACAAATAATTAAATAAAAAAATTGTTTATTAAAAACTTTTCTTGTTTTTTTATTTTTTATTATTTTTGGATTCTTGTTCGAAACTCTACAATATATATATATATATATATATATATATATATATATATATATATATATATATATATATATATATATATATATATTGTAGAGTTTCGAACAAGAATCCAAAAATAATAAAAAATAAAAAAACAAGAAAAGTTTTTAATAAACAATTTTTTTATTTAATTATTTGTTTACTGTCGACGTTTCGGAACTAGGTACGTTCCATCTTCAGGACATCTGTCAAGAAACATGATCTTGATGAGATATTAGCAAACAATATGTTTAGGAAAAGAAAATAGATTTTTCTTAAATAATAAATTAATTGCAAAAAAATATAATAATGTACAGAAATATGATAATATGATCAAAATGAAAATGATAAAAATAAATGAGTGGATTATCAGAACAGGATATTAAACATAATAGAAATTTTTCTTTTTTTTTTTTTTTTGAAAGTTATGGAAATTTTTTTGAGAAAAGGTTAATGACAAAGTTGAAATTAATTACCTGTATGTTTGAATATATGTTAGCACTTTTTCACTAAACAAGCTTTTTAACAAAAAATGAGTTTGTGAGTTAATTTTCCGCCGAATAATTAGATTTTGTAAATCAAAATTACTAAAAGATTTGTCTTTTTTTTTTAAATTATTATTTGAAAACACAAATAATATTGTTTTCTCGATGTTGTGCGATTGGCTTTTGAAAATTAACTAAATTGAATCTGGTGTGTCATTTGTAACACGTGTAAACACTTGAACGAGAGCTGTGAGATTGTATGTGTATGTTTCTATATGTTAGGGTGTGAATACTTAAATTGTTGATCTTAAAAGGAAGTCGATATTAATTGTTTGTCAAAAAGTGTGAAAAATTTAAATATGAATCATGTAATAGGTTGTGATCTGATCTAATGTTGACACTGTTAGAAACATTCATAAGAATAAGACAACTCTCCGCGAATAATCTCCTAAAGATGCAACTTTCATGAAATAAAATCTTTGAAGTGAAATTAAATGAATGGGCGTTTTCAATAGAGTGTTGTACTAGGGTACTTTTGAAATTTTTTTGTTTGTGGTGGACCACACTTAGTTCATGTTGTCTCATTCTTTTGTGTACATATTGCGAGGTTTGTCCAATATATTGAAAAGCACAGTCATTACAAGAAACAGAATATACTACATTAGTATTGAAATTGGATGGGGTAAGGGATTTAATGTTCGTAAAGAATTGGTTGAAGGAGTGTAAGGATGAGCCTGATACTAAAATGTTTTCTTCTAACAGGATTTTGGCAAAATAATAATATAAATCTTCAACGTAAGGAATGCTGCAGTAAATAAAATTGGCGTTTTTGATATTGGTAGTGGTATTGGGAGAATTAATTTGTGTTTTTAAAAAAGTTTGTCTTTTTTGAATAACTGAAAGAATAAAATTTTTTGGGTAACCATTTTCAATTAGAGTTGTTTTTACCAAGGATAAATTTTGTGGATGGAAAGTTTGGTGAGACAACAAGATAGCATGGTCTGTAAGGGAAATAATAGTGTTTATCTTATAGTTTCTGGGACAGTATGATGAAAAATGTAAGTATCTACCCGACCATGTAGTTTTTCTATACCAATTTGTTCGAATAAGGTTGTTAGTATTGTAAACGGATACATCCAAGAAATTAAGTATGTTCTTAATTTGTAGTTCATGTGTGAAAGTTATATTATTGTTAAAGTTATTGAAAAGGTCTAGTACTGTGTTTATATGATTTTTGTTAATGATAAAAAAAGTGTCATCTACATATCTAATATAAAAGTTAATTTGAAATTTTAAAGTTGAGAAAACGGAAATTTCTAATGTCTGTAAAACTAAGTCTATAATTCCGGGAGATAAGGGACATCCCATAGCTGCGCCTTTAATTTGAGAATAAAAGTTGTCTTGGCAATGGAAATAGGAGTAATTTAAAATAGTGTTGATAATATGAGTGAAGACTGTTTTCGGAAAGTCAGTAAAGTTGCAAATTGTGTGCCAACGTTTATCGATTGAGTTTAGGATTAATTCATGTGGAACACATGTAAAAAGGTTGACCACATCTAAGCTTAGAAATAAGTGATTTTCAGGGATGTTGCGGTTATTAATTAAATTCACAAATTGGTACGAATTCTTGACATAATAGGGAGAATTGATTGTAACATTTTTTAGGACATCAGAAATGAGTTTCGAAATATTGTAAAAAGGAGAGCCAATGTAGGAGACAATCGGTCTGAAAGAGCATTCAGGTTTGTGTATTTTTGGAAGACAGTACATCTTAGGGGAGATAGGGTGTTGTATTTTTAGGTTAAAAGCAAAATTCTCAGAAATTAGTTTACGTTACGTTGGCACACAATTTGTAACTTTACTGACTTTCCGAAAACAGTCTTCACTCATATTATCAACACTATTTTAAATTACTCATATTTCCATTGCCAAGACAACTTTTATTCTCAAATTAAAGGCGCAGCTATGGGATGTCCCTTATCTCCCGGAATTATAGACTTAGTTTTACAGACATTAGAAATTTCCGTTTTCTCAACTTTAAAATTTCAAATTAACTTTTATATTAGATATGTAGATGACACTTTTTTATCATTAACAAAAATCATATAAACACAGTACTAGACCTTTTCAATAACTTTAACAATAATATAACTTTCACACATGAACTACAAAATAAGAACAGACTTAATTTCTTGGATGTATCCGTTTACAATACTAACAACCAGTGGTGTTGTGCTAATATTTTTTTTGCCGGAACGCTAAAACTTAATATTTTTTTTGCCGGAACGCTAAAATTTAAAAACCGGTTCATAAAAAGGTTCAAAACCGGTTCTCATGTTTATTCCGGTTCCGTTCGAAAGGGAAAAAACAAAAATCATTACAAAACCCATTTTGTACACATATATTCATGTTTATTACAATAAGAGGAACATTTAATAAAAATTTGTTGAATTATAATTTATAAAATTCACTTAATAAATCATTTTCTGCATGTAGCGATCTTTTAATTTTTTTTTTGCCGGAACGCGTTCCGGCTCAAAAATGATTTGCCGGAACGACGTTGCGGCGCGTTCCGGCTCGACAACACCTCTGCTAACAACCTTATTCGAACAAATTGGTATAGAAAAATTACATGGTCGGGTAGATACTTACATTTTTCATCATACTGTCCCAGAAACTATAAGATAAACACTATTATTTCCCTTACAGACCATGCTATCTTGTTGTCTCACCAAACTTTTCATCCACAAAATTTATCCTTTGTAAAAAGAACTCTAATTGAAAATGGTTACCCAAAAAATCTTATTCTTTCAGTTATTCAAAAAAGACAAACTTTTTTAAAAACACAAATTAAGTCTCCCAATACCACTACCAACATCAAAAACGCCAATTTTATTTACTGCAGCATTCCTTACGTTGAAGATTTATATTATTATTTTGCCAAAATCCTGTTAGAAGAAAACATTTTAGTATCAGGCTCATCCTTTCACTCCTTTAACCAATTCTTTACAAACATTAAATCCCCTACCCCATCCAATTTCAATACTAATGTAGTATATTCTGTTTCTTGTAATGACTGTGCTTTTCAATATATTGGACAAACCTCGCAATATGTACACAAAAGAATGAGACAACATGAACTAAGTGTGGTCCACCACAAACAAAAAAATTTCAAAAGTACCCTAGTACAACACTATTGAAAACGCCCATTCATTTAATTTCACTCCAAAGATTTTATTTCATGAAAGTTGCATCTTTAGGAGATTATTCGCGGAGAGTTGTCTTATTCTTATGAATGTTTCTAACAGTGTCAACATTAGATCAGATCACAACCTATTACATGATTCATATTTAAATTTTTTACACTTTTTGACAAACAATTAATATCGACTTACTTTTAAGATCAACAATTTAAGTATTCACACCCTAACATATAGAAACACACACATACAATCTCACAGCTCTCGTTCAAGTGTTTACACGTGTTACAAATGACACACCAGATTCAATTTAGTTAATTTTCAAAAGCCAATCGCACAACATCGAGAAAACAATATTATTTGTGTTTTCAAATAATAATTTTTAAAAAAAGACAAATCTTTTAGTAATTTTGATTTACAAAATCTAATTATTCGGCGGAAAATTAACTCACAAATTCATTTTTTGTTAAAAAGCTTGTTTAGTGAAAAAGTGCTAACATATATTCAAACATACAGGTAATTAATTTCAACTTTGTCATTAACCTTTTCTCAAAAAAATTTCCATAACTTTCAAAAAAAAAAAAAAATTCTATTATGTTTAATATCCTGTTCTGATAATCCACTCATTTATTTTTATCATTTTCATTTTGATCATATTATCATATTTCTGTACATTATTATATTTTTTTGCAATTAATTTATTATTTAAGAAAAATCTATTTTCTTTTCCTAAACATATTGTTTGCTAATATCTCATCAAGATCATGTTTCTTGACAGATGTCCTGAAGATGGAACGTACCTAGTTCCGAAACGTCGACAGTAAACAAATAATTAAATAAAGAAATTGTTTATTAAAAACTTTTCTTGTTTTTTTATTTTTTATTATTTTTGGATTCTTGTTCGAAACTCTACAAAATATACACAAATTCAAGATTCTACCATTCAATATATATATATATATATATATATATATATATATATATATATATATATATATGATTGATTTCTTGGAGGGCGTAACATCAAGTAAAAAATAAGTAAAGTAAAGATTTTTTTAAAACATCTTTATTTTTCCATACGTTTCGACGTAAAATTCTACGTCATCATCAGTGGTTCTACAATTTAAAAAACGAAAAAAAAACAGAAAGTAACGTTACAAATTGAATATACATAAGCAATAGTAAAAAGAAAAGGTTTAACTAAAGAGACAGACTAATTATATCTAAGCCTTAAATTAAAAATTGCATAAAACATTACTTACTTGAATTTCTTCGATTATCACTAACACATATTAATATAACTTGTAAAAATTAATAATTAGAGACAAGCACTAACTGTCAGTAATTTCTTTTTTATAAAAAGAATAAAAGATAAAAAGTAATTAATAAATAAAATATTATACATAAATACACGTGTATCCGAGGCCAGTGCCATACAGAATAATATTTTTGTAAGTGTCCGAGATGCGAAGTCAAATTTTTGAGAAAAAACAACCACATGTGCTCGTGTATGACGATGTCCATTTGATCGATACCAAATTTAGGTTCTGAATTTAAATAAGATAAATAAAAAATAATATAACCTAGAAAATGTTTTATAAATACCAATGAGTATATAATTATACAAATGAGATCTTTCAGAGCACCGTATTTGAGAAAAATATGCCAAAAAGTGCATTTTCATATTAACATATCAAAAAAGTTTATATTTTGAGTCTCTAGTAACACTTGCGGCCCGTTTACTAACGTTTTTGTATATAAATAAAACTACAAACAAAACTACTTACTACAAATTTATCATAAATAAATAATATTCGTATAATAATAATATTTATAAGATATATATATATATATATATATATATATATATATATAATAAAATTGTTTCTTGGGCATCCATCCAGTAATTAGAAAACAAATTTAATGAAAAATGTTTTTATTTTAAGAACATGGGTCTTGATTTGACCCATCTTCAGTGCTACAATTAAATAATTCAGGGTTACAAATTTAAAACAATATAAAAAATACATAATTAACAGACAAAAATAAGTAAAACAATGTATATGAAAAGTATATATGAAAAACAACCATAAAATAAACAAATGTAAAGAAACTCACCATACACATAAATTTTGAAAAACAACACAAAAACACAAAATTGCACGAAAAAATAAATAAATGTGGAATAAAAAATTTGATGAAACGTCGAGTAATAAAAAATTTAAAAAAATTGTAAAATTAAAATAAATGATATATTTTATTATAAAAAAGCTTATTCCAAACGAACATGTTGTTAGTTTGGAAATTGTATTATGAGTGTGTACGAGAGTAAAATGTGTGCGTAAGTGTTTGCGGAAAATAGTGGAAACTGTATCGTACTGGTGAGAGAACGGGATAGAAAGAATTTTAGTGGTTCCATATTACGAAGATTTTCTCAACGATCATGCGCAGTAGGAACATAGTAAAAATATATGCATGTGTAAGACATCCATAATCAAATCCAAAAAATGTGAATAAAGAGAAAATTATTAAGAAAAAGTATAGATATTAACCGAAAAACGATAATAGTTATGGAACGGTAATAGTTACAATAAAAAATTATAACATAACATATATATATATATATATATATATATACTAGCTGACCCGGCAAACGCTGTTTTGCCATCAAAAATATTTTTCCGCATTGCAAAAATTTTTATAATATACATGATATATTAATAATAATGTTACATTTTTATCACACGAATTTCTTTACATTTTGATAATTAATTCGAACGCATCATAGTGCTTTGTTTATTTTAATTTTATTTATGTCAAATAGTGAAATATTTTTAATCAATGAATAAATTAGATTTTAGTCTGAATCATCGCAGTACCATTATCTAAATATATAATTTTTATATAAATATCAAATTTTTTACTTTTGCATTTAATTTAAAAATATTGAATGTCAATTTCAAATATCCAATATGCACTAAATTTTTAAATGCCAAAATATTTCCTTTTTGGTTCGAAATTTAATATAATATGATATAATTTATATCTATAATTTGATTGCCAATATTGCCTATAACATAACTTGGAATAATTAATTTATTTGTATCTTATTGAAGTCGTTAAAAATTCATTTTTTTTTGAACTGTCAGAATTTTGTTTATGATTAATGTTAAATTCAATATGTCGTTTTTTTATTGTGATCTATAATGTTTTAATCACTTATCAGATAAATTTTCGACTGCAAATTGATATTCATACTATCCCTGAAACTAACATGGATAAAGTTCTGAGAAATCCGAGTCCAAATCTATAAAATGTTTGATTTTTGGCACTTTTATTAATTTTTTATCAATTTTTGTACTGTAAAATAATGGATGATTATTTATCAAAATTGTAATATTTAGACTATAATTTTAGATGTATACTTTTTATTTTGGCATTGAATTATTTTCATTAAAATCAAGTGAAACATAAATATATTTATTTGATATTTATATAAAACATATAATTAAAATATGCATTAAAATCATATTGTCTATAAATAATATGTCATTTTATAAATAGTATTTATTACTTTGGTGCTTGATATGGGTATGAATTTGTAATAAAATATATTCTTTCTGACAAATAGTTAAAAACTTGTTATAATTTTCAAAATTATTTGACATTTCATACTTCAAAAATTAATTCACTCGCATCATAGCGTTTTGTTTATTATACTTTTGTCATGTCAAATACGTCAATATTTATTTATTATAAATTAATATTTATTTTAAGTGATCAATGAATATATTATATGCTTGTTAAATTCATAAAAAAGTGCAAATTCAACACGGGAATATTGTGGAAATAAATATTTTTTTACATAAAGATCTGATTTTTGACATTTGCATTTCATTTCTAATTAATTATAACTGTCAAAATATTTTCTTTTGGATCGAAATTTAATATAATATGATATAGTATTTAGTTTGTCTAGTTTATTTTTGTCAGATTGCAATGATACCTTCAGATTGTACTATTCCATTTAAGAGGTTACAATTTTCTGTATGATTAACGTTTGCGATGGCAATCAAAATTTATCTCAACTCATATAATAATAATATTTTATTTTAATTACACAAATTTCTTTACACTTCGATAATTAATTCCAACGCATGATGCAGGTGTTTTGTTTATTTTAATTTTGTTTATGCCAATTTTTTTTTAAATTAATGAATAAATCAGGTTTCAGTCTAAATTAACAAATTAGTATCTTCATCTGAATATACAATTTTTTATATAAATATTTGTTTTTTTAAATTTTCATTTAATTGAAAAATAGTGAATGTCAATTTCATATATTCAATATGCAGTATATTTGTAAATGTCAAAATATTTCCTTTTTGGTCGAAAATTAATCTATGATATTTATTTTACAATATTGTGCTGTATCTATAATTTCTTCGGCAATATAACTTGGAATAATTAATTTATTTGTTTCTTATTGAAGTCGTTAAACATTTTTTTTGTGAAATGTCAAATTTTTGTTTATGATTAATTTTAAATTCAATATGTCGCTTTTTTATTGTGATCTCTGATCTATAAGGTTTTGATGAAGTTTTGGTATCCGAAATAATTTGGTAAGCTAATCAAATAAATATAAATTGTAAATCTATATATATATAAATCTCGTGTCACGATGTTGGTTCGCGATGGACGCCCAAACTACTGGACCGATTTTAAATTTTAATGGCTCATCGTGTGCATATATATCCAACTTAGGTTATAGGAAATTTTGAAAAGTAAATTTGAAATATAAATATATAATTTTTATAAATTTCTAAAAATTTTGACAGAAAATGACCAAAAAAAAACAAAACACTAAAATGACAAATGTCATAATTTATGGAAAATTTGAGAAAAGATTTATGATTTTTGAAAAACAAAAATTGACAGTTCAGAAAATATAATTCAAAAACATGTACATATATAGATATGGGCCCAGATCCCATGTTTTTTAAAGTTTATTGAATAACAGTTTAGTGCTTTTTTAATCATTATGTCGTCGGGATACTTGGTGAATGTACCGAAGTTAAAAGGACGTGAAACATATGACGATTGGGCGTTTGCAGCAGAAAATTTTCTAATCTTAGAAGATTTAGCAGAATGCATTGTAGAGCCGAAGCACGGGGCAGTACGGGAAATTGATGTGATCAAGGATAAAAAGGCGAGAGCAAAATTGATATTAACATTAGATACAAGTTTATATGTACATGTAAAAGAAACAAAAACCTCAGCCCAGCTATGGTCCAAATTGAAGGCGATGTGTAGTGATTCAGGTTTCACTCGAAGGATTAATCTCTTAAGGACATTAATTTCTACTAGATTAATTAATTGTGAATCCATGAGCTCATATGTCGATCAAATAATAGAAACAGGGCAGAGATTGAGGGGAACGGGATTTAATATTGATGATGAGTGGATAGGCTCTTTGCTCTTGGCAGGATTGCCGGAAAAGTTTTCGCCGATGATTATGGCGATTAAGCATTCCGGTATAGCCATTACAACGGACACAATAAAAACGAAGCTGCTGGATTTAGGCAACGATGTTGCAGTTAATAATGATGAGAGCGCCTTTTTAGCAAAACAAAATGGCAGGTACAAGCAGCGCCAAGATTCAAACTCCAACAGTTTTGATACTAAAAAGGAAGTTAGGTGTTTTAAATGCAAAAGACTTGGTCATTATAAAAATAAATGTCGTTTCAATAATATGAATAATGAGCCTGATAAAAATGAATTTAACAGAGTTTTTTCAACTGGTAGTTACAATAAAACAGATTGGTATGTTGATTCTGGAGCCAGTATTCATCTTGTGATTGACAATAACAGTTTAAGAGAATACAACAAGAAACCTGATGTGCAGGAAGTAAGGACAGCTAACAATATGCAATTGAAGGTAGTGTCTTGTGGCAGCGTTTCTCTTAGGACAGAGGTTTATGGTCAAATTTATGATGTTGAAGTACAGGATGCTCATTATGTGCCACAATTGTCAGCAAATTCATTATCTGTTAGCGCTCTTACCAGAAAGGGTAACAGGGTTGTATTCAATGATAATAAATGCAAAATTTATGATAAAAATAACACTTTGGTTGCAGTGGCGGTACTTACAGGTGGAGTATATAAAATCATGACAAATAATATTAATTGTTTGTTAGTTACAGGCGGCGCTTACGCGCTTTTTCGTCTCTATGCAGTTAAAGCAGTACGATTGCTTCAAAAAAAAAGTTCAGAATTTCCGAAATATGTCAAAATAAAAAAAACATATTTTTTCAAAAAAAAAATTTTTTTTACGAAAGTCATTTTTTGTCTTTATAGTATCTCAAAAATCTAATTTTTTCGAAATATTTTTTTTTTATTAATGTTGATCTTTTTAAAAAATTAATAATTTTTGGTACGGAAAGCTGCAGAAATTTGCCTTAAGGCGCGATGCCATGCGCCCCGCTAGTTTATGGTTATACATTTTATTACAAATGCAATGACTACGGAATTTGGAAAAAGATACGAGTAACACTCCGAATAACTCCGATTAGAACTTAAGTGCAATCCAGTGCTTGAAAAAATAATAAATTCTTTAGTAGTTTTAAAATAAGAGCCGAGCTCGATAGTCTTATAGGAACCATTTATGGTTACCGAGTATGGGCCGGAACAGTTCGCCGTACTTGGACCGTATCCGTTAAGGCGTTACCAATCGCATACGGGCCGAGTAGGGCTGCCGGACCGGGACCCTACTTAATTTTGGGCCATCCCTGAAATGTGCCCTATTTAAATTGCCACTAGGAAAGCTACGCAATAGATAAATTAATTTTACATACAATATAAAAATGCAAATGACTAAAATAGTGAAAGTGATCACAGGAAAATATGTCATAATTGTGTTGTCTAAAAAATATTTTTAGATTAACTTTCAATTGACAAGTCCGTAATGTTTAACACACTTGCGTAAACACTTGAGTATACGCCAGGTCGCGCATGTATATAGTTCATCTGTATACATGCGCCGACATAACACTTTAAAAACTAAATTATTTAAATGACTCCAAATGGGATTACAAATAGTACCGCCTTTTTAACTTACTCAAATTTGTATCCATCATCCGCAACAAATGGAGTATTTTCATATTTAATAATCTTCGCATTCTTGTAATCATCCACAGGCGCGCCCAATATTCCGACAGCAATGGCTGCAAAAAATATCAAAACTGTCTGCAAAAAACATAAATTTTTAGTTCATAATTATAATATCTCCAATAATATAACAACTGATATTTTATTTTATTTTTAAACCTTTGTCTGAATAACAGTTCAGTTGGTACTTTTCACCCCAACCACGTGTAATCTTTTACAGCGGTTATAAAAAATATCTATTGAATCTAAGGTAAAACTGAAAATGCTTAACATAAAACTATTAAAGAACGTAAATTGAAAAGGATCTTTATATTCGTGTGTACTTAAGCCCAAACTAATTTAAGTCTTACTAATTTTAAAAATATTTCATTCCATAAGATCTCGAAATTTATTGACATTTTTACAGATGTGTGTTCCATAAGTATTATTTGTTTTATCAGCCAAATCTTCTTATACCAATTATTGACTGTTATAACTGAGAATAAGCTTTCGATACAATGTCCCCTTTGATCGATTCCAAGTTTAGGTTCTCAATTTAAATAACATATAAAAAAAAGTTTTATAATGCCAAAAAGTGCTTTTTCATATTAACATTTTAAAAAAGATGATATTTTGAGTTTCTAGTAACTTTTGCGGCCCGGTTAATAACGTTTTTGGTTATAAATAAAGTTATAAACAAAACTACTTATAACAATTAAATAATATTCATTTAAAACATTCTATAAAGTTAATTGAACATAATCTGTAAAAACCATTTTATACTACTCCTCTAGAAAAATTTAAGGTTTCTACGCGGTTTCGGAATAATATCTCAGCTTTCCCACAACTTCTGGATTAGCACGAATTATTCACGACTATGACTGGCCAAATTCGTACAGCCATTATAGGTTTTTAGCATATCTAACATAATATCGAGCTCCGTTTTTAACTTCCCATAGGGCAAGTTATAGTAATCGCAAAAAAAATCGAAAATAATTTTTTTTATATATCTTTATGTTTCGAAGGTTTCTGAATGTTTGGGCATACCTTATAAAAAATGGATGTATGTGTGTTTGTGTGTGTATGTATGTGTGTATGTGTATGTATGTGTGAGTGTGTCTCTGTGTTTTTGGGAACAACAATCAACCCATTTGCATTAAGGCACTATGCCATGCACCCCACTAGTTTGTATAATTAATTATAATTTTAAGAAATAAAGTTTTTAATTTTATTCTCAAATACCCAGTATAAAATTGGCGCAGTCGGTAGGATAAAATTCGGGATCGCCTATCGCAGATATCTATTGATTTTAATCATTCAGAACCAAGACAATAGAAGAAAGCGAATTTATTTTGGAAAGGCCTAACGCAGGATTTCCATGCAATTCGAAATCAGAAAAATTGTCAAGCATAGATACAAATAATAGAATTAGTGGGATTGATTTGGAAAGGTCTAACTCAGGAATTCCATTCAATTCAAATCAATAAAAATAAAGTGATTGCGAGTATTGAAAATTTAATTGTGTGCAAAAAGTGAAATATATTAATTAATTGTATTAAAAGTGAAAAATATTGTGTGTGAAAAGTGCGAAAAGGATGTTTGCTGAAGAACCCTGAACTGGTGAGTAAAAAAATGATTTGATAGTAAATTTGACAATCCACCCTTATCCTTCAATCGCTGGAGATAAGAAAGCACAAATTTTACATTTTAAATTTTATTAATTAATTAATTGAAGAAATTTATAGCAATTAATTTTTACTTTTCACTGAAACATAATTCCAGGCACGCGAATTACTTTATGAAAAATAGCGCTGATTTAGTAGATAATTTATCAAACTTTTAGCAAATATGTCATTCCAAAATATTCCCAAATTTGACTATGCTTTGATTGATGCTATTCCAAAATTTGGCGGAAACCCCGCAGAATTAAATTCATTTATTTCAAGAGTTAAAGAAAGTAAGAATGGGTTTTACGACAATAGTAATTCGACATGTGTACAAAATGCAATTATTAGAAGCGCAGTTCATTTGAAACTTTATGATAGGGCAAAAGTAATAATTGAAATTGCAAACGGTAGAGAAATTGATAATATTATTAGTGTACTAATTTCCTAATTTTCATACTAAAAAAATGATATATCTTTAACGTTGGACCTCCACAACATGCGACAACTTTCAAATGTAACAGTTTACCAATTCTATTAAAAATTCAAAAGTTAAAAAGTATATATACCAATTACATTTATTTACATGTTACAAATAAAGAAATAGTTCAATTTTTGCAACAATTTTCAAAAGAGTACCTTGGTAGTTTTCATTGCGTGCGTAAAACAACCGTATAGTTTGCTTGTAAAAAGTCGAGAAGTTTCATCATCAGAAGAAGCTATAAATATAATAGGAGGAGGTGATAATATTAGCCACGTTAGAAATGATGCAGACTAGTTTAAGCAAAATAATAAAAGAAATAAATTACCAAATTATCAAAAAACTTGATATAGTCTTGCATTTCCGAGAAATTTTAATTCAAATTACATGAAACAACATCCAATCAAATTCAACAATCCGCAATTGTTCCAACCCACATACTTCCAACCAAATAGTTTTCTACAAAATAATTTCGAACCAAACAATTTCCAACCAGACAATTTCCAACCAATAATTTCCAATCAAACAATTTCCAGCCAAACAATTTCCAATAAAATAACTTTCAATCAAATAGTTTCCAACCAAATATTTTTCAAACCAATCAAATGACTCAACAACCGAATAATTACCAACAAAATGTCCAATTACCAAATCAGACAAATAATACAACAAAAAGATCTGACTGAACACCAATGAGTGGCGTATCAACAATTAACGCTGGAAAGAGCAAACGAACTAATAGACCACAAAACCGACTCTATAATCTAGAAAATATTTGTGAAATAGTCGGGATGTATAGAATAATATCCCGACCAGCTACAAATAGATTTTCAAACAACCGATCAAAAACCAAATTAGACATTATTGAATTTCACGGTTTTCAAAATAATTCTCATTCATATATACAAATCCACAATCCAAATATGAAATATCTTATTGATTCAGGTTCTACAAAATCTTTCATTTGTCCAGAAAACGCTAATAAATATTTCAATAATTTTATTTACTCTGACCTCTGTACAATAAAAACCGCACTATCAACGCATTAAGAAACTTTTGCATGTAATATACCAAGTTTTAACAAATTCAAAAATATCGAAAATCTTTCATTTCATCTTTTCAAATTTTACGAAAGCTTCAATGGGTTATTAGGAGTTGATAATTTAAAAAAATTGAAGGCATTATATAATTTAATGCCTTCATTTAATTTTATAATGCGGATTAGTATATATGATAATAAATAATGAGTTGTTAGTGCTACCTAATACTAATTTAAATTTACATTATGTAGCGAGTCCGAAAAAAATTATTTTTAATCAACAGATACCAGAAAGATGTATTTATTCAAAAATGTAGAGTTTCAGTTAACATTAAAGAACGTGAAATTTTAATTACAAGACAAAATTTACAGGTTGATTTATTCCAGATACTGTGACATTAATAAAAAATAACGAACACATAGTTGAAATTCATAACCTGACAGAAAACGTAATTAACTTGACATTAACTATACCTTTACAAGTAGAACTTACAAACGAAAAGGAATTTTATAATTTTTCTACAAACAAATCTGATTCAAATGTAGATTTTCCAGATATTGAAAATTTAATACAGACAGACCACACAAATTTTGAAGAGAAAAATGCTACTATACCTGTACACACCAAATTTTATAGATACCCAAACATTTACCGTCACAAAGTAAAGTGCAATTCAGACCCAATAGTGCCTTAATATGATAATATTAATAATGGGTAGTACTGCCCTAAGGCAGGTCTGTGAGTTGAGTTAAACTCGATTCAGGAAAGAAGTAGTGTGAGAGTTTTTCTCATTTACATTTCACACCGCAGTTGCCTTAATATAATACATTATTCTCACCGAATAAATTATTATGACAATGGAATTATAAGAATACTTCTTAATTTTGAACCCAAACCTAAATTACAAAAATATTTAATATCATTGAAACATAAATTTTATTAATTATATTTCATCATATATAAATACCAATTGAATGTTTTATTATCACAAACTGAAAGAAATGACTATGGCATTCAATTAACTCAAACAACAAATAATAATTAATAAAAATAGAGTAGGTTATAGCAATTGGTACTAAAATATAGAGATTAAATTATTAATAATAATTTAAATAATTTAGTATTAATAATAATAATAATAATTTAAATAATTTAGTATTAGTAATAATTATTTCACGTTGTATGTTGACGATAGCGAATAAGAAATGCAATACCGATGGAAAATTTCAATACCGGTATTTCGGTAATTTTTAACTTCCCGTAGGGTAAGTCATTGTAATGGGCCGAAAATCGGAATTGAAAATTTTTACATTTCTCGACGTTTTGAAGGTTTTTGAACATTTTGGCATACTTCAGAAAAAATGGATGTGTGTGTGTATGTTATTGTGTAACAATGCATTTCGTGCGGGTTTAATAAATAATCAAAGTACAAGGCCAGCGCACGAATGCGGAAGTACACATATGTCACGTCCTATACTAAATAAATAGAGTAGTTATCGTACAGCAAAGACAGTGATGTCTTAGGAGAAAGTCGAGAGTATGTCTTAGCACGAAACTATGCTAGTTTGTGATGTGAAGTTATTAAAGATTAAATAAAGTTATAGTCCCAATTAGATTCAGTGTTTGTATTCTACTTTGCGTAAAGACATCTTTCAGCCTATACCAATATAAAGTGCTCACGGTTCTGAGGAGACTCATACCAGTGTTGTTATTTTCTATTATAAACTATAAGCTCTGCCCACGACACCAGGAAAAGGTTGGACGGATCTAGCACCCCATTGAAGAGTGAATCAGTCTACATTTGGAACCCAACCCAATCCAATCAACCCCTCAACAACAACTCATATCATTTCATGGTGTCAAGCGGTGGTATTACCTCGTGGTGAAGTGCAGTGTTGAATATGCTGTGAGTGTCGAGCAGGAAGCTGAGTAGCAGAAATTTTGCATCCGGCGCTGCAGCAACAGCTGAAAACCAGCAGGATCAGGACTGGCACGAAGTACCAGAGGCATTAAAGGTGGCGGCATACCAAATAACACCGTGAGAAAGGCGACTTTACGCAGAGGGACAAGGACATACTCTCCCCAAATCGACGTAGACTTCTCGATTAAGGCTCACTCCCCAAGTAAGAAAAACCAATCCTTCTTTTGGCAAAACTACACATCCAGACCGGAACATCATAGTCTTCAATTTTTTTTTATATTTTTTTTAAGATTTTGGTTGTCAATTAGAATATAAATAACAGTATTTTGTCAATTTGAATATTTTATTAAGTATTAGGATTTTGGTTGTACTTGGGTAACATTTTTTATTGTTCACACCACTATTATTTCGTTGACTTCACATATCACACGTCAAGGTTAAGTTTCAGCAAATATGGTTAGCTAAGCATTTTTTAACAAAAACAATTACGAGCATTGCCAGGTCCGAATTTCATAACAGAAATATTTCAAAGTAAAATATTTTTAAAGATTAGTAACAAAGTCATCAAGTAATAATATAAAAGACTCAGAAAGTAATATTGAAAAGTTAGTGACTTTATTTAATGACTTTGAGTATCCTATCAAGAGTAAATTTACATTTTTGATCTTTTTATAACGTCGCGATTTTTAATGTGGCTTTAAATGCCAGTATAAAGGCGAAATGCCTAAAGGATTTAGTGTAGCCATTGTGCCACTTTTCAGGCGATAGTGCCAATCCTTCATTTCAGATAGCCTAATATTAAATTGTTCAAAAGAAACAATAGGTATCTGACAAATAAATAATTAATCAGGGTTGGAAAAACCCGAATGGAGACTAGTAAGGTTAGTGAAAACCGCGAGATCTTAAATATATTTGACGTAATTTTGATGACTTATAAGAGACTTATGAATCCGCGGGAACGAGTCAATAAAATCTTTCAAATAAATTTATTTCGTTATTTTCACTTTAGGACCAAAACACGCTCGTTGATTTTATCGATTTTATTAAATATTAAATGAGAATAAATTCCAACTATTAATAATTAATTTTAAAATATTACATAAAAATAAAATTTTAATCTTGAATATAATATAAAATGAACTTTGAAGTTTTGTGTGAAAATAATTGAACTTGAAAATGCAAATTTCAATAATAATTAAATTTAATCAACTGCCCATACCACAAAATGTTACAGAAATGAAGGGGATAAATTTAAATTATTGTCAATAATAGCAATGTAACTATCCCCATAGAACAGAATTATAAATTGAAAAAAAAATAGGAAAATAGAAAAGTCCATGTTTGAATTATTGGTACAAAATGATTTCATTTTAAATTCAATTCAATTTGTTGGTGCTATATTGAACAAAAAATAATTCCTAAATTTTCTCTACAAATATAATAAATTTTATTTTGAAAATTAGTAAGCGATTGAGTAAATTAGTTTCTATTATAGTAATTGCATAAATTAACGATAATAATATCTTTTCTAAATATTTTTATAATTGTTCGTACTAAATGTAATTTCGATTATTTGCGTTAATGGTATAAGAAGTTTTATCGTATTTCTATTTTGAAACTTGAGTAAAGAAATATCACGTAACATTTGGTTTCAAATTTTAACGAGACACGCTTATGATGTAGTAACTTCATTTTATTCACTATTTAAGCAGATTTTTTTTCAACAAGTTTTTTTTATCAAGAGCAAGAAGAATTTGAATTTTATAGACACAGAATTTCATTTAGAAATCTGCGAAGGGTAAAAAGAAAAAAGGGTCATCTTCATCTAGCATTCATTCTTTGAACTTAGCGTATTATTTTATGTAAAAGTTAGTAACCCGGCTTTCGAGCGGTCTAACGCCAAAACAGACGATATCGCAGTTCAGAATGATACTATTTTCAATACAATTAATATTTATTCCCTGCAATCGCGAATCATTTTTTTTATGTGGATAAAGTTAGTAACCCGGCTTTCGAGCGGTCTAACGTCAACATCGTCGATATCGCAGTTAAGGATGATATAATTTAAAAATTTGGCTTCTGATGACTATTAAGCCTCAAAGGTAAAGTCTGTGCAATAAATTGCAAAATTACCCTTCTAAATATAATAATCCCATTATTTTACTATTTTTTTTTATTAACGGTATCTAAATCCTTGAGTAAATTCTAGTTAAATTTATATAATTGTATATGATTGTACATTCGATCAATTGGGTTAACATATTGTAAGAAGATTTATCATATCATGTAACATGAACGATACAAATTTCAAAATATTAATTAACTTAATTTATTCAAAATTTATTTTTGCGAACTTTCGAATTTTTATGAATCTTGACGTTTATACAAAAACTTTGTTTCTGTAATTATCTGAAAATTTGAGTATATTTCTAACTTTCAACATATTTATATCAATTATAATACCAATAATTTGAAATTTTACTTTTTGGTTTATTGAATTATTCTACAAAAAAAAAATTTAATACACTCGTGATTATGCATTTAATTGATAATAAATAACTATGAATTTCGAGCGTTCAAATATAATAAGACCAACAACAAAAATAGAATTTTTATCACCTCTAAGTATTTATTCAATTACAGCAAAAGTAATTTTGATGCATAGTATCAATAATTCACATGGAAATAAAATACAAAAAAAAATAATAATTTGTATCAATTATTCTGAAATTGAATGCCCACTCATTTTTTATTAATATTGACATTCTAAATATGATAATTTCAAATTAATATTTTTATATTGTATATTTTTATAGTACAAATAGAATGTTCAAAATAAAATTTGAAAATAAAAGTTGTAAAATCAAGAGGGCCTACAGAAATGTATTAATGTAGAAGTATGTGACAACACACAATTATTAGATTACAAAACAAATTATCACTATCTTCCATTTCTATCTAGATGTAATGCATCAGAATGGCAACAAGTGTGCAAGCTATTTTTTAAAATTTTCGAAGATTGATGCAGGATTCTCATATAGTTAGAATTCAGTTAGAAATAATTGCGCGATTTTTAAACATCCTATTAAAAATATTGAACTGAATCTGACGCAGAGTATTTTGATCATTATTTGAATTTCGAATTAAACAAATAAATTATCATACAAAATTAAACAATTTATGATAATATTAAATTTCTAAAAAAAGAGAGATCTTGCACCTTATTAATATTCTTATGCAAATAGAAAAGTTGTTTTTATTATTTTACTATCATAGTAGAAACTTCATTATATATCAAAACCAATTAATGATAAAATAATTAATTTTATCACATAAATTTTTAGAAGTTTTATTGATGTGTAAACAATATAAATCAAATAGGTCACAACTTCGCTTTTGTCTACCAATCATTTTATAACAGTCACACAAATTATGCAACTTGAGCGAATTCATATGGTATTAGGTTGCATACTGTATCAAATAAGAATATCCTAATAATGTAACTAATTATTGTTTATAATATTTTGCTGTATTATCAAAATCCTACTTTTGAAATTAAACAAGCTGTTGAAACTAAATCAAAATAATTTTAATGAACTATTAAAAATCACAATATGCAGCAAAATGTTACAACAATATTAGATTTTTTTTTTATGTTAATCTTTTTACCAATATTATCATCAGAATTGTTAACTAATTATTATATTGCAGACATACTACAAAATTTTATACTCTTACTTTTTTATATTTTGCAAATAATTTTCAATTTTTTTTCTCTCTCTTTTGCTACAATCAATTATACCATAGATTGCTATTTTAAACTTTTTATATTTATCGAGGACGATAAATTTTTTAAGAGGGGAAGAACCTCAAAAATTTGCAATTTTTTTTCTTTTATGTTTCCTGAGGACAGGCAACAATCTTTAGGGGTGGCGTATTGTGTAACAATGCATTTCGTGCGGGTTTAATAAATAATCAAAGTACAAGGCCAGCGCACGAATGCGAAAGTACACATATGTCACGTCCTATACTAAATAAATAGAGTAGTTATCGTCCAGCAAAGGCAGTGATGTCTTAGGAGAAAGTCGAGAGTATGTCTTAGCACGAATCTATGCTGGTTTGTGATGTGATTAAAGATTAAATAAAGTTATAGTCAAAATTAGATTCAGTTTTGTATTCTACTTTGCGTAAAGACTCTTTCAGCCTATACCAATATAAAGTGCTCACGGTTCTGAGGAGACTCATACCAGTGTTGTTATTTTATTATAACTATGAGCTCTGCCCACGACACCAGGAAAAGGTTGGACGGATCTAGCACACCATTGGAGAGTGGATCAATCTACATTTGGAACCCACCCAATCCAATCAACACCCCACAACATCTCTCATATCATTTCAATGTATGTATGGATACAAATTTTCGCTCACGTTTTCGGGCGTACGGATCAACCGATTTGAATGGTTTAAAAAACATTCGATTCCTATTGATAAGGAAAAGAGCTAATTAGTTTTTGGTAGAGGCAGGTCCAGCAGGTACGGAGATAACGAGCAAAGAGTGCAGAAAAAAGAAATCGAATTTTTGAGAGAACGGAGCATCCGATTTGAATGATCTAAAAAACATTCAATTAGTAATGATTAGGAGAAGTGTTTATTAGTTTTTGGCAAAGGCAGGCCCAGCATTTTGAAGATACGGAGCTAAATATGTAAAAAATATCAGTTTTTGAGATAACTAAGCGTCAGATTCAATTGATTCAAAGAACTTTCTGCTTGTCTTAACAAAATAATTGATTTTGGAAAAAAAAATTTGTTCCATTTTTTTTTTTTTTTTTAGTTTTTTGTATATTGAAAATAATTCAGATTTTATTTTTAATTCTGACTAGTAGTTCTAATATACTTTACAAATAATTTCAACTCTGCAATTCAGTTTATATAATTCTTATAAATATTAGACAATGTTACAATATTTATAATAATCTATTTGAAAACATTCAGTATTCCTCGAACATTTCGTTACGGTACGGGAAGTTCCAGCAATTTGCCTTAAGGCACAATGCCATAATTGCATCAAGACAGAATTCCACTTACAGCAGTTCATTTTAAAACTGGAATACCGGTAAATTACCGGTATTTTTATTATCTTAAACAAACGAAAACAAAATTGAAAGTTACTAGTACAAATATAAAAAAAATGTATATACAACTACAACTATATTCAACTAAACAATAAAATAAAACAATAAGTTTATTTTTTTAAATAATAATTTAACAAAAGTTGCAATTAATTCATTATCACTATCGAGTATATAGAGTACTTTTTACCAAAAATAACTTATGAGTAAGAAAGACCAAAAAAACATAAAAGATCATATTACATTATTATAATAAACTGTATTGTCTGTATCCTATGTGTTAAATTAGCATAATTTCCAATATTTTGAAAAAATAATTTTTCTACACTAATTTAAGATCGGATTCTTTGTCGAGATAAATAATAAGTTACTATAATTGTTGAATATTGTTATTTAAAACAATGTGATGCTTCTATAGTATTTTCAAACTTCGAAACGTTTTTGAAAAATAATATTTTATAATTGTAATAAGAAGCAAAAATATTTAATAATTATCATAATTATTATGTATAAAGTTAGAAAAAATAAAGATCACGCAGGGGTAATCTGTATGATAAAAAATGTTTTGGCGCAAATATCATTTAAAAAACCATTACATTTTTACAAAAGATGAAACCAACATTATTATCTATCAGTCCAATTCTATTTATTGTAACACGTTATGAAGCCCTTTGGAAAGCAATAAATATTCAGTTTAATGACGAGTTGAGATAATATTTGACATTTGTTTATCTTATAAAATCACATGAAGATATAGCTGTTTATGCGATTATGCAATTTAAAGATAAACTTGTTTCGAGAAATTTAAACTTTAGGGTATTATGTATCAAATAGCGCTTATGTACAAATACCGAAATACCGGTAAAAATACCGCAGAAAAATCGGGCGGTTTACCGGTAATTCGGTATAACCTAATAGCGAATATATTGCTGACGTTACAAACATTTTTTTACAAACAATTTTCTACTTTCAAATTTTAAAGAAAATATCGTTGATGTAAAAATAAATAAATTGATGTTCTAATCATCGAGGATTTAACGAGAACGAATTACGTATTAGACAAAAATATTATTCCAACAATTCGTAATGATATTAGTACCTATATTAATAATTGTACATTATGTTTTACTGAAAAATATGACAGACATCCACAAAAACAAAAATTTTCTATTTCACCCACAGCTTCGAAACCATTTCAAATCTCGCATTTAGACATTCTTACAATTTGTAAGCAAAAACTTGTCACTATATTATCGATACATTTTCTAAATATGCGCAAGCCATTGCTTCTATTGTAACGCAAAATGTAGTTAGAGTTTTAATGTTAGTTATTTCTCACTTTGGTGTTCCTGATACTCTAATTATGGACAATGGTCCTGACCTAAAATCTTCAGCCTTAGTTACAAGAATATTAAAAAATGCATAAAATTAATATCCACTACATAACTCATTTACATTCAAATCCAAATAGACCTATTGAACGATTTTATTCTACCATTCTACGAATTTTCAAACGCAAAAATAATAATCTTAGTATCCTTGACATTATCTCTTATGCTATTAATGGTTATAATAGTTCTATACATTCAGGGACAAAATTAAAATTATTTGACATTATTTCCGGTCATGATTGCTACCTTTGCAGATGATGCGGGAATTCTAGCTCAACATGACAACCAATTGCTTGCCTCGGAAATTCTACAAAAACATGTAGATGAAGTAGAAAAGTGGATGAAACTATGAAGAATAAAAGTGAATAACTCTAAATCAGTTCACGTTACTTTTACCTTACGGCAAGGTTCATGCCCCCCTGTTGGATTGAATGGTACTTCGGTTCCTATATCCAATGTAGTTAAAGATCTGGGAATACATTTAGATAGAAGACTAGCCTTGCATGAACATATTCTAAAGAAGCGCCAGCAGCTTGATTAACACGTAGGCAACTTAATTGGTTAATGGGCTGGAAATCACAAGTCACAAAAGAAAATAAACTACTTATATACAAGACAATTATTAAACCAATATGGTCCTACGGCCTACAACTATAGGGTGCGGCCAGTAAATCGAACATAACTATTCTACAAAGGTTCTAAAATAAAATTTTGAAAGAAATCGCGAACGCTCGAAAATATGTTCCCAGTTAGTTGATACATCAAGATCTCAGAATTCGAACTAAAAAAGAAGAAATTAGTCTTTACTGCTCCAGATACAAAGCTCGTCTAAGTCGTCATCCATACAAATTAGCGTTAGATCTGCTCATGCACCACCAAAGCGTCTCAAAAAAGAATCTGCAATAATTTACTATCAAATATCACATAAAATCTAAGAAGGTGCTATCGCTGGATAGCGATCCTTCTCACGCAGTCAAATAATATATACCTCTAATAATATATACCTCTAATAATATATAGCTGAATGTACTTTGTATAGTTTGCTATGATAAATAAATCAAAAAAAAATTTCAGGTCATCTTTCTACGAGATCTTTTTTTGACATAGACTTAAAAACAGAAATTCTTACAAATTATTTAGGAGAATACAAACAACGAACAAAGTTAATGTATGAAAATTTATTTGAATAGAATTATAGCAACAAAGACAAAACAATATCAAAACATAACGAAACAAGACATGATCCATTGCAATCACACATGCATATTTCAAATCAAACCTGCGAGACAAAATCGCTTCACATTACAAACAGATACAAGCACAGAAAGATCTAGAAAACACAATACTTACTGACAAGATCATTACGATACACAAACAACAACTCAAACGTCCAAGAACTCAGCAAATTCCACGTGAAGAAAATGCTATTGCTCAGCTAATGATGTTACACCTAGTTCCAGTAGTAAACAGTAATCAAATTTTTCTTCAAGAATTAAATACCACTGTAATTTTACGATTTGAACTAGGAAATGCAAAGCTGATCGAAAAATATCATATTTTTATTCATTATGTTAATACCGATTTAATTAAAGAACTAGTGGGCGCATTCGAGGAATGCAAATAATCAATAATTGTTTTGAAGATTTTCAAATAGATTATCTTATATATAAAAATGGAGCTCTCGATCAAATGATCCGCTAAAACTCGAAAACGGCTAAACCGATTTAGCCAGTCTTAGTATTGAAAAATTCGTGCTAATCAGTAGGTTGTTGGAAAGGTGAAATATTATTTCGATATCGCGTAGAAACTTTACATTTTTAATTTGAAAATTTTTGTAGAAGCGTAATTTAAATAAAAGAATGGACGGTGGCTAATACGTAAAATATCAAATGTTTTTGACAGATGATGTTCAATTACTTTTAATATGATGTTATACGTGAATATTATTTAATTATGATTAAATTGTAGTAAGTAGTTTTGTTTGTAGTTTTATTTATACACAAAAAAGTTATTAAACGGATTGCGTTACTAGAAACTCAAAATATTATTTATTTTGAAATGTTAATATGAAAATGCACTTTTTGGCGTTGTAGTATTCTTTTTTTGCAAATCATATTATTCTCAAACACGAGTCTCTGAAAGATCTCATTTGTATAATTACATACTCATTGGTATTTATAAAACATTTTCTAGGTTATTTTATTTTTTATTTATGTTATAAAAAATCAGAACCTAAATTTAGTATCGATCAAAGGGACATTTTGTCGAATAACATTTTATCAGTTATAATTTCCCAGAATTTGTCAAAAAATAGACAGTAATATATGAGGGTACGGGGTTAAAAAATTCCACCACCGATGTGTCAAAAACTAGTAAAGTTGAGCATTGTTTAACTACAATATTTGAAAGAAGAGGGAAAAAATATATAACCAGCTATAACCTTGATTCTTATGACTTTGCTATCGGAAGGTAAACGGTAATCTCTGAAAATCCATAATAAAAGTATTTTCTTTCGTTGGTAGTTTTTTAGCATTAGTTAAAAGTGTAATTATTTTGTAAAATGCTTTTAAAATTAAAATAAGACATTAAACCTGTTTGCCAACTGGCCGTTCCAAGTTAACCCGCCTATGGGATAAAAAAGTCTAGATAGCAAATTTTTGAAAGACATCAAAAAACACATTTGTACAATAATGAAGTAGCTGACAGTTTTACAGAACGCAATCAGATAATTGTTTGGTTAAAATGTGTTGTTTGTTGTAATACAAGTGGGGCGCATGGCATCGTGCCTTAAGGCAAATTGCTGGAACTTCCTGTCCCAAAAATAATTATTTTTTTTAAAACGATTAACTTTTTTGAAAAAAATTTACTTCGAAAAAATTAGATTTTTGAGAAACTATAAATTTGACCAAAAATTACTTTTTTTTTAAAAAAAAAATTTTTTTTGAAAAAAATTTTTCTTTATTTTGGCATATTTTGGAAATTCTGAACTTTGTTCCAAAGCTTTAACAGCATAGAGACAAATGATCTTGATGAAGACTTTTTTAATTAGATCTCCGAAACCGCTAGACCTGCCTCCATTAAAATTTGATCAATTCTTTATCTTGTCAATACAAGTAAAACGTTTTCTGAATTATTAAAATCGGACGCTCCGTTCTCTTAAAAATTGACTTACCATTGTTGGCACTTTTTGCCCCGTATCTTCGGAACGGCTAGACCTGCCAAAACTAATCAGCACGTCTCCTTATCAATACGAAGCGAATGTTTTTTGAATTATTCAAATCGGTTGACCGGTGTTTCCAAAATCGTCGACGAAAATTTGTATCCGCACACGCACGCACACGCACATACACACATACATCCATATTTTCTAAGGTATGCCGAAATATTCAGAAACCTCTGAAACGTAAAGATATATAAAAATTTTCATTTTCGATTTTTTTGCGATTACTATAACTTACCCTACGGGAAGTTAATAATTGGTTTGGTTTTCATAATAAAGTTTATATTTGCTCAAATTCGATCTTTGTGCATTGCCTTACTCTACATATATACTTTTTATTAAAGTTACTTTAACTCATCGAATGTTACTTGGAACGTGTCAAAAAGCAGGTTAAAAAAGAAATACTTAATTCATTTTCTACCTGTCCTCGCAGAGATTTGAAAATTTTGTATAATAAGCTAAGCGTATTATTTACAATTATACACAAAATCCAAAATCCAAAAAGAATCTAAAAGATCAAAAAAGACTTGGATTGGATTATACCATGTTTTCTATAGAAAGTGTATAAAACTTCCAGTTTGATTGTATTGACAAAATATGGACAAACTAATGGGGTTTATTATTATAATACCTCATTGTATATAGCATTCAAACAAACATCCTTATTCACTAAAAGTATTAAAAAAAAACTAAAAAAATTATCTTCGATTTTTATTATTTTTTTTTGTCGGTAGATCCTACTAAAATATTACGGTCCTATGACAAGTCGTTTAACTTTGAAAATTTGTCAAAGTTTGCAAAAATTAGCATTGTTTTTTTGGAATTTATCGATATAGATAACAAATTTTTGAAAGACATCAAAAAAGCACTTAATAATATGAATAGACCATTCATCGACGTTTGCTCAAAAACGCCTGAACCGATTTCAGAAATTTAAAAGCCATTTGATACCACAAATAGTTTAATTCTAAAAAATTATCAAAGTTTGAGAAAACGATTTAATTGGTATAAAGATAGAGTAATTTGACTTAGTGAACATACTAAACCATTAAGGTCCTTCAGAATCTGATTCATTTATAAAAAATATTGATTTTTGAAAATTTGCTTTTAGAATAAGTTTTCGATAGCGTGTAATAAATCCACTCGGAATGCTATTATTCACTCATAAATTAATTTAATTATTATTGATTAAGTCGATTTACACATATCGGGAAATTCATGTTCAAGGCAAAATACCAATACCAACTATAGTTAACATTCAAATCGGTTATTCCATACTGTCGAAAATGTCGAGGACATTTGTTTGAACCATATACATGAATTTTAACGTTTTTAGTGTTTGGTACGGAACCCAAAAAATTTTACACAAAATGGGTACACATTATTGAAATCTTTATAAAATATCTGATGATTTGATGTTCATATGTCCAATAAACATTTTTGACCGCCAAATTGCAATTTTTTAACTTATTTTTATTGAGAGTCCGTTTCCGTTTTCCGTTCTCTTAAAAACTTCGAAACGCCTAGACCTGCTTGTGCCAAAAACTAATCATCACTCCTTGTCAACAGCAATCGAATGTTTTTTGAATAATCGAAATCGATTGAACCGTGTTCCCGAAATCGTCGACGAAAATTTGTATCCGTACACACACACACATTACTGATCAAATTTTCATAAAGGTAGGTCTAGCGGTTTCGGAGATCTAGTAAAAAAACTAAAAAAGAAAGCCATCTGGTGGTCAAGAATGATCATTAGGCATAAGCACATCAAATTATCAGATATTTTATAGAGATTTTAACAATTAGTATAAATTTTGTTTACATTCCTATCGGTTCCGTATCAATGTTGATCCGTTAGACTGCGACGCGGCACTTACGCGTTCGACATTTGTCTCTATGCAGTTAAAACTGTACGATTGCGTTGAAAAAAAGTTCAGATTTTGCAAAATATTTCAAAATAAAGAAAACATTTTTTTTTTTCAAAAAAAGTAAATTTTTGTCAATAGTTTCTCGAAAATCTATTTTCATATTTCAATATTTACATTCAATCATTTTCATGAACATTTTTTGCTAAAATGTTCATCTTTAAAAAAAAAAATTGGTACGGGAATTTCCAGCAATTTGCCTCAAGGCATGATGCCATGCGCCCCACTAGTTACATTATAATATTATAAAATTGTAGTATTTTGTATTATTAATTGTAATTTTAAGAATTTTTTTTTATTTCATTCTCGAATACCGAGTATAAAATTCCAGGCAAACTTTGTTTTGCTAAGTTAGGTATTTCTAAACAACTTCTAGAGAATCAAAAAAATTAATACCGTATTTTAAGTGTGTAAGGATGTGTTGTTTGAATCCCCAAAAATTTCACCTTGTCAATACAAGTTCTTCACCTTGTCAATACAAGTAAAATATTTTTTAGCTTCCCGTAGTAAGTTGTTATGGTAATCGCAAAAAAATCGACAATGAAAATTTTTATATATAATTTTACATTTCAAAACCTTCTGAACATTTTGGCATATCTTAGAAAAAATTTATGTATGTGTGTGTGTGCGTGTATATGTGTGTGTTCGGATACAAATTTTCGTCGACGATTTCGGGAACAAGGATAAAGCAATTTGAATAATTCAAAAAGCATTCGATTCGTATTGATAAGGAGACGTGCTGATTGTTTTTGGCAAAGGCAGGTCCAGCCGTTCCGAATATATGGAGCAAAAAGTGCCAAAAACGGTAACTCAGTTTTTAAAAGAACCGATTTGAATAATTCAAAAAACATTGTATTAGCAAGATGAAGAACTGATCAAATTTTCATGAAGGTAGGTCTAGCGGTTTCGGAGATCTAGTAAAAAAAGTAAAAAAAATGCCATTTGGCGGTCAGAAATGATAATTAGAGATATGCACATCAAGTTATCAGATATTTTATAAAGACTTTAACAATAAGTATAAATTTTGTTTACATTCCTACGGGTTCAGTACCAGTGTTTATCCGTTAGACGGCCACGCGGCGCTTACGCGCTTCGATATATTTTGTCTTTATGCAGTTGAAGCAGTACGATTGCTTCGAAAAAAAGTTCCGAATTTCCAAGATATTTCAAATTAATTTTCTCTTCAAAAAGTGATTTTTGAAGATCTGATCAAATTTTCATGAAGGTAAGTCTAGCGGTTTCGGAGATCTAGTAAAAAAAGTAAAAAAAATGCCATTTGGCGGTCAACAATGATTATTAGACAAATGCACATCAAATTATCAGATATTTTATAGAGATATTAACAATAAGTATAAATTTTGTTTACATTCCTATGGGTTCCGTACCAGTGTTTATCCGTTAGACGGCGACGCGGCGCTTACGCGCTTCGATATTTCGTCTTCATGCAGTGAAAGCAGTACGATTGCTTTGAAAAAAGTGCAAAATTTTCAAAATATTTCAAAATACTTTTTTCTTCAAAAAGTCATTTTTTTTCAAAAAAAGTTTAAAAGTATAAAGTTTTTGTCAAAAATTTATAGTTTCTCAAAAAACTATTTTTTTCAGAGTAAATTTTTTTCAAAAATGTTAATCTTTTAAAAAAAAATTTTTTGGTTTGGGAAGTTCCAGCAATTTGCTTTAAGGCACGATGCTATACACGACTATTTTTTTGTATATCGAAAATGTTTCAGATTTCAATTTTAATTCTGGCTTGAGGCAAGATATCATACACCACTAGTTATTATTTGCATACACCTTTTCACATATATCTTCTATATATATAAAAATAAGTCGGGTTTTCTTTCCTGACGAAATAACTCCAGAACGCACGAACCGATTTTGACAATTTTGCATTCGTTGGAAAGGTCTTGGGCTGCTCAAAAAACTATTTTTTTCAGAGTAAATTTTTTTCAAAAATGTTAATCTTTTAAAAAAAATTTTTTGGTTTGGGAAGTTCCAGCAATTTGCTTTAAGGCACGATGCTATACACGACTATTTTTTTGTATATCGAAAATGTTTCAGATTTCAATTTTAATTCTGGCTTGAGGCAAGATATCATACACCACTAGTTATTATTTGCATACACCTTTTCAAATATATCTTCTATATATATAAAAATAAGTCGGGTTTTCTTTCCTGACGAAATAACTCCAGAACGCACGAACCGATTTTGACAATTTTGCATTCGTTGGAAACGTCTTGGGCTGCGCAAGGTTTATAGCTAAGAAAATTAGTGGTGCATGGCATCGTGCCTTAATGCAAATTGCTGGAACTTCACGCACCGCAATTAAAAATTCGAGTAATAAAAATAATCAACAATTGTTTTAAATAATTTCAAATAGATTATCTTCTATATATATAGAAAAATAAGTCGGGTTTTCCTTCCTGACGAAATAACTCCAGAACGCACGAACCGATTTTGACAATTTTGCATTTGCCTTAATGCAAATTGCTGGGACTTCACGCACCGTAATTAAAAATTCGAGTAATGACATCAGTGAGAATTATCAGAATTATGCTTGGTCAAGTCAACGAGCAATTCTTTCCGCAAAGAATAATGATGTACACGCACTGAATTTCACCACTCAATCAAAACTTGCTGGCGATTTGGTGACATACCAATGATTCCGACTGGTCCACCGTTTGACTTCAAACGATTGCAATTTCCAGTTCGCCTTGCGTTCGCAATAACAAGTCGCAAGGCCAATCGCTTAGTGTTTGCGGGATAAATTTCAAATAGATTATTCAGAAAATCATTGTTTCTTACATGGGCAGTTATACGTTGCCTGTTCACGAGTTGGAAAACCATCCGCTTTGTTTGTGTTAACGTCAGACCAAAAAACAAAAAATGTGGTTTACCAAAGAGCACTTCAATGAAACGGATAATTTGCGGATTCACTTTTATTTACTTAGAGAAGTTCAACTAAAAAAACTTTATTTTTGTAATCGAAATAAATTCATTACTGTTGTATAATAAAATCAAATTTTTCCTTTTCAAATATAAAACATACAAAAAATTTCTTCATCTTTCTCACGAAACCATCTGGTGGCGAAACGGAGTTCGTCGGGTTTGCTAGTCTTCTTATATATAAAAATCGAGCTCTCGATAAAATGATCCGCTAAAACTAGAAAACGGCTAAACCTATTTGGCCAGTCCTAGTCTTGAAAAATTTCTGCTAATTAGTAGGTTGTCGGAAAGGTGAGATATTATTTCAAAATCGCGTAGAAACTTTACATTTTTATATGAACATTTTGGTAGAAGCGTAACTAGAATAAAACAATAGACGGTGGCTATTGTCAAACGTTTTTGACAGATGATGTTTTACGTGAATATTATTTAATTATGATTAAATTGTAGTAAGTAGTGTTGTTCATAGTTATATTTATACATAAAAACGTTAATAAACGGTCTGCAAATGCTACTAAAAACTCAAAATATCAACTTTTTTGAAATGTTAATATAAAAATGCATTTTTTGGCGTTGTAGCACTCTTTTTTGCAAATATATACTCATTAGTATTTATAAAACATTTTCTAAGTTATATTATTTTTTATTTATGTTATTTAAAATCAGAACCTAAATTTGGTATCGATCAAAAGGACATTTTGTCGAACATTTTCCCAGTTATAATTTCTCGGAATTCATCGAAAAATAGATAGTACCGTTGGATTAAGAGGCAGCCAAACTTAAAGTCCGCTGAATTAATTCGAGGCCGTATTGAAAGCGAGATCGAATCAAACAGCGGCTATTGAAGGCTTTGTTTCCAAATTATTTATAAGTGTATAAACTTGGCGTAAGTGGAACTTTGTCTTCAAGAAAGTTGCACGAACTCTCCAACATGTGATAAATATCGACTTAACTATAAAAAATATATTAATTCATGAGTGCATTACAAAGTGAAAAACTATCGCAGATAATTCAATTTTGTACAAATTTTCTAAACATGTTAGTTATTTTTTATAAATAGTTCAAAAATTACATATTATTGAACAAGAAATAAATTTGTAGTATGTTCATTAAGAAGAGGATCCAAAAACGCCAGAAAAATATATTAATCAATAACTGAGAAACGACTCGACCGATCATTGACAAATACTAATCAGCGCGATTCTCAAATAGTACCTTTATAATGGTTTTTAAATTTTCAAAATCATTTCACGAATTTAGACTTTAACGTGGACCAAAAATTTGATACTTTTTTGATAATTCTAAAGAAACGGCTCGGCCGATTGTGAGGCAAAACTAACCACAACGAGTGAGTGCTTATCGAATTCGATAATCGATTTTTTTCGATAGGAATGCGTATTTTTAAAGAAACGTCGATTAAAGATGAAATTTTGACTCATGTAAAAAAACGCTGCTTATTTTTTCAAACTTTGATAGTATATTTAAAATTAAAACGACTTATCGTAGGGTCGAAATGTTTAGGTATATTCGAGACCATGATCTCTATCGCCAATAAAGTTAAATAAATATTAAATATTATTGTCAAAAATATTTTACAATTAAATACAAAGAAACGATCAGACCGATCTCTCAAAACTAATCAGCACGAATTTCAAATGATATTTTTCGAACAGTTTCTGGTAAAAAAAAATTACAATTTTCTGTTGATTATAAACGGCTTGGCGGATAGGTGCACAAATGTGACACACGCTAGTCCTTACCTAGTCACATCAAATCGGCTCATATGCACTCTTTTTTATCAAATTTTGTCTCAAACTTCAGATTCAGAATGACTTGAAATGTCGAGAAAACATGAAAATTACAACTCGATTTTTTTGTGAGAACATATTTGATATTTTGCTATTATGTTATTTTCAAGGGCGGCCATATATATGCTTGCACGCAGGCGGCCACATACCCAGACACGGCCCTCGTAACACATACTCCAAGCTGATAACATGTTCGTTTGGAATAAGCTTTTTTTATAATAAAATATATTATTTATTTTAATTTTACATTTTCTTATTTATTTTACTTCCCGTAGGGTAAGTTATTGTAAGGGGCCGAAAATCGAAATTGAAAATTTTTACATTTCTCGACGTTTTGAAGGTTTCTGAACAATTTGGCATATATCAGAAAAAATGGCTGTGTGTGTGTATGTATGGATGGATACAAATTTCCAGTCACGTTTTCGGGCGCACGGATCAACCGATTTGAATGGTTCAAAAAACATTCGATTCCTATTGATAGGGAGAAGAGCTGATTAGTTTTTGGCAAAGACAGATCCAGCCATTTCGGAGATACGGAGCAAAGAGTGCAGAAAATAGAAATCGACTTTTTGAGAGAACAGAGTATCCGATTTGAATGATCTAAAAAATATTCAATTAGTAATGATTGGCTGGATTGAAGTGTTTATTAGTTTTTGGAAAAGGCAGGCCCAGCCATTTCAAAGATAAGGAGCTAAATATGTGAAAAATGGCAGTTTTTGAGAAAACTAAGCGTCCGATTTAAATGATTTCAACTTTGCAATTCAGTTTATATAATTCTTATAAATATTAGACAATGTTACAATATTATTAATAATCTATTTGAAAACATTCAAAATTCCTCGAACGTTTCGTTACGGTACGGGAAGTTCCAGCAATTTGTCTTAAGGCACGATGCCATACACCCCACTATTTTTTTCTGTAATTATGTATTTTTTATATCGTTTTAAATTGTAACCCTGAAATATTTAATTGTAGATGGGTCAAATTGTAACTGAAGATGGGTCAAATCAAGACCCGAAACGTATGTTCTCTGAATAAAAACATTTTCTTTCAATAAAACTGTTTTTAATTACTGGATGGATGCCCAAGAACAATTTTCTCATATTATTTCACCATCTGAAGAAAAACCTCACGCTTTATATATATATATATATATATATATATATATATATATATATATGCAATTGCAAAAACAACCACTCAGCGAATCTTCTTTTAGTTGTGTTCTCTTCAAAATGTAAAATTTTAGAGTTGAAAAAATCGATATTATGATTTAAATTTTTAATATGCTCAGTTAACATCGTTTTAAATTGCTTTGGATTTTTTGAGTTATTTTTATGTTGATGAAGGCGTTCACTCAGGTTTTGGCTAGTTTCTCCAATATAAAAGAGTTCGCAATTAGAGCAATTAATCTGATATACCAAGTTCGTGAGGCGGTCAAAATTGAACTTAGATTTAATTTGTGTACACGGTTGAAATAGTTTTTTCCACGAGAAATATAAATCTTTTACGTACGGTAAATGACACCAGTATATGACTCCTAGTCTAAGCGGTTTTTATGGTCTGTGAGGTCCTTTTGTTTGTTGAAAATGTAACTGCGTCTGTTATTTATGACCGAGTTGATTATGTTTGGAGGATATATATTTTTTTTTTTCATTTTCATATTATATAACAATCAGAGTTATTTACATACCCTATGAGTTATATGGCTAAATTACACATAATAATAATAATAATAATAATCACAAAAATAAATGAAAAAAAAAAAAAATAACAATAATAATAATAAATAAATAAATAAAAATAGATAAAAAATAGAAGAAAAAAAAATAAAGAAAGTAAAAAGAAACAAAAGAAAAAAAAATTGTAGTAATTGCTCCAATAAGCAATTGACTATGGAAAACAATTTTTTTACATTAGGTCTATAGGCTGTTTCTTGCGTAGTCTTCTTATAGGTGGATTATCGAACAGATGAGCCAAAGTTGCATTAGGATGTTCAAGAATTTTAGCATGATGTCCAGTACTGATATTCTTGATGACATCCACTACGAAAGGGATGTTGAGGTCATCGTGTATGATTTTGTTGCTGACAAACCACGGGGCATCAGTAATCGTCCGTAGTGTTTTAGATTGCAAACGTTGAACAAGTCCCACATTTGATTTGCTACAACATCCCCACAGTTGGATTCCATACGTCCATACAGGTTTGATTATGGTCTTATAAATTAGAAGCTTATTATCTAATGATAATTTTGATCTACGACCAATAAGCCAATTTAATTTTGAGAGTGTAAGTTTAATTTGTTTTATTTTGGCTACGATGTGCGGCTTCCAGGTTAATCTGCGATCCATGTGAATACCCAAGTACTTGACTGTGTCTTTGGTTGGTATTTGTCTTTCATTTATGTACACAGCTTGACAAGTTGACTTATTAAGTGTGAAGGTAATATGAGTTGACTTCGTATCATTAATTTTGATGCGCCATTTTTTTGTCCAGGTTTCTATTTCATTGAGATGATTTTGTAGGATATTGGAAGCAAGAGTAGGATTTTCATTGCTAGCCAAAATCGCAATATCATCAGCAAAAGTAGCAGTGGTAGAGCTCGCCATGGTTGGAAAATCACTAGTATATGTAAGGTACAGAAAAGGGCCCAAAACGCTTCCTTGCGGAACACCTGATTTAATGGGAAAAAGTGATGATGATTCACAATTATTTCTAACTTTATACCATCTGTTAGTTAGGTACGATTCTAAAATTTTGTGAAAGCAAGGCGGCAGCAACCATTTAATTTTTGCTAAAAGTCCTTCATGCCATACTTTATCAAAGGCCTGGCTTACATCGAGAAACACTGCTGAGCAGTATTGTTTGGATTCGAAAGTTTTATGAATTAAATTCACGATTTTGTGGCACTGTTGGATTGTAGAGTGCTGCTTGCGAAATCCAAATTGATGATCAGGTAGTATGTTAGATTCGGTTACTATATCTTCAAGCAGTAGTTTTTCAAAAACCTTCGACAGAATGGGTAGAAGGCTAATTGGTCTGTAGGACGTAACCATACTTGAATCTTTTCCATTTTTGGGTATCATTTTGATAACGGATATTTTAAAAGACTTAGGCCAGTACTCCAATCTCAGCATTGAATTAAATATGTATGTTATGAAGATATACGCTTTAATTGGTAATTCTTTTAACATTTTGGATGAAATATTATCAATCCCAGGAGATTTTTTACTATCCAGTTTAGTAATTACTGAAACAATCTTCTTCAGAGAGTAAAATCTTTTCTTGAAGTTGACAGAAGTGTGTGGTGTGCGAGGCTGTTGGTGCAAGTTATATGTATTAGATTCAGCTGCATGCGGTTGAAAAACTGAACTAAGATACTCAGCAAAAAGTTCTGCTTTTTCCTTGTCATCTCTAGCCCAGCAACCGGCTGCATCATTTCGTATAGGTGGATTTCTGATGCACGGCTTATTTCTAGACTTAATGGGACGCCAAATAGAATTGTCAAAGCGATTGAGGTTAGACACGTAGTTGGCGAAACTAGAATCATTTAATTCTTTAAGCCTAGTTTTGAGCTTATTGTTCAGATTATTAAAAATATTTCTGTCTTGGGGTGTGTGGCTGTTTTGCCATTTTCGCCTGGCTTTCCTTTTATTGGCTATTAACCTTTTAATCTCCAATGATATACCTGAATGAGACGATTTTGCAATATCAGGTGTTGCAAAACTAGATGATTCAAGAATAACTTTATTAAGTATTTCGATTGCAGTTTCAATTTCTGTCTCAGTCTTCAACCTTGTTTGAAGATTTATATTGTTTTCAACTCTAGTACGAAATATTTCCCAGTTTGTCTTGTTGTTGCAAAATCTTGGGTTGCGAGAAAAATTCAAATACGTTGAACTGATACTGGCTATTATTGGCGAATGGTCGGAAGAAAGATCATAACTAGAATATACTTCTGCGTAAGATGGGTTTATAACATTAGTTATAAAAAAATCCAATAAATCAGGCTGCTTTCTGGGATCGCTGGGCCAATACGTTGGAGAACCAGTGGACAAGCACAAATAATTGTGTTGCTGAATAACATTAAACATTTGTCTTCCTTTGGGATTTATTAGCCTAGATCCCCAATGAGTATGTTTGCTATTAAAATCCCCCCCTACTAAGAATTTGGATCCTAAGGACTCAAAAAATTCATAAAATTGATCACTGGTTATTGAATGACGTGGAGGACAATAGACAGCAGAGATGGTAAGGTCGTATGATAGAAGTTTTACGGTTACTGAAGTTGCTTGTAAAAATTCCTTGGAGTATTTTTCTAACTCGTAGTGCACAATGTTTGATTTTATTATAATTGCTGTACCTCCATGTGCAGTACCATCTGGATGTTGAGTATGGTAGAGGTTATAGTGAGGAATATATAGATTTGAATATTGAGTGAAATGGGTTTCACTCACTAAAAGGATATCAATTTTATTTTCTATTAAAAAAAGATTCATCTCGTTCTTATGTTGGGTTAAACCGTTTGAGTTCCATAAGCATATTCTAATGAATTTAGCCATTATTTATATTTATTGATGATGGTCGATAGCATATTTAATACTATCGAGTTTTGTTGCATTAGTTGATTGAACATAGCTTTAAATTCATTTAAAAATTGAACTAAAGTAGATTCTTGAGAAACAGGTGAGTTGTTTAAATTCGATTGTTGACCTTTCATAGCCTGGGCATATGACAAATGATTAGTGGTGGCGATTCTGTAGGTTTTATTGTTAGCAGAATTTATATTTCTATTATTCGATTGGTGATTATTATTTACTGGAGAAGTATTGTTTGCAGAATTTTTGACTTTACTCACTTTTTGATAGTATGGGCATCCTTTATAATTTGCAGGATGTGGGCCAAAGCAGTTGGCACAAACTGCTGCAGTCTCAGCTGGCTTAGTGCATTTAGATGTTATGTGGTTATCTCCGCATTTGACACAGACATAAAGCCGGTTACAATATGCTTTTGTATGCCCGTACAATTGACATCTACTGCATTGTACGATGGTTGACCTTTGGGGTGGCTCAAAATGTATTATTTGATTTAATATTTTTGTTAAATTAAAAATTGTGGAGTTATAAGTGTTTGGTTCCAAGTCGATATAAAACATATTGAGCGGAGTTTTTGTTCTGAAATGCAAAACATTAGTAATATTACGTACTTTATGTCCTTGCTTTTCAATTTCACGTTTAATGTCTTCTTTGTCGGTAGAGAAATGTATGTACTTCAATACTACTCTGTATGATCTTTCAGATTTAATCTGATAAGTATGAAACACAATCTTTCTGTTCCGCAAAAAAGCTACGAATGTTCTAAAGTCTTCCGCCGAAGACACATTAATTTTAATTATGTTATTAGCCAGAATTTTTGTTGAGTATTTATTTTTATCAATAACGTTGTTAAAAACATCAACCATTTCTCTAAAATTATTCACTCCATAAATAAATACGGGCGGTGGTAGCAATGCTTTATTAATAATGGAAGGCTGAGAGCTGGAGTTAGAGGATTCATTTTGTAGTGCGCTGAATCTATTGTTTAATTTTAATGAATTCTCACTTACATTTATCGCACGTTTTCGTTTTACACCTGTCACAACTTGCCAGGGATTTAAATTTGAATCCGAATCCATTGAAGAATCCATCGAAGAGGTCGAAGGTGCTGACTGAATATTATTTGTTTGGGATATCTGTGGTTGGTTTGGTAACTGAAGCGCTGCGTATTCCGCATTTGTCATCGAAGGTGCTGACTGAATATTATTTGTTTGGGATATCTGTGGTTGATTTTGTAATTGAAGCACTGCGTATTCCGCATTTGTCATCGAAGGTGCTGACTGCATATTATTTATTTGGGATATCTGTGGTTGATTTTGTAATTGAAGCGCTGCGTATTCCGCATTTGTCATCGAAGGTGCTGACTGAATATTATTTATTTGAGATATCTGTGGTTGACTATGTTGTAGGTGATGCACTGCGTATTCCGCATTTGTCATCGAATCGTCATTTAATATATTGTTCGACTCGACAGCACGGATGTTTGACAAATTTTCCATATTAAGCCCCTAAGGGGCACAGTTAGATTTATCCAAGTTTGAACTATTAGAAAAAAAAACTGTTCACGATATAATTATAAAAAAATAAATTAAACACTAAATTTGAAAAAAAATGTACTAGAACAATTATTAAACCATGATGAAATAATCGTCTATCACTTGAATATAAATGAATCACTATGCGTCACTATTACGCAATACACTGCAATGCAGATAAGGTGTTTACTCGACGAGCGTTGTCGATGAACTATTTAATATATATGTTTGGAGGATATGAGTTGTTTTTTAGTGTGCTTATTACCAGGTCAATGTTCGTGTCCCAGAAGTTTTTGTCAGATAGTAGTATGGCGTGGTCTGTTAAATTTGTTATTGTTGCTATTTTCATTTTAAGAGGGTGGTATGAGTGGTAATTTATGTATCGTCCGGAGCTAGTTGGTTTCTGGTACCAGTTAGTAATTAGTCGGTGGTCATTTGTACGTATTAGTCTGATGTCTAGAAAGCTAATCGAATCCATTGTCTTTAATTCCACGGCAAACTGTAGTTTTATATTAAAATTGTTATAATTATCAGTAACTATGTTAATGTCTTCTTCCGGAATACAAGTAATAATATCGTCTACATAGCGGTAATAAAAGATTTGTTTATTATATTTTTTAAATATTTTGCGGAAGATCTCATTGGGGTGCCAAAAATTTAGTAATAAATGATCCATTAAATTCAAAATAGATGATAGAGACAATGAATTTGATGATTTCTCTAAACCAATGTAAGGATAATGTGATGTGAAGGCTGATTTCACTCCATCTGCTAGTGATGGCGTCTAGTATTAAGTCTAATGGTACATTTGTAAATAGGGATATAACGTCTAGGCTAATTAGTTTATAATTATTGGGAATGGAAATATTATTAAGAAGTTTGTCAAACGACAAGCTCGAAGGAATTTTTTATGTAATATGGGGACTGTTTTGTTATTGTTGTTAAGATGTTACTAATGTACTTGGATAATTTGTATAGTGTAGAATTTATGTCTGAAACAATCAGCCTATAAGGTAGGTTTGTTTTGTGTATTTTAGGAAGGCCGTATAATCTTGGAAAGTATGGGTGTAAATTTTTTGAGTTTGTAGCTGTAGCTTTTGTGATTTGTTTATTGGTAACTAATTTGTCTAGAAGTTTATGACAGGAGCGGTTAATGTGTTCGGTTGGGTCGTTGTTTATGGTCGTGTAGGTACTGGTGTCCGAGAGTGATTCAGTAATTTTTTGTAAATAGTCCTCTTTGTCAAGTATAACTGTGACGTTTCCTTTGTCTGCTCTTGTCACAATGATATCAGGATGGTCGTTTAAAAATAATTTACAGCTTTTGAGATCTCTAAGAATGTCAGTATAATTCGAATTTTTTATATTGAAAGAATTGATGTACGAAATAATTTTTTTGCAAAAAAGAGTTCTGGCATGAGATTTCAGTTTAGGATTTTTAATTTGCTGTAAACCATTTTCTAAGTTTGAGAGTAATTTAATGAAATTAAAATTGTTAGGACAGTTGGGAACAGCAAAATTGGGGCCTAATGCAAAAATGTATCGAAGTCTATCTGGGATCATTCTATCGTTAAAGAAATAAATTTTAAGCTAAAATTTTCTACTGTACTATCCTGTGACTAATGCGTTAGATTTATGGAAATTATTAACTTGGACTTTATATTTCAATAGCGGAAAAGCAAGATTAAATTTATGTAAAAAAGAATTTATAAACGAGTCAAAAGTAATATTTTCATGAGATTGTTACACGTCTCATTTTCTAATAAATCTTTGAATAAGAGTTTATTATTATTATTAAAATTTCTTTTATATTGGTAATTAATAGATTGTGAAGTTGTGTTGTTTATTAAAGATAGAAAAGTAGTGATCAGAAAGACGCGTATTAAAGACAAATCTTTTTATATCAGTTAAATTTGTAAAAAAATTATTAATGCAATAGGAAGAAGAATTGCTTATTCTCGTGGGATCATTTATGGTAGGAAATAAACCAAATGAATCCATACTAGATTTGAAACTTTTGCTGATTTTAGAGCTTTTGTCCGGATGGATACTAAAATCACCGCATACAATAATAGAGTTATATTTATGAAAAAGTTCTTCCATTAGAACATAAAGTAAATGTATAAATTTATTAGCATCTTGATCTGGAGCTCTATATACGCAAATAATACAATAAGTAGTATGAGAAAAATTGACTTCTACAGCGCAAAATTCAAAAAAAATTACAACAGGTGCAATATTTGTTATAATGTTATTACACTTAATTTTAATCAACGAAAAAATGCAAACGCCTACATGCTTAAAATCATTTCGACAGAAAGAGGAACATAGATCGTAACCGTTTAATTTAATTAATTTGAGTTTAATATCATTAAGCCAATGTTCCAAAAAGCATAAAAAATAAGGCTTATAGTCATTTAATAGTAATTCAATTTAAAGTAACTTATTGGGTAAATTTTGAATATTTTGACAAAATATAAAAGATGAAACATCGTCAGAATCAAAAGCGAAAGGAGCGGGAGTTTTTGGAATTTGGCAGAGTCAGCGCTTCTTTAACGGTAAAACGACAGAGTTTCTGCTTTGCATTTGAAAGGAAATGGAGACCATGCCTGGTGTAGTCGAGTCTATCAACGTATCTATTGACATCAAAGACCTTAACACCCCTGAATTTACCATGGCCAAAATCACGATAAATACAACGATTTAAATGGGAAATTATAGAATTCAGGCCATGATTGTCATATCGGAAGGGAATTGTAACAAAACAAATATTTGTTTTACTTCATGATCGACGGGCAAACTCTAGCGCATCACGAATAGCATAATCAGAGTCAGCGTCGTTCGTCCAGGCCATAACAACAACATGATACCGAACATCAAAATCACCAGCCAAATCCCCGATGCCAGCGACCACGCTTGAAAAACCCGCACCCGGCTTGACCATACCGAACACACTAACTTTAGGACTTAACAAACCATTTAAGAATCCGGACCAGTATCTGCCGTGGCTGTCGGACAAAATTAGTACTTTGGGCTTTGCTCGGGAAAAGGATGAAGGAAGTGGAGTGGACGCTTTGATTAGTTCAACTTGATTTTTAACTTTTTTGGATGTTAAATTCACTTCCGTTTGCACATTGGAAGAATTAGAGCTAATGCTTTGCAACTTGAAATTGGCTATCGCCAGCTTTGCAATTAGTCTGTCCCTCTCATTGAGCAATAAATTCTGTGAATTAATAACTTCCCGTAAAGAAATACATTCGGCACAAATAACGGTACAATCTAAATTAACAGACTCACCCACAACTGAATCATGAAAAGAGTTTTGACTCATCTGGCTTCTAGTTGACCATCTTGATAGGTGATATACAGGTAACTGATATAGGTGATATACAGGTAACAACTTGATGGCGGCAGGTATAAGAGTCTTCGGTAAAAATTTGCTTGATATTTAAAGAACAGGTATAATACTCTTCTTTGTAGGTTTAAACTTATTTATTTCGAGAATTCTAGGTATAAAATTATTGGATAAATTTAATTTAAATAATATATTATATATTTATGAGACATGTTTACTCGACCACGGTCGGTGACTGACTGACTTTGTATATATATATATATATATATATATATATATATATACTAGCTGACCCGGCAAACGTTGTTTTGCTAAGGTATATTCTAAACAATTTCTAGAGAATCAAAAATATTAATACTTTAAGTGTATAAGGATGTGTATACGGATGTGTTCTGTAATAACACGATTGTACGTGTTTTTAATAAAAATATAAATTTATTGTTCAAAGTCCAAGATCTTGGCATGAACGCGGAAGCACGCCATTCCGCGAATTTGTCACGTCCAATACATAATATATAGAGTCAATATTATTTGTATAAACTAGTGATGTCTAAGGAAAGAGTCTAGCCAAGTGATGATGCCTTAAGAGTAGTCTTAGAATATCTTAAGTGAAGATTATGTCTGTTAATTAGAAGAAATAAATACAGTGTATAATACCACAAGTGAATTTTATATTGGAAACCAGAAGTCTATCTCTTTCAGCTAATACCTTACTGAAAGGACCCACTATTCTGAAGAGATCGATTATCAAACCAGTAAATCAAAATTACTCCTACTACTCGACCTAAGGCACCAGGAAAGGGTTGGACGGACTTATTACCAAATTGTATAAAGAATCTACTGCAGTTACCATTAACCTGGATTGTGGATCTACCAACAATTGGACCCCCAACCCATACCTAAACCTACTACCAACCACATTATATCATTTCAATAATGTTTGAATGCTATATACAATGAAGTATTATAAAAACAATAAACACCATTAGTTTGTCTAGATTTTGTCAATACAATCAAACAAAGATTTATACACTTTCTATAGAAAACATAGTATAATCCATCCGAGTTTTTTTTTGGTTTTTCGAGTTTTTGATTACGTTTCAAGTTTTTTAGATTCTTTTTGGATGATGGATTTTGTGTATAATTGTAAATAATACTACTGAGCTTATACAAAATTTTCAAATTTTGGTGAGGAGAGATAGAAATTGAATTAAGTATTTTTTCTCTGACCTGCTTTTTGAAAAGTTTCAAGTAACATTCGATGAATTAAAGTAAATTTAATAAAAAGTATATATCTAAGGCAGGGCGAGGCACAAAGGTCCAATTTAACTTTGAGCAAATATAAACTATATTGTGAAAACCATAACAATTATATAACAACAAATAACACATATCAAAAGATTAATTATCTGACTATGCCTTCTATTTCATCATTTCTGATGTCTTTCAAAAATTTGTTATCTAGACCTTTTTACCCTATAGGCGGGGTAACTTGAAACGGGCAGGTGGCAAAAAGGTTTAAAGCCTTATTATAATTTTTAAGATATTTTACAAAATAATTACATTCTTAACTAATGCTAAAAAACTAGAAAAGAAACTCGAAAACAGAAGAAAATACTTTTATTATGGATTTTCAAAGATTAACATTTATGTCCTCCATTTCAAAGATTACTGTTTTTAAATGAAGGTTATAGCTGGTTATACATCTTTTTTCCTCTGCTTTCAAATATTGTTGTTAAACAATGCTTAACTTTACTAATTTTTGATACATCGGTGGTGGACCTTTTTAACCCCGAACCTTCATATATTACTATCTATTCTTCGATAAATTCTAGGAAATTGTAGCTGGGAAAATTTTATTCGACAAAATGTTCATTTGATCGATACCAAATTTAGGTTGTGAATTTAAACAACATAAATAAAAAGTAATATAACCTAGAAATTGTTTTATAAATACCAATGAGTATATAATTATACAAATGAGATCTTTCAAAGCACCGTGTTTGAGAGAAATATGCCAAAAAGTGCATTTTCATATTAACATTTCAAAAAAGTTGATATTTTGAGTCTCTAGTAACACTTACGGCCCGTTTAGTAACGTTTTTGTATATAAATAAAACTACAACGAAACTACTCACTACAATTTGATCATAATTAAATAATATTCACGTAAAACATCCTATTAACCGATTTCAAAGGTTCAAAAAACATTCGATTCCTATTAAAAGCAAAATGTGCTGATTAGTTTTTGGTAAAGGCAGGTCCAGCAGTTACGGAGATAAAGAGCAAAGAGTGCAGATAATAGAAATCGAGTTTTTGAGAGAATGGAGAATCTGATTTGAATGGTCTAAAAGCATTCAATTAGTAATGAGTGGGAGAAATGGTTATTAGTTTTTGACAAAGGCAGGATCACCCATTTCGAAATGCTATATGTGCAAAAAATGGCAGTTTTTGAGGGAACTAAGCATCCGATTTAACTGATTCAATGAACTTTCTGCTTGTTTTGACAAAATAAATGATTTTGGAAAAAAAATGTTGCTAATTTTTTTTTTCAATTTTTTTTCAGAAAATTTTTTTTTTGCAAAAATAATTCAGATTTTATTTTTAATTCTGACTAAAGTTCTAATATACTTTAAACAAATAATTTCAACTTTGCAATTATTAAATGATATAATTCTTATAAATATCAGACAATGTTACAATATTTATAATAATCTATTTGAAAACATTCAATATTCCTCGAACATTTCGTTACGGTATGGGAAGTTCCAGCTTGCCTTAAGGCACACCCCACTAGTTTTTGTTTATATTGTTCATTTTTAATAAAAAAACATGTTTACTACGGAAATCACCCAATTCGTAAGAAATTTGGCATTAATAAGATGATTGCACACCGTGTGTGCAACTCGCTCCTCAAATATTTTTTATTGCAAGGAGTGGATTGTATACTATGTGCGCTATATAAGGTAAAACTAAAACTAGTGGGGTGCAACGCATCGTGCCTTAAGGCTAATTGCTGGAACTTTCCGTACCGTAACGAAATGTTCGAGGAATATTGAATGTTTTCAAATAGATTATTAATAATTATTAGTAATTGAAAATCTTGGTATGGAACCAAAACAAAATTACACAAACTGTGTACACATTGATAAAATCTCTATAAAATATCTGATAATTTGTTGTATATATGTCCAATAAACATTTTTGACCGCAAAATGATATTTTTTTAACTTATTTTTATTGAGAGTCCATTACCGCTGGACCTGCCTTACCAAAAATCTAATCAGTTCTTTATCTTGTCAATACAAGTAAAATCTTTTTTGAATTATTAAAATCGGAAGCTCCGTTCTCTTAAAAACTGAGTTACCGTTTTTGGCACTTTTTGTGTATCTACGAAACGGCTAAACCTGCCGTCGCCAAAAACTAATCAGCATGTCTCCTTATCAACACAAATCGAATATTTTTGAAATATTCAAATCGGTTGATCGGTGTTTCCTAAATCGTCGATGAAAATTTGTATCCGCACACACACGCACATACATACATACACATACGCACACACATATACATCCATTTTTTTTAAGGTATGCCAAACTATTCAGAAACCTTTGAAACGTAAAGATATATAAAAATTTTCATTTTCGATTTTTTTGCGATCACTATAACTTGACTGAATCACATAGGCAAAAATATTCATTTAAAGTAAATAAGTGGGCTTTAAAACTTTAGCCAGAATTAAAATTGAAATCTGAATTATTTTCGATATACAAAAAAAACAAAGAATTGAATGATTTTTTTCCAAAAGCAATTGTTTTGTCAACACAAGCTGAAAGTTTTTTGAATCATTCAAATCGGACGGTTAGTTCTCTCAAAAACTGCCATTTTATGCACATTTAGCTCTGCTCTCCAAAACCGCTGGACCTGCCTTTGCCGAAAACTAATCTCCCCTTCAGCCCGTCATTATGCAATGAATGTTTTTTGGATCATTCAAATCGGATGCTCCGATATCTCAAAAACTCGATTTCTATTTTCTGCGCTCTTTGCTCTGTATCTCCGAAACGGCTGGACCTGCCTTTGCCAAAAACTAATCAGCACAACTCCTTATCAATAGGAATCGAATGTTTTTTTAACCATTCAAATCGGTTTACCCGTGCGGCCGAAAACGTGACTGATATATTGTATCCATACATACACACACACACATCCACTTTTTCTGAGGTATGCCAAAATGTTCAGTAACCTTCAAAACGTCGAGAGAAATTTAAAATTTTCAATTTCGATTTTTGGACGATTACAATAACTTACCCTACGGGAAGATAACTAGTGGGGCGCATGGCATCGTGCCTTAAGGCAAATTGCTGGAACTTCCAAAATGTACCAAAAAAAAATTTTTTTAAAAAGATTAACATTTTTTAAAAATTTTACTTTGAAAATTTTTGAAAAACTATAAATTTTTGAAAAAAAAAATTTTTTTTCGAAAAAAAGGCTTTTAGAAAAATAAAATGTTTTATATATTTTCAAATAAATTGGAAGTTTTGAACTTTTTTTCAAAGCAATTGTACTGCTTTAACTGCATAGAGACGAAATATCGAAGCGCGTAAGCGCCGCGTCGCCGTCTAACGGATAAACCTTGGTACGGAATCGACAGAAATGTAAACAAAATTTATACTTATTATTAACATCTCTATAAAATATCTGATAATTTGATGTGCATATGTCTAATGATCATTTTTGACCTCCAAATGGCATTTTTTTCACTTTTTTACTAGATCTCCGTAACCGCTAGACCTGCCTTCATGAAAATTTGATCAGTGTTTCATCTTGTCCACACAAGTAAAATGTTTTTTGAATTATTAAAATCGGACGCTCCGTTCACTTAAAAACTGAGTTACCGTTTTTGACAATTTTTTCCCCGTATCTACGAAACGGCTAGACCTGCCTATGTCAATCGAAATCGATTGAATCGTGTTCCCGAAATCTTCGACAAAATTCTGTACACACACACATACATACATTTTTCTAAGGTATGTCAAAATGTTCAGGAACTTTTGAAACGTAAAATTATATAAAATTCTGATTTAATGATGCGTTACATTACAAAATATTTAAAACTATTTAATGTGCAAATATTTGTAACATTTCATATATTGCAGACAAACCGATATAAGTTATATGAGATACAGTGTAAAACTGCATTAAAATTTAAAAGTGCAGGATTAAAACTACATAATTGTTCTCGACAAAAGTATCCCTTTCAAAGTATACGTATATTATTTAAAGTATTATAAGATTATAACATATCATGATATTATTGTAAGCCATTTGATTTTCCACAAATTTGCTATAAACAATTCACAACAGAGAATCTATGTAAAAGTCTTGTAGCTTTTGATGAAATAAGAAACAGGCGAAATAGTTTTAAAATACTGATGGCAATAGTTGCTGATGATTATGTTCCATATTCTATTGCAATTTTAAAATTTATACTGAGTTTTTGTATCCTATCATTTGATAATATTAAATATGATTTAGTTTTGTACAAATTCTTCAAATAAACCATTATTATTATAATCTTTGAATTAAGTACAAGTTACAAGAAATGCTACAAAGAAGTATTCAATAATACCCGTTGCAATATAAATAGCATGCAATTATCACTTACCTTCATAGTGAAGAAGACACGACCTTTCCCAAACAACAAAACACAAATACTAAGATTTAAATTTATCTTTTTTGTTTTTATATCGCAATCTCGACGAACGTGTACTTGAAGATGTTTTTTCCTTCCTTTCAACCGATGAAGGCAGTGATGTAATCGGCAAATGCTTAACATTATAATATTAATAGCAGTAGTAATAGAAATAAACTTGATGTAACACTTCAATTGGTAATTAACTTCCCGCAAGGTAAGTTATTGTAATCGTCGTAAAATCGAAATTGAAAATAATATATAAACTTGTGGTATATGGCATCGTGCCTTGAGGCAAATCACTGAAACTTCCCGTACCATATTCACATTTTGAAAATCCGAATTATTTTCGATATACAAAAAAAAATCTGAAATAAAAAAAAATCCCAAAAAGAATCGTTTTATCAATACAAGCAGAAAGTTTTTTGAATAATTCAAATCGGATGCTTATCTCTCTCAAAAACAGCCATTTTTTGCTTATTTAGCTACGTATCTCCGAAACGGTTGAACCTGCCTTTGCCAAAAACTAATCTCCATCATTACGAATCGAATGTTTTTTGTAAAATTGAAATCGGTTGCTCCGTTCTCTTAAAAACTCGATTTTTATTTTCTGCACTCGGCTGAATCAAATTTTGCCAAAAACTGATCAGTATATCCCTATCAATATAAATCGAATGTTTTTTTAATCATTCAAATGGGAAAACGTGGATGAAAAATTGTATCCATACATACATACTTACACACACACTCACATCAATTTTTCTGAAGATTTTTGGACCATTACAATAACTTACCCTAGGAAAAGTTAAAAATTCCGTTTTAAATCTATTAATATAATTATAAAAATAAAAAACTAATTTGTCTGGAGCAACAATAACAACATCATGCTCATAGGCAATTTTCTATATTATTCCGTTATATAATTGTCTTTTCCTAAATAATCGACGATTCTAAATATACAGTTCTTACTATTTCGTCTTGAACTCTCGAACAAACTTCTTCATCAATTATGTTTTTTACTTAGTATACTCAAGGCAAATTGCCGTAACTTTGCGTATTTAAATATTTGCGTAATTAAATATTGGAGAAATATTAATAATCAACTAGCGGTGCATGGCATCGTGCCTTAAGGCAAATTGCTGAAACTTCCCGTACCAAAACAAAATGTTTGAGGAATATTAAATGTTTTCATATAGATTATTACAAATATTGTAAAATTGTCTAATATTTATAAAAATTATATAAACCGAATTGAAAACGTAAAATTATTAATTTAAAGTTAATTTAAATTATTAAATTAATTACTAAAATCTGAATTATTTTCGATATACAAAAAGAAATGGAAAAAAAATTCAAAAAAAAATTATTTTTTGAAAAGCAATTGTTTTATCAACACAAGCAGAAAGTTTTTGGAATCATTTAAATTGGATGCTTATTTCTCACAAAAACTGCTAATTTTGTACATTTATCTCTATATCTTCGAAATGGCCCGACTTACCTTTGCCAAAAACTAATCATCACTTTTCCTAATCATTACAAATTGATTTTTTTGGATCATTCAAATCAGATACTTCGTTCTCTCAAAAACTGCTCAATCAATCTCGAAAATTTAAAAACCATTTAAAGTAACTCGTTTCTCAGTATTGTGTGACGATGGAATAAGAGGTAATTTTAATGAATGTGAAAAAAAACTATCTTCATTTTTTCAAACTTTGATGAATTTTAAAAATTAAACAACATGTCGTAGAGTCGTAATATTTTAGTATGTTCTGTGAGACCATGACAACTATCGCCAAAAAATGTTTTAAAAAAAAGTTTACTTCAACAGTTAATTATGAGAAAACGACCCGGTCAACCAAGAACTAATCAGTATCATTCCCAACTAATATTTCTCGACAATTTTTGATTTTTTAAAATCGATTAAAGATCGCAAGCTTAAATGTGGATGAAAAAACGAATGACTGATTGTCGCGTCGCGCGTTGCGCAAAACTAACAATGGATATAGACCGGTCAACTTAAACCTAAAACTAGTGGGGCGCATGGCATCGTGCCTTAAGGCAAATTGCTGAAACTTCCCGTATCCACACAATTAATATTTTTTTGAATAACTTCAAATAGATAATTTATTATAAATACATACTGTAAACTTACAAGTGCATTTTCTTAAAAAAAGCGTTTTTCTTTATTATTTTGAGAATTTGGAATTTTTTGAAAATATTCAATTTTTTAGAAAATTTTGAAATATTCCCAAATTTTTGTAAGAAATTGTTCTTTTCTTCAATTTTTCAATATTTAATTTATTTTGAAAATGTTGAAAAATTTCGAAAATTTGTAATTTTTGAAACTTTCTTTTTTTTTTAATTTTGAATTTTTTTGAGAATTATGAGATAATTGTGAGAATTTGCATAATTACGAAATTTTCCGTAAAATTATTTTTGCACACCGTCTACTCCAGCAAAATGCTTTTTGAATTATTCACATCTGACGCTTCGTTTTCTCAAAAACTAAATTACCATTTTTGCCTTTTTTGCACCGTATCTTCGAAACGGCTAGACCTGCCTATGCTCGAAAGCTGATCAGCACGTCTCCTTATCAATACTAATAAATAAATTTGAATTTAAATTATTCAAATCGGTTATCATATACTTTAAAATTAAAAATCTTGGTACGGAACCCAAAAAATTGACACAAATTTCTATAAAATGACTAATAATTTGATGTGCATATGTCCAATGAACATTTTTGACCGCCAAATGACATGTTTTTAATTTATTTTTATTGAGAGTCCACAACCGCTAGACCTGCCTTACCAAAAATTTGAACAGTTCTTTGTTTAGTCAATACAAATGTAATGTTTTATGAATTGTTCGAAACGGACGCTCCGTTTTCTTAAAAACTAAGTTACCACTTTTTGTCCCGTATCTTTGAATCGGTTAGACCTGCCTTCGCCAAAAACTAATCAGCACATCTCATTATCAATACAAATCGACTGTTTTTTAAATTATTCAAACCGGTTATTCCATATTGTCAAAAATGTTGAAGGCATTTGTTTGAACCATATACGTGAATTTTAAAATTAAAAATCTTGGTACAAAACCCAAACAAAATTGCACAAAATGTGTACACATTATTAAAATCTGTATCCGCACACATACACACATACACACATACACACACACATACATCCATTTTTACTGAGGTATGCCAAAATGTTCAAAAATCTTTGGAACGGAAATATATTATTGTGTAATAGCAATCGATAATGCTGTATTGTGTAATATCAATGCTGATATGCCAATTAACTTAAATTCGATATCGATTGACCATCAGCAAATATCTTAAATACGCCATCGTAAGGTGTTTGCAGTCCTACTTTTGGGATATATAAAGTATGGAATTGTGCGATTAGCCAGAGTCGCGATATTAGTCGTTATAAAGATAATTATTAATCATTGTAAGTGGGTAATTGCTAATAAAGTATTGTTAAAATCAGTGTTGTTCTTTAGAAGTGACAAGATATTTCAGCCAATACCTTTAATAAGAACTCAAGGCAATCCGAAGCCTACTATTACAATAACCACCGCTCGGCAAGGCTGTATTGACTAGGAGGTCAATACGAACCACGCTACCAACCAACCAATATTACATTTCATGGTGTCCAGCGGTGCGATACCTTGTAGTGAAGAATTAGTGTTCGACGTTGCCTGTGAACGTGAAAACCGAGTTTTTCGCACCCCGGAGGCTGCAGACTCAAGGGCGGATGCAGCAACCCAGCGATACTAATTCGAGGAACTAAGGGTAGTAATGTGGCGGCTATACCAACACTGAAACCGTGAGCAACCCGCAACGACAGCGACTCTCCCCAAGTAAGTGACAAATTTCTTTTCTTTAATCGGACATCACACTCCCCGAAGATAACAACTAGCTCTTCTAGACGTTCAGTCTTTGAAGAAAGGATCGACAATTTTACATTAACCGAAGCCGATCTTGGAGTTAATTCTGAGGCCTTAAATTTCGCTATACAACAAATCCCAAAATTTAGTAGTAAACCTCCCGAGTTAAATAAATTGATATTTTCTGTAGAAACATGTAGACGCGGCCTAAATGCAGCAACTTGTTTAGAACTTCAAAAAATTACTTTAAATAAATTAGAAGGGGCTGCATTTCAATATATTATACATTCTCATAATGTAACTTGGGAAGAACTTAAAAATCTTCTTTCGAAAAAATTCGGTGAGAGACGATCCGTGGCTGAATTACAATTAGAAGTATCTTAATTAAGACAAAATGCTGGGGAAAGTGTGGGAAATTTTGCTCATAGAATAGAATCGATACTTGGGTTAATGTACGATCAGGAATCAATGTTTGATGATACTAGATGGGCTGCAATGGAGTCCGCTCATAGCGAATTAGCATTGGCAGTTTTTATAGACGGCCTTAGGCCCGAGTTAAGAATATCAGTTAGGGCCGCTAGGCACAGCGATTTACAGAAAGCTATATCAATGGCTATCCAGGAAGAACGGAATTTGGCTAGGAATGGTCATGGTCTATTTGGTTCAAGCAGATATACAAAAAATAAGGCTACACCGTTCTGCAAAAGATGTCGAGTCAAAGGTCACCACATTTCACAATGTCGGAGAAGAACTATGTTTAACATAAATCATCAGGCTGGAGAATCCCAAACTAGCAGACAGAGCCATATTAATCGCAGCCATGTTGCACCTCAACCTCTCACTCCTAGATCTTCATCCGCAAGTCGCATGTCAAGCGGCAATAACCTAAAAAACTGATAGGCGCCGGGTGTAATGAAAATCAAGAATACACTCGAGCGAATAATTATGAAGTATATAATGTAACTAGGAAAAATTTTATAGATAAAAATCTGATCGGTATCAAGGTAAATGATAGGAAGTGCATGCTTATGTTAGACTCAGCAAGTGATGTGTCTATTATTAAATATAACAAATGCTCACCCAATTGTATCCTTACTAAAGATGCGTCAACATTGAAGGGTATTACTGGTGAACGCGTGAACACACAAGGTTCGGTATTGCTAAAATTGGCAATGTTGAGCTTGAGCACAAATTTACCGTCATATCCGATAATGTTGACATAGACGCTGACGGTATAATTGGATTAGATTTTCTTTTAAAATATATTTTTTTTAAATTTCAATAATTATTACAACTGCTAATTTATTAACATCAAGTAATATTGATAAATAATAATATAAATTTAAATAAATAAAAGAGCAAAGGATAAAATTTACATGAAAATAATATCCGTAATATGATTTAATGTAAAATATAAGCAAATAATAATAAAAATACGATTAATAAATAATATAAATAAAATTTCAGAATAATAAAATAAGACTAGAAAAATAATAAAATATAACAGAATAACAATAATAGAAATAGTAAGATAATAATAATAATAATAATAATAATAATAATAATAGTAATAATAATAATAATAATAACAATAATAATAACAATAATAATAATAATACTTAGGTCGAGCGTTCGACAGGTAAAGATCGAGGTGAAACTGATACAAATAATATTAGATAACAAATAATAAACGTGGTATGAATCACAGGCTCGGGCCTGCTGATTTGCGGTTGCCGGTATCCAGCAACAATAGTGTAGTGAGCACAGAAGTTGAAACTGCCATTAAAATAAGTAATGCAGTGCAATTAATTAATAATACGGATTATACGGAATATGATATTTCCGAAGGTATTGTTCATAGTAAAAATGAAATTCTAAGTGATAATCATGTTGGAAAATTAGTTAATTCGAATAAAGTAAATAGCGTTAAATCGGATCTAAATGTTAAAAACAGTGATAGTAAAAGTACTTAAAAAAGTGGTGTAGTTAGTAGTAATAAGTCAGAAATAAGAAAAGATAGTAAAAAATGGAAAAAATAAATAAAATGAAATCGGAAAGGAATACGTTAAATAAAAATGTAATTAAAAAATTATAATGGAATTGAATGAAGAGCAAATAAAAGAAATGATAAATAAAGACAAAGCAAGTGAAAATTTTAAAGAAGCGTTTAAAAACTGGATTGATATGGTAATTGAAGAAGAAACTAGTGAGGCAGTCAGTGTAAATAAATCTCATGAGAATAGTAATGATATGGTTGTTGAGGAAGAAGTCGATATAGATCAAAAAGAATTGACAGCTGTAAAAAAATTCGAGGAAAATGATAATATTGCAGTTGAAGAAAATTTTAATAAGAATTTCAATACGTTAACTAGTGTAATGAATTTCTATAGTGCATTAGATGAAGGGTCTTATGAAGTTTATGCAGAATCAGAAAATCAAAATTTAGGTAACTACCATAGCGTTGCGTTGGGAAGAATGATTTATAAAAACTCCCCAGCATTAAGTAATAATATAGAAAATTTCACAAAAATTGGCAAAAACAAAATTAAAATAACATTCAAAAATTTTGAGTTTGCAAATAAAATAATTAATGAAAATTTTTTGAACAAAAACAAAATAAAAGTATATATTCCTAAACATAAATTATGTAGAACAGGTATAATATTTAATGTTGATTCCGAGATGGATGAGGAAGAAATTAAACAAGTCATTAAATCAGAAATTGAAATAATTGATGTAAAGTGTATAAAAAAAAGAAATACAACCCATAGTTTTAACAAATCGCAAATGGTTAAAATTATGTTTAAAGGAAACTATTTGCCAGATAAAGTTTCGATATATTCTGTGAAATTGCAGGTGAGTCCATATACCCAAAATGTTGTTCAATGCCATAAATGCTGGCGGTATGGTCATATCAGAGTACAATGTAAAAGCAAAATTAGATGTCGCAAATGCGCTAGGGAACATAGCACGGATATATGCCTCATTGAAAAAGATTTTGAATGCGCGGTCTGTCATAAACAACATGAAGCAAATGATAAAATTTGCGAAGTGTTTCAATATCATAAAAGAATTAAAGAATTAATGGCCTTTCAGAATATATCATATTCTGAGGCCAAATTTATCCTTCGCAATCAAAAATATGCAGAATCAGCTAAAATAAATCATTATAATCCGGAATTTAAAAATACATTTCCTAGAGTTAATGAAACGGCTAAATTTGAAAATAATTCTAGACATAAAAATAAGTACGAATTGCTAAGCCATCTTCAAGAGCAAGAAATAAATATAGAACTAAATAGGTTAATGGCAATGAATAAACCTAGGCGAATAATTGAAAGAAAACAAACAGTAAATGTCAGATCTAATAATCAAATGCATAATAAGAATTTAAATCTTACATTGGGAGTGAAAAATACACATAGTGACGAGAAGTTCGGTAAAAATTCAGAATTGGAAGAAATTAAAAAAATGCAAATACATTATGATGAACTATTGAAGAAATTGAGGGAAAAATTCAAGATTAAAGAAGGTGATGATATAGATGAACTTTTGGTAGAAATGAAAAATGGTGTTGATTTAATTTGCGAAAACTTAAACTTTGAAGAATCTAGGGAAAACATTTCCCTTAAAAATACAGTTGGAGGTGGCAATAGTACAACAGTATAAAAATAAAAAAAAAAATGTAAATAGTTGAATAAACTTCAAAAATGAAATAATAAATCTTTTAATGAATTTTTACAATGGATTATTGGATCTTTTAATGCAAATAAAGAAAGTTTGCAAATTTTTATATAGCAACATAAAATTGATATTATATTATTATCTGAAACCTGGTTTAAATGAAACAGTCGATATTTTTTAAAAAATTATAATTTAATCAGAGCCGACAGAGTCGACGGAAAGGTGGAGCGGCTATTATGATTAAAAAAAAAAAAACATAAACTTCCAGAGTGTATATATTGATATCGAAGATATAGATATAAATAAATTTCAAATTTGTGTGTTACCATGGATGTTTTCCAGAACACTTATTTAAAATAAAGATGAGAGAAACAAATCTATGTGAATGTGGAAAAGATGTGGGGACCTTGGAGTATATAATCTTAGAATGTTCCAGATTTCAAAAAATAGAAGTCAGTTATTAAATCAATTATACAGAGAAAAAAATTTAGTTGAATTTTTTATTTTATTTAATTTAGTTTCAAATTTTGAATTATATACAATTTTTTAGTTATAAGTAAAATTAGAATTTAAAACTTTGTAAAAACTGTTAATGGCTAGTTTGTAGAAAAGGAGGCCAAATAAATAAATAAAAAAAATAAATAATAATAATAATAATAATAATTTACAAATTTATAAGATCATTTGGAATTTTTCGTTTTAGTCTTGTTGGGCGCTTCTGAGTATACTTTGTTGGCCAAGTAATTTGGGTGCTCGTCTATTCTTTTTTGTAGTTGTTTGTTTTTTGTTGAATTTCTTCATTTACTGTCATCATGTTGCTGTCCTGGTGAATCAGCCAGTTGGGAACGTACCTAGGTGCATTCAGTGCCTGCCTTATGATCTTGTTCTGCACTCGCTGAATAATCTGTAAAAAAAAAACTCAAATTAATATTTCCAACATTTTTTTCACTATCACTGTTAACAACAAACTAATTTCTGTAACAATGGGCAGTTTCAATGACGATACGACACATATTGCTGATTCAACAAAAGCCGTGCACTATACCGTCGGCGATCCAGAACCGTCGACGATGTCGTGCGCGAGCGAGAGCGATATAAAGCAAAATAATTGCAAGCGTAAAAATGAAAACCATACAGATTCAATATTTCATATGATGGAAGTTGAGAAGGTAAAAGGGTCATCGTCAACAGCTACAGATAATCATTCTCTGAATTTCGCGAATATTTCTGCAAATGTGGATAAACCTGGCTTTCGAGCGGTCTAACGCCAACACAGACGATATTGCGGTTCAGGATGATGTTACTTCAAATTTGGCTATTAATACCACTTTATGGCCAATGTGCCTGCAAGTCCTATTATTATTAAACTTTAGAATGTACCGATAAATTTTGAGGGAAACCTGCAAAAATTATAATAAAGGACCATAATAGGGAAGTAGAATCCCAATGTAGTAGTCGTAAGGGCAATGAATGCTCGTTTGACTATAAGGTAGCTGAGAGTACTTTTCAAGTTGATGACAAAGCACATGTAATTCCTGCTTGGACGGAAAAGATTGTTTCTTTTGTAACAAATAGAGTAGGCAATCTATTTTGCGAATCTGCTGAAATCCTAGAGGGTGTTTATGTTGCCAATTGTAATCTAAAACCTTCTAATAAAAGACTTTTCATTCAAATATTAAACACTAACGATAAGGAAGTAACAATTACTGATGAATTATTTTACCGAATTTGTATACGCTTGACGATTCCAAATATTAAAACTAAATAAAAGTAATGTGAATTGCGATTATGACCAGATAAAAAGGATTAAAAATTGTATTAAAACCGATCACATGAATTATGAAGAAAAGGAATCAATATTAAAAATTTGTGAAGACTTCTATGAATTATTTTATCTGGAGGGTGATAAACTAACTTGTACTAGTTCAATAAAGCATGCTAATACTACTAATGATGCAAAACCTATTTATATAAACCAATATAGGCTTCCCCAGGCCCAGCAGATTGAAATCAAAAGGCAAGTGGATGATTTGCTCAAAAACAATATAATTGAAGCTTCCGACAGTCCATGGAATTTTCCGCTTCTAGTTGTTCCAAAAAAGCAAGATGTAGATGGTAACAGGAGATGGCGTGTCTGTGTTGACTTTAGGAAACTAAATGAAATCACAGTCAGTGACACTTATCCTCTACCAAATATAGCCGAAATTTTGGACCAACTAGGGAATTCTAGTTTTTTTTCCACTCTAAATTTAGCCAGCGGATTCCATCAGGTAGAATTAGACGAGAAGGATCGGACGAAGACAGCCTTTACAGCTGTAGGGAAAAAGTTTCAATACAAACGTATACCATTTGGTCTTAAAAATGCTCCTAGTGCATTACAGAGATTGACTAACATGGTTTTGGCTGGTGTTGAAGGATTCAAAGGATTAGTGTACATGGATTATGTCATCATTTATGGTAGGACTCTCCATGAATACAATTCTCGGCTGCGTAATGTACTGGAACATTTGCGAAGCTATAATCTCAAACTCCAGCCAATAAAATGTGAGTTTCTGAGGTGTGAGTTGACGTATCTTGGGCATGTTATATCAGAAAAAGGCGTCTCACCCGATTCTGAAAAGGTAACGGCTGTCCAAAACTTTCTTGCTCCTAAAAACACCAGAGAAACAAAAATGTTTTTAGGATTAGTCGGTTATTACAGGAAGTTTATTAAAGATTTTGCAAAAATTGCAAATCCATTGAATGTATTATTAAGAAAAAATAAGCCATGGTAATGGGGTCCTCGAGAGGAAATATCATTCAATACTCTCAAAAATGCAATTTCTAGTGCACCCATACTACAGTATCCCGATTTTGAAAAAACCATTCATTTTGACAACCGATGCTAGCGGCGAGGCAATTGGAGCAGTGTTAGCGCAGGAAGGGTCCACAGGAGAGAGGCCAGTGGCTTTTGCATCCCGACAACTAAACAAACACGAAAACTATGCCACAATTGATAAGAAATTGTTAGCCATTATTTGGAGTATACGACAATTCAGACCATACCTGTACGGACACAAATTTCTGATTTACACAGATCACCAGCCGCTAACATATCTCTACAATTGTAAAGAGCCTACCGCTAGGCATATTCGGTGACAACTTGTGATGGATGAATACGACTTTGATGTCCAGTTCAAACCTGGAAAAGCCAACGTCGTCGCCGACTGCCTGTCCATATATGGAACGGAAAACCAAGATATTGAAGAAAAGTTGGTTTTAACACAGAGAAACCCCTATGAAAAATTTATAAATTTCAGAAATAATAACTGCATAATTAATGATCACGTAGTAGAGAGTATCGACAATATTAATACTAGTCTCAAATCCATACCTTGAGTCATTTTCGTTCCTAAACGAAAAAATGATTTTACAAGGGACACAACAACTCATTCAACTATACAGGATATGGAGGATGGACATAACTATATTTATTTAATAACACATAAGAAGCATGAAAAGGTTCATTTGAAGGACATATTTGAATGTATAAGTTCTCTAAACTGCCTCGTGGAATCCAATGGTATGAAGGAATTACATGTTGCCAATCCCGTAAAATTAAACGTCTATAAGAATTTAAAAGTTGAGGAAATTTTAATAATTTTTAGGTTTCTTTTCAAAGATACTGATGTTAAAATAAAATTTTATGAAGATTTTGATAAGACTAATCTAACCCAGGAAGAAATTAATTCTATTTTAGAGTATTTTCACAACAATCATACTTTAGGTGGACATCAAGGTATAGGTAAGACTTACAGCAAAATCCGAGAATCGTATTTATGGCCTAATATGAGGAATGACATAGAAAAATTTATAAATAAATGCGAAAAATGTCAACTAAGCAAGGCCTCCAAAACGACAAGGGAACCAATATTAATAACTACAACCTCTACATATCCTTTCGAAAGGATTAGTCTTGACATATGTGGTCCATATCCTGTTTCCAACAATGAAAGTAAACCTAAAATACAATACCTAAAGAACCTAAAATACAAAATACTTATGAAAATTTTAGCAGTGAATTCAAAACCAAACTACAGCAAATAAATGCAGTAGCTCGACCAAACTTAATTCAATCTAAAATAAAATCTAAAGAAAAATATAATTCTTATATTAACGAGTCTAATTTTTCTGTTGGTGATTTGGTTTTGATGAAAGATAACACCCCATACAAGGGCAAATGTAAGAAACTGATGCCCATTTACAAGGGACCATATAGAGTTTTGGAACAAGAGGGAGTTAATTCTAAATTAGATGTCAACGGCAAATCTGTAACAATTCATAATAATAACCTTGAAAAATATAATACCTGAGTTATTGATGAAAAATAATTTTGAATTATCAGTTATCACATTTGAAAATTATTGAGCTATTTTTCTTTTTTTTATATTTAAATATTAACTAATTAAATCCAGTTACATTCAACATGTATCTCAAGTATCTCACACATTCCTACCAGCAAATTTCTACTTTTATTCAAACCCGGAGTTTATTATGAAAAAATGGGCGATGTAGAAATATGCAGCGATTATTTCGATATACTTATTTTACATAAATTAATGGAATATAAATTAAATTTAAAAAGAATTATTACCACTTTTGATATTTTTTATCTTATTATAATAATCATATCCAAACCCTGCATGCTTTCGTTACATCGCCCTACAGAAACACACAAGTTGCAAAATTTAGGCTGAACCATAATATACAACATGTAAAACAACATATGTTGTTATGACTTTATATAACATATATATTTTTTTTATTTATTTATTTTATATTTAATATTAGAATAAAGTTATGTTTAGTAATTTGTACTTACGTCATAATTAAGTTATATTATTTATATTTATATTTATTTATATTTATATTTATTTATATTTATATTTATTTATATTTATATTTATTTATATTTATATCACGGATACAAGATTAAATTTAATAATTACTTAATTGAATTAATTACAGTAAAAATACAACTATTAAGCAATATTAAGTCTAACATTAGTATTTAACAGTAAGTAGTTAACATATTTAAATAATTATTGAGGACAATAATTTTTCAAGGGGGAGGAAAACCACTTTCTCCCATAATTTTTTTTTATTATGTCAAGGGACTGACAGACACTTTAGGGGTGGCGTATTGTGTAATAGCAATCGATAATGCTGTATTGTGTAATATCAATGCTGATATGCCAATTAACTTAAATTCGATATCGATTGACAATCAGCGAATATTTTAAATACGACATCGTAAGGTGTTTGCGGTCCTACTTTTGGGATATACAAAGTATGGAATTGTGCGATTAGCCAGAGTCGCGATATTAGTCGTTATAAAGATAATTGTTAATCATTGTGAGTGGGTGCTAATAAAGTATTGTTAAACATAGTCAATCAGTGTTGTTTTTTAGAAGTGACAAGATATTTCAGCCAATACCTTTAATAAGAACTCAAGGCAATCCGAAGCCTACTATTACTATAACCACCGCTCGGCAAGGCTGAATTGACTAGGAGGTCAATACGAACCACGCTACCAACCAACCAATATTACATTTCAATATATCAAAATTTTCATTTTCGATTTTTTGCGATTACTATAATTTGCCGGGAAGTTAATTAGGCTGAAGATTACTATAATTGATAATGAAAGAAAAAGAAAAAGAAAAAACGGCGAAGATCAAGATAAAGGATACGAAAAGGGTGTAGAAACATTTGAAAATTATGACTGCCATGAATAAATTTATTTGTTTTTTTATAATTACCGCCTTTAGTTTTACTGACCCAAATTCACAAATATTAATTTTGCAATAGTTCCTTAACAAACCAAATCACAACAGGCCTACTGACGAAACCACGTAAAAAAACGAGCTAAGCACACTGCCTGGTAGGTCTCGTTTAAACGTACTTTTCAAAGTGATATATCTTTATAACGGTGGCTCTGAGTATTCATGCATTTTTTGTGGATAATTTTGTGTTCTTCAATATTGTCTCGTTGCGATAAAACTGACTATGTGGCTAAAAAACTTAAAAGGACCATTTTTATTTTTTATTTATTTATTTATTCATAAGCGAGCCGTAATCAATAATATTTTTTTTAACTTTGACCTTATTTAGCTCGCATCGGATCAGTTGTTAAGATGTTACTAATGTACTTGGATAATTTATATAGCAGGGAATTTATGTCTGAAACGATAGATCTATAAGGTAGGTTTGTTTTGTGTATTTTAGGAAGGCCGTATAATCTTGGAAAGTATTGGTGTAATTTTTTTAAGTTTGTAGCTGTATCTTTTGAGATTTGTTTATTGGTAACTAATTTGTCTACAAGTTTATGACAGGAGCGGTTAATGTGTTTGGTTGGGTCGTTGTTTATGGTCGTATAGATACTGGTGTCCAAGAGTGATTCAGTAATTTTTTGTAAATAGTCCCCTTTATCAAGTATAACTGTGACGTTTCTTTTGTCTGCTCTTGTCACAATGATGTCAGGATGGTCTTTTAAAAATAATTTACAGCTTTAGAGATCTCTAAGAATATCAGTATAATTCGAATTTTTTATATTGAAAGAATTGATATACGAAATAATTTTTTTGCGAAAAAGTGTTCTGGTATGTGATTTCAGTTTGGGGTCTTTAATTTGTTGTAAACCATTTTCTAAGTTCGAAAATAATTTAATGAAATTAAAATTGTTACGACAATTGGGAACGGCAAAATTTGGGCCTAATGCAAAAATGTATCGAAGTCTATCTGGGATCTCAATGGATGAAGAGTTGTTTAGCCATTTTCTGATGACGTTTTTATCTAAAGTTATTTTACTACGCTCTATTTTATTTTATAATAATTTGTTAAATTTATGTTTGTAAGATTGTTTTAGGTTTGTGGAATGCTTATTGTTTTTAATATTTTCGAAGTGAAGAAAATCGTTAACAAATTCGGACTCAACTGTACGAAACAACCAACTGGTAATTTGTACGATGGTATTCCTGAAGTTATGTATATTTTTAATGCAACTTTCTATCGTTAAAGAAATAAATTTTAAGCTAAGATTTTCTTTTCTATGTGATTTATTAAGATTTTATTTGATATAATTTTGTTCATTACATGATTTTCGTTAGAAGGTATATTTTTGAAGATATTAGCGAAAAACAATGAAAAACGCAAAAAAGAAACGAATTTTCAGTTGCCAGTAACTTGAAAAGTATTTCCTTTATTAAAAACATTATTAAACATTTTTCTCTTATAATTAGTTATTTTATCAATATCCGACGTTATTTTGAAAAATAAAGTAAAATTACACCACGAAGAAGAAATGTCATCCCCCCGGGAAGTGGCAAAGGATATTCCGTATCCAATGCCAAACATATGAAAAAACAATGGCAATCTGACATCGGTCAGCGTGAACTCTATTTTCAATTAAAAATATAGTTCAAAATATGTTTCCAATTGAAAATAAGCCCATCTCGAGCACTGCGGTGCGAAATGGAAATGGGAAAAACTCTCACACCACTTCTTCGCTGAATCGAATTTGAGTTTAACTCAGCTCACAGACCTGCCCTAGGGCAGTACTACCCAATATTATTATTATTTTTATTATTTTATGTATAGTTAGTGACACGTTGTTCGGCAGGGATGGACGCCTAAAATACTGAACCGATTTCAAATTTGTTTTGCTTACCGTGTGCATATGAATTTAGGCGGTAGGGCATATAAAAACTCTCAATTTATAGCCGAGATTTCATATTATTGAAAATATTTTGACTGTCCGAGAAATCGTAGAATCATAGAATCAGTTTGAGCTCTATCGAGAATCTAGAGTCTAGGCCAACAACTATAGAGCAAAAAAACAATTCGAATGCAAAAATTTATGATGCGTTGCTATGGGCTATGGTAATGGTTGGTAACATAGATAAATAAGCATAGACGTGTTATTGGCAAAAAAGTGTAGTTCGGGGATATTGTAAATAAAAATAAAAGTGTAGTATTGAAATTTATGAAATCAATTATCACAATTGCTTGAAGATCATTTTGCTTATTGTAAGAAGAGTTTTAGCAGAAAATATTACGATTTATGGTATGCATGTTCATATATTGATTCAGTATGTATGTTCACTATTGATGATGAACGTGGTGGTGAACATGCAGTTGATTGTGACTATTATTAATTAAGTTAACTGTATTGATGGTGAGTCCATAGATAAAGAAGAGTATATTGGGTGAGTCTATTGAGTCTATTGAAAGATAACCATGTAAGTATTAAAACATAGTAGTGTTGAATAGTAAATTCATTAAGCAAAAAACTACAATGAATAAAATGTGTTAACACTATAACCTGCAAGAGGTTGCTTCGAGAAGTAGAGTTGCACGAGAACGATACATAGAAACAGCAAGTGCCCAAGATTGACAAAGACAACACACCTGCCGTACATTAATTGTGATTATTAACTAGTCTGCTCATTCAAAGATTGCAATTGGTGCAATGGATAAAGTATGCCAATATTGTCAGGCATATGCCTTCTGTCAATGAAACTGAGGGCTTGTGCTGCGAGAAAGTTTTAAATGAGAAGTGGTTCTTCTAATACAGATTCCTATGATATTCTCAGATTTTACAATACCATATAAAAGGTTGCAATTTCTGATACGATTGGTATTTGCGATGACTATCAACAAGGCTTAGGGACAGCAAAGTTCGTTTGTGGACTTGATTTAGAAAAGAAATATTTTTCTCACGGGCAATTAAATGTGGAATGCTCACATGTGGGATCACCGAAAAATTTATTTGTGTTGGCCAAGAAAGATTTGGTGGAATATCGTGCATCAATTAGTTTTAAAGTAGATTTATAAAAGCATTCATTATTGAGTAATAATAATTGAATGGGAATATGTGATGCAGCTATATGATATGTTAGATGTTGAAACGTGTAAATAATTAAAATTAGAATAATGTATGTAATGCAATAAATTATTTATAATGTATATATTGTTTATATATTGTGATTTTTTATTTTAGGATAATATTATGCAATTATTTGTATGTTTGCATAATGGTGTTTATTGAATATATGTATTGTGACGAGTAAGGGTTGATGGCCCCTTCCTGGGGTATTGCAATGACTGTCAAATATCATATTTTAGCATTGCACTCCGCTTACAAAAGGGTTCTCAAAATCCTTAACCCGACTTCTATGAACACTCTGTAATTACCTGTGGAAGCTAAACCAACTAACTACGCGAATGAAACAGTATGTACAGTTTACCGTATTTAATATTACTTTAACATTACAGGTGTGATGGCATGATTGTACCTACGTACAGTCATGTCTTATGTCTGAACTCTAACGTACCAACAAATCTTTAATTATAAATAGCGGAGTTACGGAGTAACAGAGGGAATAGCCACTAAACAATACAATATTCTGACCTTTGCTTCGAACAGGTTCTTCTTAGCTACCACAATATACACAACACTATACAATACAACGAAACCTGACCGATTTCCTCGGAGGATGTTAAATTGGCTAATGATATTTTTAACCCTTATACGGCAGGAACCCTAGTTGAGGTGAGCGGAGGATGCCATTTGCACTGACGGTTGTGTAACCCTTTGGCGACAATGCCTATTGTCATTATAGGTGGTGTTTTAATTAATGAATAGCAAATTTACTTGGAATATTATATATCACTAGCTGACCCGGCAAACGTTATTTTGCTAAGTAAGGTATATTCGAAACAATTTCTAAAGAATCCAAAAAATTAATACTTCACGTGTGAAGAATGTGTTATTTGAATGCTATATGCAATGAGGTATTATAAAAACAATAAACCCCATGTCTATATTTTGTCAATACAATCAAACTGGAAGTTTTATACACTTTCTATAGAAAACATATGTTTTCTATTATATCATATGATATAATCCAATCCAAGTCTTTTTTGGTCTTTCGACTTATTGATTACGTTTCAAGTTTTTCAGATTCTTTTTGGATTTTGGATTTTGTGTGTAATTGTAAATAATACTACTGAGCTTATAAACGTTTTTCAAATTTTTGTGAGGAGAGATAGAAAATGAATTAGGTATTTCTTCTTTGACCTACTTTTTGAAAACTTTCAAGTAACATTCGATGAATTAAAGTGAAATTAATAAAAAGTATATATGTAAAGCAGGGCGAGGCAGAAAGGTCCAATTTGACTTTGGGCAAATATAAACTATATTCTGAAAACCAAACTAATTATATCACAACAAATAACACATTTCAAACTAACAATTATCTGACTATGTTCAGTCAAGCTGTGAAATGTGCTTTATTATGTCTTTCAAAAAATTTGTTATCTAGACCTTTTTACCCCATAGGCAGGGTAACTTGGAACGGCCAGGTGGCAAACAGATTTCATGTCTTATTTTAATTTTAATGGTATTTTACAAAATAATTACACTTTTAACTAATGCTAAAAAACTACCAACGGAAGAAAATACTTGTATTATGGATTTTCACAAATTACCTTTCATCTCCCGATAGCTAAGTCGTAAGAATCAAGGTTGTAGCTAGGTATACACCTTTTTTCCTCTACTTTCAAATATTGTTGTTAAACAATGTTTAACTTTACTGGTTTTTGACACATTGGTGGTGAACCTTTTTATCCCCAGATCTTCATATATTAGTATCTATTTTTCGATAAATTCTGGGAAATTATAACTGGGAAAATGTTATTCGACAAAATGTCTCTTTGATCGATATGGTTCTGAATTTAAATAACATAAATAAAAAATAACATAACCTAGAAAATGTTTTATAAATACCAATGAGTATAATTATACAATGAGATCTGTCAGAGCACCGCGTTTGAGAAAAATATGATTTGCAAAAAAAGAGTGCTACAACGTCAAAAAATGCATTATCATAATAACATTTCAAAAAAGTTGATATTTTGAGTTTCTAGTAACACTTGCAATCCGTTTATTAACGTTTTTGTGTATAAATATAACTACAAACAAAACTACTTACTACAATTTAATCATAATTAAATAATAGTCACGTAAAACATACTATTAACCGTAATTGAACATCATCTGTCAAAAACGTTTGACATTTGGTATTAGCCACCGTCCATTGTTTTATTCAATTTACGCTTCTACAAAAATTTTCACATTAAAAATGTAAAGTTCCTACGCGATTTTGAAATAATATCTCACCTTTTCGACAACCTACTACTACTGATTAGCACAAATTTTTCAAGACTAAGACTGGCCAAATCGGTTTAGCCGTTTCCGAGTTTTAGCTGATCATTTTATCGAGAGCTCCATTTTTATGTGTAAGAAGATAACGAGAATTATTTAGAAGTGTATTCTGAATAATATTTAAATATATACATATACTAGCTGACCCGGCAAACGCTGTTTTGCCATCAAAAATATTTTGCCGCATTGCAGAAGTTCTAATAATATACATGATATATTAATAATAATGTTATATTTTTATTACACAGATTTCTTTACATTTTGATAATTAATTCGAACGCATCATAGTGCTTTGTTTATTTTAATTTTATTTATGTCAAATAGTGAAATATTTTTAATCAATGAATAAATTAGATTTTAGTCTGAATCATCGCAGTACCATTATCTAAATATATAATTTTTATATAAATATCATATTTTTTACCTTTGCATTTAATTTAAAAATATTGAATGTCAATTTCATATATCCAATATGCACTAAATTTTTAAATGCCAAAATATTTCCTTTCTGGTTCGAAATTTAATATAATATGATATAATTTATATCTATAATTTGATTGCCATTATTGCCTATAACATAACTTGGAATAATTAATTTATTTGTATCTTATTGAAGTCGTTAAAAATTCATTTTTTTGAACTGTCAGAATTTTGTTTATGATTAATGTTAAATTCAATATGTCGCTTTTTTATTGTGATCTATAATGTTTTAATCACTTATCATATAAATTTTCGACTGCAAATTGATATTCATACTATCCCTACTGAAACTAACATGGATAAAGTTCTGAGAAATCCGAGTCCAAATCTATTAAGTGTTTGATTTTTGGCACTTTTATTAATTTTTTATCAATTTTCGTACTGTAAAATAATGGATGATTATTTATCAAAATTGTAATATTTAGACTATAATTTTAGATGTATACTTTTTATTTTGGCATTGAATTATTTTCATTGAAATCAAGTGAAACATAAATATATTTATTCGATATTTATATAAAACATATAATTAAAATATGCATTAAAATCATATTGTCTATAAATAATATGTCATTTTATAAATAGTATTTATTACTTTGGTGCTTGATATGGGTATGAATTTGTAATAAAATATATTCTTTCTGACAAATAGTTAAAAACTTGTTATAATTTTCAAAATTATTTGACATTTCATACTTCAAAAATTAATTCACTCGCATCATAGCGTTTTGTTTATTATACTTTTGTCATGTCAAATACGTCAATATTTATTTTTTATAAATTAATAATTATTTTAAGTCATCAATGAATATATTATATGATTGTTAAATTCATAAAAAAGTGCAAATTCAACACAGGAATATTGTGGAAATAAATATTTTTTTACTTCATCAAATACTCAAGGTGCCCTAATAGATTTGACCAATGCCATCAGTCAGCACCTTGAGGAAAATATGCATACAGCTGCAATTTTTATTGACTTACAAAAAGCTTTTGACACTGTGGATCATGGCATATTGCTCAATAAATTAATAGATTTGGGTGTAGTAGGTTTGTATTACAGCATAATTAAAGATTTTCTCGTGGAAAGGGTGGTAAGGACGAAGGTGGGAAATTTTACAAGTGGGGGTCGTAGCATAACTTGTGGAGTCCCACAAGGTTCTGTTTTAGGTCCTTTATTATATCTGCTATATACCAACAACCTAAAAGATGTAAAATTAAAGGGCAGATACATACTATATGCAGACGATACTGCCATAGTATATGCAGATAAGGACAAAAAAAGGCTTGAAGATACAATAAACACGGACATGAAAACATACACTGACTGGCTAACTAAAAATAAACTAAGAATTAACATCAATAAAACAAAATACATATATTTCAAACATAAAAAAAATACTGAGAACACTAAACTAAATATTAAAGTAAATAATAGAGAAATAGAAGAAGTGGAAAGCATAAAATACTTAGGACTGATAATAAATGAAAAACTGACATGGACAGAACATATAAATAAAATAAAAAGAAAAATTGGAACATTAACAGGGGCATTGAAAAGGATCCACTCTTTCGGCAAAAAAAATAAAATACTAATTCTTAAAACACAAATACTACCTATAATTTTATATGGAATAACAACATGGAGCCAAACAACTAAAGCTAACTTAAATGACATACAGACAATAATGAATAAAGCCACCAAAATAGCATACAATTTTCCACATCTGACACCCACCAAATACTTACAGAGAGAAACAAATAATCTTTCACTAAATAACATAATTAAAATAGAGAAATGCAAACTAATACACAAAATGAAATTTAACCGAATTAAAACAAGCACAACAATAGACATAAATCAAGATATACATGAACACTATACTAGACAACACAACAATTTTCACATTGAACACAATAGAAAGAAGAATTTCAGAGAAAATGTCATATGGAGTGCCAGCAAAACATATAACGAATTGCCAAACAATATTAAGATGACCAAAGATGACGATAAATTTAAACGAAAAATAAAAAAACACTATAAGGAAATTGAAGACCAAGAAGACTGAAGAGTGATATATAAAGATATTTTTAGTTATATATAGATATTATATTAATGAAATAGATTATTATAGTCAAATGAAATGTATATATTATATGAAAACTGTTTTCATAATCTCTCATACCAGGCAACTCTGCCTGACTGAGATATGAAAATAATGTATATATATATAAATAAATTTAATTAAAACATAAAGATCTGATTTTTGACATTTGCATTTCATTTCAAATTAATTATAACTGTCAAAATATTTTCTTTTGGATCGAAATTTAATATAATATGATTAATTTAATATAATATAATTTAATATGATTTAGTTTGTCTAGTTTGTTTTTGTCAGATTGCAATGATACCTTCAAATTGTACTATTCCATTTAAGAGGTTACAATTTTCTGTATGATTAACGTTTGCGATGGCAATCAAAATTTATCTCAACTCATATAATAATAATATTTTATTTTAATTACACAAATTTCTTTACACTTCGATAATTAATTCCAACGCATGATGCAGGTGTTTTGTTTATTTTAATTTTGTTTATGTAAATTTTTTTTTAAATTAATGAATAAATCAGGTTTCAGTCTAAATTAACAAATCAGTATCTTTATCTGAATATACAATTTTTTATATAAATATTTGATTATATATAAATTATTTTATATAAATAATTTTCAAAATTATTTGACATTTCATACTTCAAAAATTAATTCACTCGCATCATAGCGTTTTGTTTATTATACTTTTGTCATGTCAAATACGTCAATATTTATTTTTTATAAATTAATAATTATTTTAAGTCATCAATGAATATATTATATGATTGTTAAATTCATAAAAAAGTGCAAATTCAACATAGGAATATTGTGGAAATAAATATTTTTTTACATAAAGATCTGATTTTTGACATTTGCATTTCATTTCAAATTAATTATAACTGTCAAAATATTTTCTTTTGGATCAAAATTTAATATAATATGATATAATATTTAGTTTGTCTAGTTTGTTTTTGTCAAATTGCAATGATACCTTCAGATTGTACTATTCCATTTAAGAGGTTACAATTTTCTGTATGATTAACGTTTGCGATGACAATCAAAATTTATCTCAACTCATATATAATAATAACATTTTATTTTTTTTACACAAATTTCTTTACACTTCGATAATTAATTTCAACGCATGATGCAGGTGTTTTGTTTATTTTAATTTTGTTTATGTCAATTTTTTTTAAATTAATGAATAAATCAGATTTCAGTCTAAATTAACAAATCAGTATCTTTATCTGAATATACAATTTTTTATATAAATATTTGATTTTTCACATTTTCATTTAATTGAAAAATGGTGATTGTCAATTTCATATATTCAATATGCTGTATATTTGTAAATGTCAAAATATTTCCTTTTTGGTCGAAAATTAATATATGATATTTATTTTACAATATTGTGTTGTATCTATAATTTGTTCGGCAATATACCTTGGAATAATTAATTTATTTGTTTGTTATTGAAGTCGTTAAACATTTTTTTTGTGAAATGTCAATTTTTTGTTTATGATTAATTTTAAATTCAATATGTCGCTTTTTTATTGTGATCTCTGATCTATAAAGTTTTGATGAAGTTTTGGTATCAGAAATAATTTGGTAAGCTAATCAAATAAATATAAATTGTAAATCTATTTATATTATTATTTTCATAAATATTGACAAATGACATTTGACGATTTTCATGTCAACATTTACTCAAATTTATAAACATTGACTTTTAATTAGATTTAAAACTATAAATTGTGATTTTGAATATAGCATTTCATCTAATTTGGATATAAATGCTGGGTATATCTATATATGTATATGTTTTTGAATTAAATTTTTTGAACTGTCAATTTTTTTTTCAAAAATCATAAATTTTTTTTTCTCGAGTTTTCCATAAATTGTGACATTTGTCATTTTAGTGTTTTGTTTTTTTTTGGCCATTTTCTGTCAACATTTTTAGAAATTTATAAAAATTATATATTTATATTTTAAATTTACTTTTCAAAATTTCCTATAACCTAAGTTGGATATTATATGCACACTTTGAGCCAATAAAATTTAAAATCGGTCCAGTAGTTTGGCCGTCCATAGCGAACCAACATCGTGACACGAGATTTATATATATATATATATATATATATATATATATATATATTTTTTATAATTTTGATGTTGAAATATGTGATATTCAGTTTTCAGGGCAATACATCATTTAAAAAATTTGTATGACTTTAAAACATTTTTATTTTTTCCATACGTTTCGACACATTGTTTTGTGTCATCTTCAGTGGACTATGTAATTGAATTAATCCTAATTATTTCATATTATAAATGTTCACAATGCACAATCCTACTTGCCAAGTCACTTGCCAATGCAAGGAATAGTTGATGTTTTATATTAAAAAGTCAAAAGTATAGTTTTAAATAAAATATTAATGAATGTTTAGTAATAAGTAACTGTTATTGAAATTACATTGATGATGAGGCACACATTGGTCTCGAAACGTTTGTAATCATAAAATAAAGTTGTGTTAAACAAATCTGAGTGCTGTTTTGTTCATATTAAACAATTAATATTCGTTCCACTCATATCATAAAATTCTATATATATATATATATATATATATATATATATATATATATATATATATATATATATATATATATGTATTATAGATGGGCTTATTATATCCGAAGCCGGATCGACTCGGATTTGACTCCGCTTCATGGTGTAGTTCAGTGCTGGATTACCCCATGAGGCCCGGGCCTAGGGCGGCAGAATTTGGGGGGCGGCAAATTTTTCAGAATGTCAAAAAAAATTTAAACCCGATAAAATGTCTCGATAATTTATTTCAAGGATTAATCCTGATTTTTTTTTAAATTTACAGATCGTTTTATATAAAATAGAATGTAAGTCGTAATGGGCGAGTGTAATCATTGACTATTAAAAATAACACAGACATCGTATAACAATAACATGTCTCTTGATGGCTATCCAGAAAGACTTTTTAAGTGTTTATTCATGATCTCAAATGTCGTTCAAGTTTAATTTATTACCGCAACGATTAATGATTCATCTGCTCTTAACATATCTAAACTAAACATATCCCAATAAAGAACCATTGTAATCGATTTTTATCCCCTAAAACAGTGATTTTCAACCTGTGGGGCGCGCCCACCTGGAGGGCGCCATACCGTTCCAAGGGGGGCACAAAGCTGTTTCAAAAATATTATTTTTAAATGCTGTGTAAGTGTCAAAAACAAATCAGCAAAATACTTAAAGTACTTCTAAGAGTGTTTAAGATCAAAAAAGAAATTGCTATATTTCTTGCTGATAACAAAGGAGACGGAGCAATCTTGTTTTAGGACACAAAGTTCCTCGCAAAATTTGCGTATTTAGTTGATATTTTTCAAAGACTTAGCGATTTAAATAAATCAATGCAAGGATCTCAAATTCGTGCTTTTGTTCAGAAAGACAAGATTACGGCTTTTATAAAAAAATTAGAACTGTGTATAGCTAGTATCAAATAACTTTATAACCTTAACATGTTTCCCACTTTTAAAATTACTTGTGTTACTGATGAAATAGAAGTAAGTAAAGATCTTTTTATTATATCAGTCATATGACTAGTCTACGAAACCAATTTTCGCATCACTTTATCTAATTACGTCCAAATACGAATGGATTAGAAATCCATTTGTCATTGAGAATCATGATGATTTTGGCAGAAAATGATAATTGATTTATCTAGTGATAACACATTGAAGCAGATGTTTCAGGACGAAAATATATTGTTGAGTTTTGGTTACCAGTAAAGGACTATTTTCCTACTTTGACAAATAATGCTTTAGAAATTTTATTACCATTTGTTAGATCTTACTTATGTGAAGCAGAAAATTCTTATAATAAATAGTCATGTTTGTATGTATATTTTTTATAATACTGTGTATTATTTGGTATAATTTCAGTTATATTAAGTATATTTAAATTAAATTGTTAGAAAAATAAGAAGGGGGGGACAATATTTTTTTCATTCAAAAGGGGGGCACAAGAAAGAAAAGGTTGGAAGTCGCTGGCCTAAAACAACAACTTTGGCGAGCAGTGCTCGGGTTCGCCCGCTATGCGTGAACTGTGTTTGTCCGTGTTCAAGTCAGTGGTTTCCAACCATTTTTGCAATGCGCACCCCAATCTAATAATAAAAAAAAAATTGCGCCTTCTTTTATTTTTCTAACATTTTCATTACATAAATATTCAAATATTTAACTGATATTATCAAACTACAAATTAATATGCAATATATAATGTAAAAATATACAAAAAAAGTGAAAAAAATAATGGATTTTTTTTATCAAAGGATGCGAAAGAAAATTTATTAGCAATTGATACGTTTCAATTGGGTGATGATCCTTCTTTCTGAAATTTAAACGATGAAACACAAGATTATATAACTAGAAACGGTATACCAACAAATAATGTAACAGATTTTAAAAATTCGAGAAATGTTTATAACGATAAAACGAGATTTTGTTCTGAAAGTTTGTTCAAACGGACTTTGAAAAATGGAGAAATACAACGTCGAGAGTGGTTAATATATTCAGAAAAAAAGGGTCAATATTTTGTGCTCTATGTTTACTATTTGGCAGAAGCGGTGAAGTAAACGCTTTTACTCGTGACGGGTTTCGAGATTGGAAGAACTCAAAAGCGCGCATTGAAGCTCATGAAAACTCTGATTTTCATAAAACCAACATTAGCCACTTTAAAGCTCGAGCTGTTATTCAAGGTCGTGTTGATCAACATCTAATGAAACAGCTCGATAACGAAATTTTATACTGGAAACAAGTTTTATATCGAGTAATAGCGATCGTTAAATCTCTCGCCATAAGAGGGCTGCCATTCAGAGGACATTCGGAACGAATTGGAGATCAACATAATGGAATTTTTTTGGGTTCTGTCGAGCTTCTTGCTGATTTGATCCATTTTTACAAGAACATTTAAAATTATACGCGCATCCCGGTCGTGGAAATACCTCTTATTTGTCTAAAACAATTTACGAAGAAATAATATCATTAGTTCAAAGTAAAGTATTGAAACATATTACCAAGGAAGTGCAATCTGAAAAGTATTTTGGTGTAATTGTGGATTCTACGCCTGATATTGCTCATGTAGATCAACTGACAATAATTATTAGGTACGTACGTGATAATGGCGAAATTGTCGAAAGATTTTTAGAATTCATTCCGAATACTGGTCATAAGGCCCAAGATATTGAAGATGCTCTATCAAAATCTCTTGAGAGAAATGGTTTAGATATTATGAACTGTCGTGGTCAATCATACGATAATGCAAGCAATATGTCAGGTGTATACTCAGGAGTGCAGTCAAGAATCAAAGCAACTAACCCCTTAGCAGAATACATTCCTTGCGTAGCTCATTCCTTAAATTTAATGGGAACTTGTGCAGCGGAATCTGTAACCGAAACTGTCAACTTTTTTTCTACTCTGCAAGAATTATACAATTTTTTTACCATTTCAACAAATCGTTTGGACATCTTAGTACAGCATACAAGTTTAAGACTCAAAAGCCTTTCTCAAACTCGTTGGTCTGTTCGACATGATGCTTGTTATGCATTAGAAAAAGAGTGGTCTGGCACAATTATTGCATTGAAATTTATTGCCGAAAATATAGATGAAAAACCTACAACACGGTGTCAGGCTAGAGGATTGCTGCAAAAATCACAGCTATACTAGTCGTTGTTTGGAATGCAATTTTGGAACGCTTCAATGCTGCTAGTAAAATATTTCAAGACTCAAAATCTAATTTATCATCTGTTTCACAAATGTATAGTTCTTTGGCATTATTTTTACAGGACATGAGAAATAAACAATTTTCCGAATACGAGAAAAAAACCAAAGCACTTTCTGGGGTAAAAAACTATTATCATGATAACCATCGTAAAAGAACCCGAAAATTTCAGACAGACGAGTCACAAGAGCATGAAAGAGTATTTTTATGTGCAGAAGAAAATTTTTGAATAAATATTTATTATCGAATTTTAGACACTTTAAGTGTTCAATTGGCAGGCCGTAAAAGTGCTTATAAGAGCTCTATGAAAAATTTAATATTTTTGACAATTTGTCTGAAATGGAAACTAGAGAATTAAAAATTCGGGCAGATGAGTTAGTCACTAAGTATCCTGAAGATTTGGAAGACACATTAGGAAATGAATGCATTCATTTACAACACCTACTTATAGAATCTTTTTCAAGTAAGGAAGATGTTCGTACCGCACAAGGAATATATAATTTTTTGCATTCTAATAATCTTCGTGAAGTTTATCCAAATATAGACATTGCTTTACATTGCTATTTTTGAGTATTCCTGTTACAAATTGTGCAGGAGAAAGGTCTTTTTCTACTTTAGAAAGGGTAAAAACATCTTTACGAGCAAGTATGGGCCAAGATAGCTATAATTCATAGTTTTAGAAAAATGTGTATTATATTTATATTATATTGTCAATATTTAATAAACATTTATTTGTATTATTTAACAATTATTATTTCAGAAAATAAAATATATATCTAAGTAATTTAAAATAAAAATATATTTTTAAATAACAAAATAAATTTTTGTATATTAAAAATGGCGGCTGATTTCATAGGGCCTAGGGCGGCAGATAGCTTAATCCGCAACTGGTGGAGTTATATCCGCTAAACAACTCCACGACTCCGACAATTTTGAACCCGAAATACTCGAAACAAATGTGTTCTATAGTACACTGTTTATGTATCTAACGATTTGTCAAATCCCATTAATTATTTGAAATAAATATTTATGAATAATTATCAATAAAATAATTTTTCTAAAAAATTCACGAATAAATGACGGATTGTAAAATTTTTTGGTCGACCAGATGATCGACTCAGTGACTCGTATTTTTAGCAGTGTTGACCAGAGTAAAAACGCAAAACTTGAGAATCAAATTCAATTTAATGATTTCCTTTTGATGAGAAAATAATTGATTTTTTGGATTAATTTTATATAAAAATTATGTAGTAAACTTTGTAATAAAAGCAAAATATAATACTTCTGCTTTCAAATTTTTTTTTCTGTTATGTCCATTTGAGAATTAATATTATATCGCGTAGTTCTATTAGCATATTATTACTTTTACACAATTATATAATTGTGTAAAAGTAAAAATATAATACTGAATATTTTTACTGCTTAAATACTAATGATATCACTGATAAATTTTGTACTCTAAAGTGTTGTTATTTCAGGCTATGGAAAAACAAGATTAAATAAATGTATTTCGTTTCGTATATTTTTGCCGCCATTTACGGCCAAAGATTGTCGTAGTTAGAAATATGACCTCTAACTATTCAATAAATTATACATTTGAGCTATTCACACTTGAATACAATTTCATTGTTCTGTATCTTTAAAGTAACATTTTTGTATTTTCTGGAAAATACACAATGGTATTTATTTTGACTTTTATACCTAAAAAAGGTCATAAAACTGCCTGCGAGACAAGAAAGTGACCTCTTCCTTCCCAAATCAAAAACGACAAAAACACTAAATGCCTGTACGAGTTAACAGATTTAATACCAGTTTAAGGAAGACGGATATAACAAATCCTGTGAAACAACTCCACTCACACGGGTTAGTTACCCATCTCTAATATGTATATATATATATATATATATATATATATATATATGTATACATATGTATGTATAATTTAAATATTGCTGGTTAGGACTTGAAAAAAAAGATACTAATAGAAAACCTTCACAACCAACTCGGTCCTGTACCCAAGTACAATATCGCATTTTTTCATTTGTTCACGAACAATCACGATGGCAACTTCGTCTACTGTTGGAGCATTAAATGTCCTTTTGTGTGTTCCAGATTGTCGTTTATCTGGCTCACAATGAATACAATGGCTCGGGTGGCGGAGTCAACAATGGCAATTTCACTTTCAGCTCAATCCAGGCATTTCTCCGGAAAACTTTAATGCACCACAATACTCGCAAACTACCTGAATTTGCCCAATGCAAACGCTAGATTGCAAGCTGTAATCGTTGCTGCAACCGTATTGAAAGGCTGCTCGATTCAAATCAGCACTTGATAAATATCTTGTTCTGCGTCGCAAATTATCTATTTGTTGACCTCTGTTGTTTGCTCGACGATTCTGCATTGCCAACCGAGCTGTTTCACGGGCTGCTTTACTTTGCTCTCGTGATTGAGAAGAACGAAGTCGAGCTATACTATCGCGGCGCTGTTCACGTGCAATTTCTTGTTCCGCTTCAGTCCTTTCATTTGCCGTAGTTCGTATTCTTTTTGCATCACGGCTTTTTCGGGAAAAATTCGATAATCTTGGTAGCGGCATTATTGATTAAACTTCACTTCACCTAAAAACACAAATTTTCAACCGTACCGAGTTTTATAGTTTACTTCACTGTTTATACGAATGGGCAATGACACTATCATTACATCATAATTGGTTAATTATTTATTTAATAGAAATAGTTTTATTATTGATTTCTTACGGTTATCAAATTGTCATCCATACGTCATTACAAAGCTGTCATTATACGTGAATTACATAGCTGTCATTTGCGTTTTGTTATTCCAAGTCGAACGGGATAAAAAATATGCTATTTTCTTCTCCTGGCACTAAATTACCTCAATGCCAATGTTCAGCTAAATATATAGATATAGATAAAATAAATATATATATTTAAAGTTTGTGTCACGATTTGGTTCGCGATGGACACCTGACGTGAGAGCGCAGCTTTTGGAGCGAAATTAATGGCACAAGATTGAGAAATGAAAATTAATGAAATTTAGTAATCGGATATTTGAAACTCAATGTGGTATTACAATCGTATAATGTTTTGAAATAATACAATAATAACAAAAATATACTAGGTAATATTATATTATAATAAATATACAATCAAATCAAAATATAAATCAAGAAACACACTGCCAGTTTATATATATATATATTTCAAAAGTAACTAGCAGCCCATTCGTCGAAATAAAAAAGGTATAAAGTATAAAAACTTTTATTTATACGTTTCGACACAAGATGCGTGTCATCATTCAGCAACACAGGACAAAAACACTCAACAAAAATTTATTTTAAAAAATTAAACTTAATAACAATTAGAAAAAAACATTTTTTTAGAAAAAATTATGTATAACTAAATGATTTGAAAACTAATTTTACTAAAAGTTATGAAATACATCATTGTGAAGCTAGAAGCACGCCCATACCGAGCATCTAGACTCGACTCACTTTGATAATTTTTTCTAAAAAAATGTTTTTTTTTAATTGTTATTAAGTTTAATTTTTTAAAATAAATTTTTGTTGAGTGTTTTTGTCCTGTGTTGCTGAATGATGACACGCATCTTGTGTCGAAACGTATAAATAAAAGTTTTTATACTTTATACCTTTTTTATTTCGACGAATGGGCTGCTAGTTACTTTTGAAATATGTTTCAACGTCGAAAAAACTATCAAGATATATATATATATATATATATATATATATATTTAAATTCTACAATAATTTAAAGAAATGCAATATAAATGAAGTAAGCAAACATAATGCCATAAAAATAAAATATAATAACATAAAAAAAGATATAAAAAATATGATCTACAAAGCAAAAAGACAATACTATTCAGAAGAAACAAAAAAATATGAAAGTGACTCTCGAGAAATATGGGAACTAATAAATAAAACATTAGAAGGAGGAAAAAATAAAAACGAATATAAAGAAAATATTGAAAAAATACAATATAAAGATAAAAATATATTTCTTACAGAAAAGGAAGACATTGCGAAGTATCTCAACAAACTTGCTGAAATAGGTATGAAACTACAAAAGAAAATGGATCATTGCAACTATAAACCATCAATACACAGACCTAAAAACAAAATCCAAATTTTTGAGTTCACAGATGAGAAAGAAATAAAAAAAAATTGTAGAAAATCTGAAAAATAACGCTGCATCTGGGGAAGACAAGATAACAGCAAGAATCACTATAGCTCCAAATATAATAGCTCCACTACTTGCTGTTTTAATGTATAGATACATAGAATATGGTGTATTTCCATCGTGCCTTAAAATGGCTACAATAAAACCAATTTTCAAAACAGAAAACAAAACAGATCCAAATAACTACAGACCCATAACAATAACAAACACATTCTCCAAGATATATGAAAAAGTAATAAAAGAAAGATTACTTAATTTTCTCATTCATGAAATTGACAAAAATCAATATGGTTTCCTCCCTTCATCAAATACACAAGGTGCCCTAATAGATTTGACTAATACCATCAATCAGCACCTTGAGGAAAATATGCATACAATTGCAATTTTTATTGATTTACAAAAAGCTTTCGACACAGTAGATCATGGCATATTACTCAATAAACTAATAGATTTGGGTGTAGAGGTCTTACAGCATTATCAAAGATTTCCTAATGAAAAGAGTGGTAAGGACGAAGGTGGGAAATTTCACAAGTAGAGGATGTAACATAACCTGTGGAGTTCTACAAGGTTCTGTATTAGGACCTTTGTTATATCTATTATACACCAATAACCTTAAAGACGCAAAATTAAAGGGAAAATATAAACTACTTAGGACTGATAATAAATGAAAAACTGACATGGACAGACCATATAAACAAAATAAAAAGAAAGATAGAAACATTAACAGGGGCATTGAAAAGGATCCACTCTTTCGGCAAAAAAAAATAAAATACTAATTCTTAAAACGCAAATAATACTCATAATTTTATATGGCATAACAACATGGAGCCAAACAACTAAAGCAAACCTAAACGACATACAGAAAATAATGAATAAAGCCATAAAAATAGCATATAATTTACCACATCTAACACCCACCAAATACTTACAGAGAGAAACAAATAATCATTCACTTAATAACATTATTAAAATAGAGAAATGAAAACTAATACACAAAATGAAATTTAACCGAATTAAAACAAGTGCAACAATAGACACAAATCAAGCTATACATGAACACTATACTAGACAACACAACAATTTTCACATTAAACGCAATAGAAAAAAGAATTTGAGAGAAAATGTCATATGGAGTGCTACCAAAATATATAACGAATTGCCAGACTATATTAAGATGACCAATGATAATGATAATTTTAAAAGAAAACAAAGAAGTACTATAAGGACATTGAAGACAAAGAAGACTGAAAGTGTTATGTATATATATATATATATATATATATATATATATATATTATGTATATATATATATATATATATATATATCGATATTATATTAATGAAATAGATATTATAGTCAAATGAAATGTATATATTATATGAAAACTGTTTTTCATAATCTCTCATACCGGGCACCTCTGTCTGACTGAGATATGAAAATAATGTATATGTATATGTAAATCTTCTTATATATAAAAATGGATCGCAAAATGTGTTGGTAAGCGCATAACTCAACAACGCCTGGACCAATTTGGCCAATTCTTTTTTTAAAATGTTCGTTGAAGTCCAAGGATGGTTGTTACGGTGAGAAAAAAACGAATAATTGCCGGGAAAACCCTAAAAACAGCCCTTTTCTTCTTTAATCGAGTAGGCAACGCAATTTGTAAAAAAAAACAATGATCTATGTCATGACATTTTGTGTCGTTTTTGATAATCTAATTTTGAATATATTTAAATAAACATAGAAATATCTTTCTATTAATCAAGCTATATTGGCAGCCAAAAACATTGATGTAAATTAATTAAATTTCAAAATTCAAGAACAAATTAAAGGCGAATCAGTTGATTCGGCAACTAACCAAGACGATCCACTGGAGTTTTTAAACTCGCTGGATTTGCTAGGATTGTCACCTCACAATCTTCAATTAAAAGTTGGATCGGAAATTATAATGTTGCGAAATATCGACCAACTATATTCAAAGGATAGTATAAAGCAGAAGATGTTCTCGCACCATGCATCCCAATGCGTTTCCAGTGCGTTTATGGTATCATTAAGTGTTTGTCGTATTAATTTAGAAAACCCATGTTTCTAACATGGATAATTGTATGTTGTTTGTTTCCGTATTGGAAAACCATCAGATTTGTTTGTCTATGCGCCAGGTAATCAAACAAAAAACATCGTTTATCACAAAGCACTACAATAAAAATTGAACTGATTTTTGAATTATGATTTACATTATTAAAATTACTTACTTTTAAATGCTTATAGTGTTTTATTAAATTATTTTTAATTCACACCGAATTATTACCAGGGTGACGGTTCTGTTCACGCCGAATTATTACCAGGATAATTTTTTGCAAAGAATAGAAAAAAGGTAGGCACAAAACACCGCCACATTACAATTTTTTTGACAAGACGAAGTCTGTCGGGCCGGTAAATAGTAATAAATAAATTACTATAAATTACTAAATATATATAATATATATATATATATATCACTTCTAATCTACTGGATTAACTTCTACACTTTTTCTACATATTAATATTAATAGTTAGTAAAATTTTGTGAATAATGCATTATAGTGTTAGTTCATTACGTGATTTGTCATTCTTAACCTTATTAGCTAATAATCATTCCGTGCAAAATTGAGACACTCTTGAGCAATTCATGTGAAGTAGTAATCCAATTTTAACAGCTGGAAGATTTTTAAATATTTTGTCTATCTTGTCGGAACTCATACTTAATTTCTTACATAATTTCTAACAACTGGGGTCTTTTCTTAAAGTGCATTATAATTAGACTAATCTATCAACTGAAGTTGTTCTATTCGTTTTGTCAAAGGGTTATGTATTTGAGAGCAATTCATAATAAAATCTTTATTAATAAATCTACAAACACAAACGAACATGAATCACCATTTTGTCAACTGATACAAAGATAACAGTGACATCGGCTTACTAGCTCCAAATTTGTGACTACCATAGGATCCCTAAGTAGCCCTTCTGAACGCGGATTTTGTTCTGAGATAATAGGACATGTACTGATTTTGAGTTTGAATTGTTCACCGTGTGCATTTATATCCAACTTAGGTTATAGGCAATATTAACAATCATATTTCATATTCAAAGTATTTTTATTTTGACATTTTGATTAATGTTGGCAGTAAATAAAATAAAACTCTGAGAAATGACAGCTGTCAATATTTCTGGACATTCCGAGTTACACCAATTTATGATTTACATTTGATTTGCTTACAATGTTGATTCGCATAGGGCAATGCCATCCAAATATTATAAATCACAATGTAAAAGCAAAATATTACATGGATCACGTTTATCAAAATCGGAAAAAAGAGTACGCGTAAGGTTCACACGCGATTGAAGTAAAACTTATTTGCTACTGTAAAAGATAGCATTTAAGTGAAAATAGATACTACATATAACAATTTTGAATAATGTTTATTTATTAGTGTCAACCATTATACACATTTATATAATGATAAATTATAAATTTATAATAGCATTAAAAATATTTATATTATTTAAAAACAATAATGCAATTAAAATCATACTTCAAATGCGACATGATCGGTTTGTCAGTCTCAAAATGAAATTTAACTAGTGGGGTGTGTGGCATCGTGCCTTAAGGCAAATTGTTGGAACTTCCCGTACAGTAATGAAATATTCGAGGAATACTGAATGTTTTCAAATAGATTAATATAAATATTGTAACATTGTCTAATATTTATAAGAATTATATAAACTGAATTGCAAAGTTGAAATTATTTGTTTAAAGTATATTAGAACTTTAGTCAGAATTAAAAATAAAATCTGAATTATTTTCGATATACAAAAAAAAAATTGAAAAAAAATATGATGAAAAATTATTTTGAAACAATTTTTTTTACCAAAATTAATTATTTTGTGAAAACAACCGGAAAGTTTTTTGAATCATTTAAATCGGACGCATATTTCTCTCAAAAACTGCCGTTCTTTTTAACATTTACCTCTGTATCTTGGCTGGGCCTACCTTTGCCAAAAACTAATAACCACTTCTCCTAATAATTACTAATTGAATGTTTTCGGAAAAATCGGAAAAAAATAGAAATCGGATACTCCGTTCTCTCAAAAACTCGATTTCTAGTATCTCCGAAACGGACCTGCCTTTGCCAAAAACTAATCAGCACATCTCCTTGTCAATAGGACGATTTCGGGAATACGGTTTAACCGATTTCAATTATTCAAAAAACAAAAAAGGGGCAAAAAGTGCCACAAACGGTAACTCAGTTTTTAAGAGAACGTTTTGTCCGATTTTACAAATTATATTATATATTAATGTAGATTATCTAATTCTACATTATATTTGTATTGACAAGATGAAGAATTGATCGAATTTTCATGAAGGAAGGTCTTGCGGTTTTAGAAATCCAGTGAAAAAAGTAAATGAAAATGCCATTTAGCTGTCAAAAATAAACATTAGACACCATATGCACATCAAATTATCAGATATTTAATAGAGCTTCTAAGTTAAAAGCTCTATTAAATATCTGATAATTTGATGTGCATATGGTGTCTAATTTAAAGTTCTGACATAAGTACCAATGTTTATTCGTTTGACCGCGACGCGGTGCTTACGCGTTTCGATATTTCGTCTGTATGCAGTTAAAGCAGTACGATTACTTTAATTTAAAAGTAATTTAAATTAAAAGTATTTTTTTTTTCAAAAATGTTAATTTTTTAAAAAGAAAATAATTTTCGGTACGGGAAGTTCCAGCAATTTGCCTTGAGGCACGATGTCATGCGCCCCACTAGTTTAGGTCTGAATACAAAACACGCAACGGAATATAAGGTAAAGGTACCATATTCTCTATTTCTCTAAAAAAATAAAAATGAAGAATTTGAAAAAACTAATGAGGCGCATGGCATCGTGCCTTAAGGCAAATTGCTGGAACTGCCCGTACCGTAATTAAATTGATTAAAAATCAATGAATGTTGTTAGTAACGTAAAATCTCATTGACCTAAGCAGTAAATGTGAAACATTTCTCACGTATTATACACTAAACTTTACACCGCCATTTTGGTATGAATAGGTGCATGATAGGTGTAAAAATTACTTTAATATTAATATAATAATAATTTGTGCACACACCGTTAATGTCACATAATTGCAAATTTTTAATTTTAATTAAGGATAATCTCGTGGTTTAGCGAAATACCGATTATTTTGAACTTAACTGGGTAAATGAATAATGAAGTTATAGTAATCGCAAAAAATCTAAAATAATATTATTTTGCATATCTTTACGTTTCGAAACCGCCTGAAAATTTTGGTTTATCTTCGAAAAAAGTGGATGTATTTGTGTGTGTTTGTATGATGTCCCGATACAATTTTTTGTCAACGACTTTAAGGGAGAACGAATAAAACGATTTCAATTCTTCAAAAACATCATAATGCAATTGATTTAGAGGCATGCTGATTAGTTTTTAGCAAAGGCAGGTTTAGACGTTTCGAAGGTACGAGGAAAAAAGTACAAAAAATGACATTTTGTGAGAGCGGAGCGTCCAATTTAAATGTTTCAATAAACATATCATTTCTATTAACAGAAGATTACATTTTTGGGTAGGCTGATCCATCGGTTGCGCAGATGACAATGAGAAAAAAAGGAATGCTATTTAGCGGTCAAAGATTATCATAGTACACATCCCCATCAAATTTTCAAATATTTTATAGAAACTTTAATAAAAAAGTACAAATTATGTTTACATTTCTATGGGATCCGTACCAATATTTAAAATGTTTAACTGTCATACGTGCTTTGATATTTCGTCTGTAAAACAGCCATGCCGCACAATCGTTTAAAAAAAACAAAATATTCGAAAAAAATTTAGATTCTCAAGAAAATAATTTTTTTTCAAAATTTTTCACTGAAATTTTAAAATTTTAAAATTTAAGTGAACGGGAAGCTTCAGCAATTTGCCTCAAGGTACAATGCCTTAAATCACTAGTTATAAATGAATTCTAAGAAGCAAAACTTTGTTTTATAATAACTTTACAAGTTTAATCTATAGAATAGAACAGTGGTACTTTTGTTCGATTGGGTATTTGATTTTTTGTTTCAATCGAAAGTTAATATGTAAATTTTATAATAAAACATTTTTTAACTTCCCCTAGGGTAATTATAGTAATGGGCCGAAAATCGAAAAGAAATTTTTTGCATTTCTCGACGTTTTGAAGGTTTCTGAACATTTTGGCATACCTCAGAAAAAATGAATGCGTGTGTGTGTTTTGTGTGCCCGCATTTTTTTGTTTACGTTTTTGGGCACACGGATCAACCGATTTGAATGATTCAAAAACATTCGATTCCTATTGATAGAAGGATGCGCTGATTAGTTTTTGGCAAAGGTAGGTCCAGTCGTTTCGGAGATAAAAGCAAATAGTGCAGAAAATAAAAATCGAGTTTTTGAGAGAACGGAGAATTCGATTTAAATTACTAAAAACATTCAATTAGTAATGATTGGGAGAAGTGGTTATTAGTTTTTGGCAAAGGCAGGCCCATTTTGAAGATACAGAGCTAAATATACAAAAAATGTCAGTTTTTGAAAGAAATAAGCATCCGAATAGAATAATTCCAAAAACTTTCTGTTTGTGTTGACAAAACAATTGCTATTGAAAAAAATAACAATAAAAGGAAATACTTTCGTTATGGATTTTTAAAGATTACCGTTTATCTCCCAATAGCAGTCATAAGAATCAAGGTTATAGCTGGTTATACATCTTTTCTCCTCTACTTTCAAATATTGTTGTTGAACGATGCTAAACTTTACTGATTTTTGAGATATTGGTGGTGGACTTTATTAACTCCTTCATATATTACAACCCATTCTTCGATGACTTCATAAAAAAAAATTCCAGTTTATTCTTCAAAATCAATAGAAAATAACCATTAGTGAATTATATTATACATTGCATTATCCAATGAATGTTGAAGTTTTTCATCTTTTTCAATTTGTAGAGTGTTTAATTAAAACATGAGCGATACCTGACAATGTCTAAAATGCTTGGATTTTGACATATCGTTTGGAAGGGATTTCTTCAAAATTGTAGGTCTTCAAAATTGTAGTGAATCATTTTTTTGTTATACTTGTTCTAGTACCCGAACTGTCGATAAATTTAATTGAATGCGAGCATTGTAATCAATTTTCAAAATATTTTATTACAGAGAATTTATAATTTTGTGCATTGACATTTTTACAGGTGTGTGTTCCAAAGTTATATTATCAATCGAAACTTTTTATTTAAGGGGGTCTTCCTATGTGACGGCCTGTTTTTTAGGGATATTTTAAGATTTTTTTTCTACGACCAGTAAATATTTAGAGCTTAAAGTTTTTTATTATTTATTAACACATATTTGGACAGTATAAATATAAAATTTTAGCTAAAAATATTCAGTCAAACTAGAGTTACAGCGCTCTGAACACCCCCGCCTCGAAAAAAAGAGCTCCCACTTCCTCCACGATTCCGGCTGATCGGCTTATCTGAAAACGGCGTTTTAATTTGTAGGCTTAAAAGCTCGGAATGACCTATAATCAAATAAATATAAAAAAAATTTGATTTTTGATAGACATTTGAAATAAAAGTTGCAAATTAGGCGTTTTTTTTTTGTTTTTTTGCAATAAAAAAATTGAAGTTTTGAAAATTTTCGATTGATAATAGTTCATTTCATGCGTTTAAATATATTGAATGTGCCCTCAATATATTCAAGTAATTCGTTCCAGCCGTTTCTGAGATACAATGGAGGAAAGTTTGAAAAACACAGTTTTGAGAAAAACGCGTTTAAAGTTTCAAGTCCGTTAAAAACTATTAAAATATCAACTTACTCTCAATCGGCGATGCCTGGTCCATAGAGTATTCTTTCCTCTTCCTCGTGAAACTCTTTTGAAGCAGATTGTTCAGCTCTTGAGTCAATCCTGGCTTGTTTAACATTACTTACGCGCCGCTCAGAACGTAAGATTCGCTTTTCATCCCGTTTCTCAACATACGCTTGGGCTTCGTGACCAACAGGGCATCCCATAATCGACATAACTTTCAAAATACCTTGAAAACCTTCATTAAAGATAATAACTGCTAAGTAGCTGGCAATTTCAACAATTTTGGGCCGCTCAGAACGTAAGATTCGCTTTTCATCCCGTTTCTCAACATACGCTTGGGCTTTATGACCAACAGGGCATCCCATAATCGACATAACTTTCAAAATACCTTGAAAACCTTCACTAAAGATAAAAACTGCTAAGTAGCTGGCAATTTCAACAATTTTGGGACCAGAATAAAGACGTTTAGGAGCAAAAGTCCAAATCAAAGAATTCAAAGATTCGTTATTGTTTTGTGTCTCTGCTCCTAAACAAACTTTGTATAAACGGATATATGAATAAAAGGGAGGCCGGGTATAAAGCCGACGGTACACAATAGGCCCGGGCTCTAACTGCCAACTCAGCGCTCCGAACCGCTCTTTCTTTTACCTGCTGTATCTTTAAAACGACTTCAAATTTCCTAAAATCGCTTTACTACCGTATTCTAGACATGTTAACGAGTAATTTATGAAAAAAAAATCAATTTTTTCAACCCATCACATAGGAAGACCCCCTTAAGTAGTGGTCTGTTATATCTGGGAATAAGTTAATCGACAAAATGTCCCCTTTGATTGATTCCAAATTTAGATTTTTAATTTAAATAATCTAAATAAAATAATGATATAATCTAGAAAATGTTTTATAAATACTAATGAATATAAAATTATGCAGCTAAGACTGGGCCCAATCCGTACAGCCATTTTAACGTTTTACCCCGTATTGTCATCTAGCTATATAAAATGGACATTTTTTTATCATAAATTTGCTTGTTCATATGTACATTTTCAGCATAAGTACATATTGTGATGAATTTCAATGTGTTTATTTTGATTTTCCTTTTTTGCAACCGTGTATCCAAATTAATGGCATCTTTATTATCACCATGACTTGCATATAGTATGCTCGGGAAGTAATTGAAAAAGACCCGATCAATAACAGCATTTGTATCTGAATAACATAAGGAAAAACTGTAAAAAAAATATTATTACCATGTGGAATATGTTAAACTATTTTAATTTTTTCATTGCTAATTAGAATGCTGGAAAAAGGTATTTCTATGCATTAGAAGGCCTATTTGAATGATGAAATCATGTAATATAATGCAAGTTCGTACTGCTGATACTTTCCATACTTCTGTGATATTTGTTGCCTTTTGTGAACTGTGACATTTGTTAAACCCTAAAAATATAAATGTCATGGACCATATAGCTTCAAAACCCATTCTAGCATTGCAATGAATTTGTATTGTAAATAGATTGTGCTGTAAATATTTGTAATGATTATTTCCATATTTAATTAAAATGTACTTATGTTGTTGTCACATGTCATAACTCATAATGCGAACTTTATAAGCAATTTTCAAACAATTCTGTTTTCGAAGATCTTGTATTTGTATGTACACATGATTGAAATTTTTATGAATATGATTTCCAAAATTACTGTTTGTATCATAATCCAACTTTCTTGCTCATATCGCTGTCTATTTTACCTTGCAATAAGTGATTAGACAATAATGTCTATGGTGTCTCTTTCGATGAATTCCAAATTTAGGATCTTAGTTTGAATAGCCTAAATGCAATAATAATATGATTCAGAAAATGTTTTGGTAACACATTATTCACATTAAACCAATAAGTACTTTTACAGCACAGCGTTCGAAATATATAGTATGTGTGTAGTAATGAATGCAAAAGGCAGTGAGCAAACAAATGGTCACTTGAGAATTAAATAAAAACTTTATATAAAATCAAAATAAGCATTTTTCTTAGCATTTAAATACACACACACACACATATATATATATATATATATATATATCAATAATAATTAAATTTTAAAATTAAAAGAATAACAACACTATCTAATCTGTATCAACTTCTAAAAACCATTTGACATATGAGTAGTATTCATCATGCTTATTTATCTATGTATTCATCTATCATTTGAATAATATTTTGAATCAAGTGCTGTTTACAAAAAATTTTCAAACTAAAAATGTAAAGTTTCTACGCGTAAACCTACTGATTAGCACAAATTTTTTAAGACTAAGACTGGCCAAATCGGTTTAGCCGTTTTCGAGTTTTACCGAATCATTTGATCGAGAGCTCAATTTTTATAAATAAGATAATCTATTTAAAATTATTTAGAACATTTATTGATTTTTAATCAATTTAATTACGGTACGGGCAGTTCCAGCAATTTGCCTTAAGGCACGATGCCATGCGCCTCATTAGTTTTTTCAAATTCTTCATTTTTATTTTTTTAGAGAAATAGAGAATATGGTACCTTTACCTTATATTCCGTTGCGTGTTTTGTATTCAGACCTAAACTAGTGGGGCGCATGACATCGTGCCTCAAGGCAAATTGCTGGAACTTCCCGTACCGAAAATTATTTTCTTTTTAAAAAATTAACATTTTTGAAAAAAAAAACTTTTAATTTAAATTACTTTTAAATTAAAGTAATCGTACTGCTTTAACTGCATACAGACGAAATATCGAAACGCGTAAGCACCGCGTCGCGGTCAAACGAATAAACATTGGTACTTATGTCAGAACTTTAAATTAGACACCATATGCACATCAAATTATCAGATATTTAATAGAGCTTTTAACTTAGAAGCTCTATTAAATATCTGATAATTTGATGTGCATATGGTGTCTAATTTAAAGTTCTGACATAAGTACCAATGTTTATTCGTTTGACCGCGACGCGGTGCTTACGCGTTTCGATATTTCGTCTGTATGCAGTTAAAGCAGTACGATTACTTTAATTTAAAAGTAATTTAAATTAAAAGTTTTTTTTTTCAAAAATGTTAATTTTTTAAAAAGAAAATAATTTTCGGTACGGGAAGTTCCAGCAATTTGCCTTGAGGCACGATGTCATGCGCCCCACTAGTTTAGGTCTGAATACAAAACACGCAACGGAATATAAGGTAAAGGTACCATATTCTCTATTTCTCTAAAAAAATAAAAATGAAGAATTTGAAAAAACTAATGAGGCGCATGGCATCGTGCCTTAAGGCAAATTGCTGGAACTGCCCGTACCGTAATTAAATTGATTAAAAATCAATAAATGTTCTAAATAATTTTAAATAGATTATCTTATTTATAAAAATTGAGCTCTCGATCAAATGATTCGGTAAAACTCGAAAACGGCTAAACCGATTTGGCCAGTCTTAGTCTTAAAAAATTTGTGCTAATCAGTAGGTTTACGCGTAGAAACTTTACATTTTTAGTTTGAAAATTTTTTGTAAACAGCACTTGATTCAAAATATTATTCAAATGATAGATGAATACATAGATAAATAAGCATGATGAATACTACTCATATGTCAAATGGTTTTTAGAAGTTGATACAGATTAGATAGTGTTGTTATTCTTTTAATTTTAAAATTTAATTATTATTGAATATATATATATATATATATATATATGTGTGTGTGTGTGTATTTAAATGCTAAGAAAAATGCTTATTTTGATTTTATATAAAGTTTTTATTTAATTCTCAAGTGACCATTTGTTTGCTCACTGCCTTTTGCATTCATTACTACACACATACTATATATTTCGAACGCTGTGCTGTAAAAGTACTTATTGGTTTAATGTGAATAATGTGTTACCAAAACATTTTCTGAATCATATTATTATTGCATTTAGGCTATTCAAACTAAGATCCAAATTTGGAATTCATCGAAGAGACACCATAGACATTATTGTCTAATCACTTATTGCAAGGTAAAATAGACAGCGATATGAGCAAGAAAGTTGGATTATGATACAAACAGTAATTTTGGAAATCATATTCATAAAAATTTCAATCATGTGTACATACAAATACAAGATCTTCGAAAACAGAATTGTTTGAAAATTGCTTATAAAGTTCGCATTATGAGTTATGACATGTGACAACAACATAAGTACATTTTAATTAAATATGGAAATAATCATTACAAATATTTACAGCACAATCTATTTACAATACAAATTCATTGCAATGCTAGAATGGGTTTTGAAGCTATATGGTCCATGACATTTATATTTTTAGGGTTTAACAAATGTCACAGTTCACAAAAGGCAACAAATATCACAGAAGTATGGAAAGTATCAGCAGTACGAACTTGCATTATATTACATGATTTCATCATTCAAATAGGCCTTCTAATGCATAGAAATACCTTTTTCCAGCATTCTAATTAGCAATGAAAAAATTAAAATAGTTTAACATATTCCACATGGTAATAATAATTTTTTTACAGTTTTTCCTTATGTTATTCAGATACAAATGCTGTTATTGATCGGGTCTTTTTCAATTACTTCCCGAGCATACTATATGCAAGTCATGGTGATAATAAAGATGCCATTAATTTGGATACACGGTTGCAAAAAAGGAAAATCAAAATAAACACATTGAAATTTATCACAATATGTACTTATGCTGAAAATGTACATATGAACAAGCAAATTTATGATAAAAAAATGTCCATTTTATATAGCTAGATGACAATACGGGGTAAAACGTTAAAATGGCTGTACGGATTGGGCCCAGTCTTAGTTGCATAATTTTATATTCATTAGTATTTATAAAACATTTTCTAGATTATATCATTATTTTATTTAGATTATTTAAATTAAAAATCTAAATTTGGAATCAATCAAAGGGGACATTTTGTTGATTAACTTATTCCCAGATATAACAGACCACTACTTAAGGGGGTCTTCCTATGTGATGGGTTGAAAAAATTGATTTTTTTTTTCATAAATTGCTCGTTAACATGTCTAGAATACGGTAGTAAAGCGATTTTAGAAAATTTGAAGTCGTTTTAAAGATACAGCAGGTAAAAGAAAGAGCGGTTCGGAGCGCTGAGTTGGCAGTTAGAGCCCGGGCCTATTGTGTACCGTCGGCTTTATACCCGGCCTCCCTTTTATTCATATATCCGTTTATACAAAGTTTGTTTAGGAGCAGAGACACAAAACAATAACGAATCTTTGAATTCTTTGATTTGGACTTTTGCTCCTAAACGTCTTTATTCTGGTCCCAAAATTGTTGAAATTGCCAGCTACTTAGCAGTTTTTATCTTTAGTGAAGGTTTTCAAGGTATTTTGAAAGTTATGTCGATTATGGGATGCCCTGTTGGTCATAAAGCCCAAGCGTATGTTGAGAAACGGGATGAAAAGCGAATCTTACGTTCTGAGCGGCCCAAAATTGTTGAAATTGCCAGCTACTTAGCAGTTATTATCTTTAATGAAGGTTTTCAAGGTATTTTGAAAGTTATGTCGATTATGGGATGCCCTGTTGGTCACGAAGCCCAAGCGTATGTTGAGAAACGGGATGAAAAGCGAATCTTACGTTCTGAGCGGCGCGTAAGTAATGTTAAACAAGCCAGGATTGACTCAAGAGCTGAACAATCTGCTTCAAAAGAGTTTCACGAGGAAGAGGAAAGAATACTCTATGGACCAGGCATCGCCGATTGAGAGTAAGTTGATATTTTAATAGTTTTTAACGGACTTGAAACTTTAAACGCGTTTTTCTCAAAACTGTGTTTTTCAAACTTTCCTCCATTGTATCTCAGAAACGGCTGGAACGAATTACTTGAATATATTGAGGGCACATTCAATATATTTAAACGCATGGAATGAACTATTATCAATCGAAAATTTTCAAAACTTCAATTTTTTTATTGCAAAAAAACACAAAAAAAACGCCTAATTTGCAACTTTTATTTCAAATGTCTATCAAAAATCAATTTTTTTTATATTTATTTGATTATAGGTCATTCCGAGCTTTTAAGCCTACAAATTAAAACGCCGTTTTCAGATAAGCCGATCAGCCGGAATCGTGGAGGAAGTGGGAGCTCTTTTTTTCGAGGCGGGGGTGTTCAGAGCGCTGTAACTCTAGTTTGACTGAATATTTTTAGCTAAAATTTTATATTTATACTGTCCAAATATGTGTTAATAAATAATAAAAAACTTTAAGCTCTAAATATTTACTGGTCGTAGAAAAAAAATCCTAAAATATCCCTAAAAAACAGGCCGTCACATAGGAAGACCCCCTTAAATAAAAAGTTTCGATTGATAATATAACTTTGGAACACACACCTGTAAAAATGTCAATGCACAAAATTATAAATTCTCTGTAATAAAATATTTTGAAAATTGATTACAATGCTCGCATTCAATTAAATTTATCGACAGTTCGGGTACTAGAACAAGTATAACAAAAAAATGATTCACTACAATTTTGAAGACCTACAATTTTGAAGAAATCCCTTCCAAACGATATGTCAAAATCCAAGCATTTTAGACATTGTCAGGTATCGCTCATGTTTTAATTAAACACTCTACAAATTGAAAAAGATGAAAAACTTCAACATTCATTGGATAATGCAATGTATAATATAATTCACTAATGGTTATTTTCTATTGATTTTGAAGAATAAACTGGAATTTTTTTTTATGAAGTCATCGAAGAATGGGTTGTAATATATGAAGGAGTTAATAAAGTCCACCACCAATATCTCAAAAATCAGTAAAGTTTAGCATCGTTCAACAACAATATTTGAAAGTAGAGGAGAAAAGATGTATAACCAGCTATAACCTTGATTCTTATGACTGCTATTGGGAGATAAACGGTAATCTTTAAAAATCCATAACGAAAGTATTTCCTTTTATTGTTATTTTTTTCAATAGCAATTGTTTTGTCAACACAAACAGAAAGTTTTTGGAATTATTTTATTCGGATGCTTATTTCTTTCAAAAACTGACATTTTTTGTATATTTAGCTCTGTATCTTCAAAATGGGCCTGCCTTTGCCAAAAACTAATAACCACTTCTCCCAATCATTACTAATTGAATGTTTTTAGTAATTTAAATCGAATTCTCCGTTCTCTCAAAAACTCGATTTTTATTTTCTGCACTATTTGCTTTTATCTCCGAAACGACTGGACCTACCTTTGCCAAAAACTAATCAGCGCATCCTTCTATCAATAGGAATCGAATGTTTTTGAATCATTCAAATCGGTTGATCCGTGTGCCCAAAAACGTAAACAAAAAAATGCGGGCACACAAAACACACACACGCATTCATTTTTTGAGGTATGCCAAAATGTTCAGAAACCTTCAAAACGTCGAGAAATGCAAAAAATTTCTTTTCGATTTTCGGCCCATTACTATAATTACCCTAGGGGAAGTTAAAAAATGTTTTATTATAAAATTTACATATTAACTTTCGATTGAAACAAAAAAATCAAATACCCAATCGAACAAAAGTACCACTGTTCTATTCTATAGATTAAACTTGTAAAGTTATTATAAAACAAAGTTTTGCTTCTTAGAATTCATTTATAACTAGTGATTTAAGGCATTGTACCTTGAGGCAAATTGCTGAAGCTTCCCGTTCACTTAAATTTTAAAATTTTAAAATTTCAGTGAAAAATTTTGAAAAAAAATTATTTTCTTGAGAATCTAAATTTTTTTCGAATATTTTGTTTTTTTTTAAACGATTGTGCGGCATGGCTGTTTTACAGACGAAATATCAAAGCACGTATGACAGTTAAACATTTTAAATATTGGTACGGATCCCATAGAAATGTAAACATAATTTGTACTTTTTTATTAAAGTTTCTATAAAATATTTGAAAATTTGATGGGGATGTGTACTATGATAATCTTTGACCGCTAAATAGCATTCCTTTTTTTCTCATTGTCATCTGCGCAACCGATGGATCAGCCTACCCAAAAATGTAATCTTCTGTTAATAGAAATGATATGTTTATTGAAACATTTAAATTGGACGCTCCGCTCTCACAAAATGTCATTTTTTGTACTTTTTTCCTCGTACCTTCGAAACGTCTAAACCTGCCTTTGCTAAAAACTAATCAGCATGCCTCTAAATCAATTGCATTATGATGTTTTTGAAGAATTGAAATCGTTTTATTCGTTCTCCCTTAAAGTCGTTGACAAAAAATTGTATCGGGACATCATACAAACACACACAAATACATCCACTTTTTTCGAAGATAAACCAAAATTTTCAGGCGGTTTCGAAACGTAAAGATATGCAAAATAATATTATTTTAGATTTTTTGCGATTACTATAACTTCATTATTCATTTACCCAGTTAAGTTCAAAATAATCGGTATTTCGCTAAACCACGAGATTATCCTTAATTAAAATTAAAAATTTGCAATTATGTGACATTAACGGTGTGTGCACAAATTATTATTATATTAATATTAAAGTAATTTTTACACCTATCATGCACCTATTCATACCAAAATGGCGGTGTAAAGTTTAGTGTATAATACGTGAGAAATGTTTCACATTTACTGCTTAGGTCAATGAGATTTTACGTTATTAACATCCGGTAAAAGGTAAGTTACAGAAAAATTGAGGATAAATATTTTTAAATAAATCTACGTTTCAAATCCTTAATTTAGCATACCATAGAAATAATGGATGTATGTATGTGTGCGTGTATGTATATGTGTATATGTATGTGCGGATACAATTTTTGTGCTCGTATTCAGCGATCGATTTCTCTTGATAATATATTTAAGTAAAGGCAGGCAAAAATCTGGATCTGGTAGAGTTGTTATGAAGTTTTCTGGCGAGCAAGTTTGGGTGATCAGCTAGATGAATTTTATATTTGTGTGAGAAAGCAAATATTTCATCCTTGACTGTGCTAGTGTCTGTATCTTTGTGTATTAACCAATTTGGACCATATTTTGGTGCTTTCAAAAGTTCTTTTAATAATTTGTTTAAAAATCTTTATTTTAGAAATTTAATTTAGAAGTTGAACCCCATAACTATATTCCGTATGTCCAGATTGGTTTAATGATAGCTTTATATAGATAAATTTTATTACGTGTGTCCGGTTTTGATTTCTGCCCGATGAACCAATAATATCTTCTTCTCGTTCTTTCAAGCTGCTTCCTCTTTTTGCGTGCTCTTTTGAAGTTAGTTTTGATTCAGGTATAAGCTTAAATAATTCACTATATCTGTTTGTTCTATAACTTTGTTATTGAGCCTTATTGCATGACAAGTCCCTTTTCGGAGAGTGAAAGTGATATATTTAAACTTGCTGCTGTTAACTTTATTCTCCACATGCTTGACCATTTTTATATCACGTGAAGATCACGTGACGTGTTGCCAGAATGCCCGGTGTTGTGCGTTTATAGAGTCAACAAAATGTCTCACATTTCAATTAATATATAATGACTAGTGGGGCGTATGACATCGTGTCTTAAGGCATAATGCTGGAACTTCCCGTAAAACGAAATCGTCGAAACATTTGTATCCGCACACACACGCACAAACATACATCCATTTCTTCTAAGGTATGCTAAAATGTTCAGAAACCTTTGAAATATGAAGATATATAAAAACTTTCATTTTCGATTTTTTGCGATTACTATAACATACCCTACGGGAAGTTAACCAGATTAAACCTGTATGGAATCAAACAACAGATCAACCCAAAACTGCAAAGAGCCGTTATTGGATCGAGCAAATATAGCAAGATAGAGAAGGTGGCTAAGAAGGTCAGACCAACATATTCACAACGGAAAAGACATCATTGCGTCCTCAAAAAAGTATCAAAATACCTTTTACAATTTCAAAAAAAAACCATAACATCATTTGAATCATTAAAAATAGACGTCAAAATCCAAACCAGATTTTCGGCCCTTTCATCAAGTAAGCCCCCTCCAATATTTATTTACGGAGTTGAAGATATTTATGATAATTAATTAAATTAAATAATTCTTAGACGTTTAGCTAATAATATAATTAAAATTACAAGTAATTCTGTAAACCATTTTCGAGCATTATCCAGACATCTAAAAAAAACTAACGCCGTTTATCATACATATCAATCAAAAAAAGAAAAAGCTTACAGGTATGTGCTCAAATATGTACACTTCTTCACAAGCACAGATTCAATTAAATTAGAATCATCAAAACACAGACATGTCGTATGTAACATACTTAATAGTATGCATAGAATAACAAAAGAACCCCTAAATATGTTTTTCGTAGATTTCGAACGAAGCAAAAACAACAAAAATATTTATAAATTATTCAACCGCATAATACGAGTCAAACCGCCGAATAAGAGTTATGGAATCGAACAACGCGGTTACTCTTGTAGATCAAAAATAAATTCAAAGGTGCCAGAACAAATTCTACGTATCATAGCCAATGTGCCTTGGTATATTTTTAACTTTGGCCTGCATAAGGAATTGAAAATCTCAACAGTAAACGAAATGATCAAAATTAGAAGTTCATTGATGCAACACACAAATCCTGCTATTCAAGCAATTCATAAACTGTTAAAAAAACTCAACAAGAAAAATACCAAATTACCGGTATTTTTATATCAATACCGGTAACTTCCCGTACCGCAATTCAAAATTCGAGTAATTAAAAATAATCAATAATAATAATCAATAAAAGTTGATCAATGATTTGAAACTTTTAATAGAATTTCGAACCATATTAAATAATTTTATCTTAAATCATTTATTTTGAAATATTTTGGAAATTCTGAACTTTTTTCAAAGCAATCGCACTGCTTTAACTGCATAAAGATGAAATATCAAGCGCGTAAGCGCCGCGTCGTCGTCTAACGAGTAAACATTGGTACGAAACCCATAGGAATGTAAACAAAATTTATACTTATTGTTAAAATCTCTATAAAATATCTGATAATTTGAAGTGAATATGTCTAATGTTCATTTTTGACCGCCAAATGGCTCATTTTTTCCTTTTTCCTCCATATCTCCAAAGTCGTTCAACCTACCTTTCCAAAAATTTGAACAGTTCTTCATTTAGTCAATACAAATAAAATGTTTTTTGAAATACAATTTCTCATAGATTCACTTTTCTGTTTGCAATAAAGTGCAATACAATTTCTTATAGATTCTGGATCAGTTTTATCCATTTTACCAGCCCATAAGTTCGCCAATGGTCATGCCAAGGAAGAACTAGTTTTGTTTGCAGCAAACTCTAGCAGAATTTCCACATATGGCAAGAGAACTCTGGAGCTGGATTTATCACTACGCAGAAGCTTTAACTGGCAGTTTGTTGTTGCCGATGTAGCCACAGCCATAATAGGAGCCGATTTCTTAAGCAACTACAAATTAATAGACTTGAAGGGCAGAAGATTGATTGATTCGACCACAGGCCTTACATCTGATGGAAAGGTACTCAAGGCACAGCAATTCAACATCTCCACTGTCAACCCGGCAGAGCCTTTCAAGGATTTACTGGCACAATACATTGAAATAACAAAGCTACAGGTAACCACCAATATTAAATTATGTGATTTTTTCCACAGGATAACCACAACAGGTCCACCATTAGCTACCAGATTCAGGAAGATCTTCAGAGAAAAGGCTGTTGCAGCCAGGTCCGAGATACAAGATCTCCTGAACAGGGGCATTTTGACGCCTTCCAACAGTCCGTGGGCAAGCCCTATTCACATAGTTCTATGGCGTCTCCCTACACCTAGCGGCGAGAGTAACAACCAGAAACGCCAATACCAACTTCATAGACACGTTGCGTGTGAAGAACGTCGCAAACTGTCAAGTTGGCGACGGCGCATCGTGCAACACTTGCGTGGGCTCGAGGGATGCGAAAAATGCAATCTCACTCTCTTGTGCATCAAGCTTGGAAGAGTGAAAATAAAACCTAACCTAAATACACTTTATATCAGTGAGATGCTTTATACTTGTTTTGTTATTATAAATTAAACTTATATACACGTTATTCAGTTCTTTTAATTATAAATATAAATTATATATAGACCCAACATCTATATAATTGGTGACCGCGACTGAGAAAACACGTGGCTGAATTCTGATCTTGATACTACAAGCGAGGTATACTATATCATTAATAATGTCTTCACCCGCAAACACTGAAGCCTCACTAGATCTAAATCGATCGCTCATCGATTTTGACGAAACTCAAGTTCGCACGCCATGTGCGAGCAACTCCAACCAAGTGAACAATGATTTAAAAACGGAACAAATTTACAACGTGGGCAGGCATACAATAACCCCGTTCATGGAAGATGCTCCTGATCTATGGTTCCTGTTGATTGAGACAGAGTTTCTTGGAGATAAGATCAAATCCGACCATGCGAAGTACACGGCGGTATTGCGTGCTCTGGACAGGTCTACTTTACACCTGGTAAGCGATGTGTTGCGAAATCCGCCAACCGAAAATAAATACAACACGTTGAAGAGCATAATCCTAGACCGAGTATCCGAGTCGAGGTCAAAGCAAGTAGACAAATTGTTAACAAACGTTGTCCTAGGTGACAAAAAGCCATCCCAGCTACTACGGGAAATGATTGACCTGGCTCGGAGTGAAATCTCGGAGGATATCATCCATAAACTTTGGTTGGACAGACTCCCACAACACATCCGGCCTCTACTGCTTGTATCGAAAAACATTGGGCTACAAGCCATTGGCGAGATGGCAGACAGGCTTGTAGATACTTGTGGACTGCCATCATCGGTGATGGCCACAGCGAGCAGAGCACCTGAACCAAGAAGTGACCGCACCCAAGAAATTCTGCTTGCCATGATGCAGAAACTAAATGCCTTGACGACAGAAGTGGAGAATTTAAAACATAGCAGAGAACATGACGAGAGAAGCAGGACCAGAAGTCACTCCAGGCACAGGAGAGGGAGATCAAAGACGCCGTCCAAATCACAGCTATGCTTTTACCATAGCAGGTTTGGAGAGAAGGCTACCAAATGCATAGAACCCTGTTTGGTTAAGACTCTCCTGAAGCCGGAAAACTAAAGTCACCATCAACACCAGGAGCAAGTAATGATGGTGATATTAATTCTGTCTGTCCAGAGCTCCGACTATGTGTGACAGACAGAAAAACACGGATAAATTTTCTTATAGACTCTGGCTCCGTTCTCTCGATTCTTCCAGCTAGCAAGTTTGCAACCGGTCGTGCCAAGGAAGAGATTGTTCTGTATGCAGCCAATTCCAGCCGAATATCCACCTATGGAAAGCGGATTCTCGAGCTGGACCTTTCGCTGCGCAGACCCTTCACTTGGCAATTCACAGTAGCAGACGTGGCAACAGCCATAATCGGTGCAGACTTGCTAAGCTACTACAATCTACTAATAGACCTGAAAGGCAAAAGACTAATTGATTCAACGACAGGCTTAGCCTCTGATGGCAAAGTGCTGAAGACCCAGAACATTAACATTTCCACAATTAACCCACACCAACCTTTCAGGAGCTTACTAAACAAATATATAACAATCACTAGAACGCCACAGAGACTAACAATTAAACCATCTCCTTTCGCACACAGGATTACCACAACAGGTCCACCAGTTGCTGCCCGGTTCAGGAAGATTTTTGGCGAAAAAGCATCAGCTGCAAAAGCCGAGATACAAAATCTCCTGAACAGGGGCATCTTGAGACCTTCAAGCAGTCCGTGGGCAAGTCCAATACATATGGTATCAAAAAAGGATGGATCTTATAGACTCTGTGGTGACTATAGAAAACTTAATTCAAGCACGCAACCAGACAAATATCCTCCTCCACTAATCAGTGATGTTTTTACAAACCTGCACAATAAAACAATTTTTTCAACAATAGATCTTGCAAAAGCGTATCATCAGGTGCCGATGCATGAAGAGGACATACAGAAGACTGCCATCATAACTCCATGGGGATTATATGAGTACCTCTGCATGCCTTTTGGACTGAAGAATGCCACTCAGACATTCCAGCGCTACATAAACCACATATTCCAAGACATTGACTTTGTGTTTATATATGTGGATGATATTCTGGTTATGTCTGAGAACATGGAGCAACACCATCGCCACCTGCAGATAGTTTTTGAGCGTTTGCAAGAACATTCTCTAACCATCAACACCAACAAATGCGTCCTAGGCAAGTCCCAAGTAGATTTTCTGGGTTATAAGCTCAGTGAGAAAGGCTATTCTCCAGCTACAGACCGGGTGGACAAGATTTTGAACTTCCCACAGCCAACAACGGTTCTGGAACTGCGTAGGTTTCTGGGAATGCTGAATTATTACAGGAAATCAGTCCCAAAAGCAGCCAAACTGCAAGCACCGCTGAACAGTTACCTACATAGTTCAGTCAAGAAGGATAAAACCCCTATCACTTGGAACCCAGAATCTCTGCAAGCCTTTGAGGATGTAAAGAATGCTCTTGCAAACGCCGCTTTACTTCATTATCCAGCTGCTGCAACAAATATATGTTTGGTAACAGATGCGTCAACAACAGCCATTGGAGCCACTCTGGAGCAGGAAGAAAATGGTGCATGGCACCCTATAGGTTTCTACTCCAGAAAGCTCACATCCACGGAACAGAGGTATTCAACATATGATCGCGAGCTTTTAGGCATCTTTGCGGCCATAAAATATTTTGAATACCTGCTGGAAGGTAGGCATTTCATTATCAAGACAGACCACAAACCCATCACATATGCATTTCAGCAGAGACCTGAAAAGGCGTCGGACAGACAGCGTAGGCAATTGGAATACATATCCCAGTTCTCTACTGAAATTGTGTATGTGAAAGGTGAAGAAAATGTAGTGGCAGATACATTATCAAGAATTAACACTATTGAAATGCCTACCAGACTGTCGGCTAAACAAATATGTATAGAGCAAAGCTTGGATCCAGAAATGCAGGAGCTGCTTGGTGGAGAAACTTCTCTTAGATTACATAAATTAACATTGGATGGTTTTCCGATCTATTGTGTAATTGAGTCAAACTTTGTTAAACCTTATCTCCTACAGAGCCTCCGCAAAACTGCATTCGACGTAGTCCATGGTATTTCTCATCCAAGCATCAGGACTACATCGAGGGAAGTACGCAGCCGGTATGTTTGGCCTGGAATTGGAAAGGATGTTGCTACTTGGACTCGTCAATGCATATCCTGTCAAAAGTCCAAGATCCATAAACATAATCATTTCAATCCTTTGCACATCCCTATTCCTGATGAAAGATTCTCTCATATTCATATTGACATAATTTCCTTACCCAATACTAATGGTTTTCCTTACTGCTTAACAATTATTGACAGATTTACAAGATGGCCGGAAGCCATCCCACTGAGAGACATCACAGCTGAGACAGTCACGCAAGCATTGTTTACGTGCTGGATTTCCAGATTTGGTACACCAACTACAATAACATCAGACCAAGGCACGCAGTTTGAGTCATCTCTCTTCAAGTCCTTGGCACAGGCAGTTGGTGCAAGGAAAGCACGTACGACAGCATACCACCCTCAAGCAAATGGATTGGTAGAACGTTGGCACAGAACCCTAAAAGCTGCACTGATGTGTTCTTCTGAACCGTGGATCAAGACACTACCACGTACTACTTGGTCTACGGAATTCATTCAAAGAAGACATCAAGACATCAGCAGCAGAGATGGTTTACGGAACCACATTGAGACTTCCAGGTGATTTTTTCAATACATCTAATAACTCACAGAATCCACAGGTCTTTCTAGAGAATCATCGCCGAATCATGTGTGCATTGAAACCAACTCCAACAGCCCACCACAACAAATCCAAGATTTTCATTTTGAAAGATATGGGCACATGCACACATGTATTCCTCAGAGCAGATCATGTACGAAAGCCCTTGGAACCACCTTACAGAGGACCCTATGAAATACTTGAGCGAGTTTCTGATAGGATTTACAAACTTCGCATTAATGGGGCCGCAAAGAACTTCGCTGTTGAAAGGCTAAAACCAGCATATATAAATAAAACAGATGCAGATTACGAATCACTTTCTCAACCACTTCATAGACATCCCTGGGAGTCATCAAAGGAACCTACAAAGAAAACAATCAAAAAGAAAGTTGCGTTCAATATTTGACAACACACATTTAACCTTATTTCTATTCTGACAGATAGCTAACCTTCATCTTGGGGGGAACGATATGGCGTCTCCCTACACCTAGCGGCGAGAGTAACAACCAGAAACGCCAATACCAACTTCATAGACACGTTGCGTGTGAAGAACGTCGCAAACTGTCAAGTTGGCGACGGCGCATCGTGCAACACTTGCGTGGGCTCGAGGGATGCGAAAAATGCAATCTCACTCTCTTGTGCATCAAGCTTGGAAGAGTGAAAATAAAACCTAACCTAAATACACTTTATATCAGTGAGATGCTTTATACTTGTTTTGTTATTATAAATTAAACTTATATACACGTTATTCAGTTCTTTTAATTATAAATATAAATTATATATAGACCCAACATCTATAGTTCCCAAAAAGAATGGCACATTCAGAATGTGTGGAGACTAAGGAGGCTGAACGCAAACACGCTGCCTGACAGGTATCTGCACCTTTAATACAAGATGTTTTTAATAGTCTTCATCAGAAAGCAGTATTTTCTACAATAGACTTGGAAAAAGCTTACCACCAAGTACACATGCATGAAGAGGATATTAAAAAGACTGCAATTATCACACCATGGGGACTCTTCGAGTATCTACGTATGCCATTTGGACTCAAAAACGCTGCCCAGACATTCCAGAGGTTTATCAATCACATATTCCAAGATTTCAATTTTGTTTTTATTTATATAGACGACATCCTGGTAATGTCGACTGATATGAATGAACACCGTCGTCATCTTCAATTGGTACAGGAATATTCTCTTATAATCAACTTAGAGAAATGCGCCTTTGGAAGAGATGAAGTAAACTTCCTCGGTTACAAACTGAGTGCTGCAGGATATTCTCCTTCACCAGACCGAGTAGAGAAAATTATTAATTATCCAAAACCTTCGACAGTTATAGAACTCAGAAATGGGCATGGTAAACTATTACCGTAAATCAATACCCAAAGCAGCAAATATACAAGCACCACTTTATGAGTATTTGAAGTCCTCAGTTAAAAACGACAAGATTCAAATTGAATGGAATGACAATTTATTATCAGCATTCAGCAAGCTGAAGGAAGCTTTAGCAAATGCAACTCTTCTTCATTTTCCTTCAAGCATAGCAAATATTAATTTAATTACAGATGCATCTACAACAGACATTGGAGCAACTCTGGAGCAGGAAGAAAATGGCGCATGGCACCCTATAGGTTTCTTTTCCAGAAAGCTCACATCTACTGAACAGCGATATTCAACTTACGATCGCGAGCTACTAGCCATCTTTGCGGCTTTAAAGTATTTTGAATATCTTCTAGAAGGAAGGCACTTTGTAATCAAGACAGACCACAAGCCAATCACACATGCATTTCAACAGAAATTAAAGAAGGCTTCAGATCGTCAGCGACGGCAGCTAGAATATATATCACAGTTCTCCACTGATTTTATATATGTGAAGGGTGATCAGAACGTTGTTGCTGATGCGTTGTCCAGGATCAATGCCATCAAAGTTAACCGCAGAGGAAATTTTGCAAGAACAGAACAAGGACGTTGAAATGCAAACTATATTGAACGGCAACACCTCTCTTAATCTTCAAAAATTGACATTAGGGGGCTATCCAGTTTATTGCAACAGGCAAGATAATTTTGTGAAGCCCTACCTTCCGCAAAGTCTTCGCAGAATTGCTTTTGACATTGTACATGGAAATGCACACCCAAGCATAAGGATTACTTCAAGTTGCGAAGAAGGTATGTGTGGCCTGGGATTGGTAAAGACGTCACCATGTGGGCACGTCAATGCATTCCTTGCCAAAAATCCAAAATACACAAACAAAATCACCTCACTCCTATCCATATTCCTATTCCTGAAAACAGGTTTTTGCATATTCACATCGACATAATTAAATTACCTAATATTAATGGATATCCTTATTGCCTAACAATCATCGACAGATTTACAAGGTGGCCAGAAGCTATTCCTCTAAAGGACATTTCTGCAGACACGATTGTCCAAGCCCTATTTTCAAACTGGATATCAAGATTTGGTACACCATGTGTGATAACATCCGACCAAGGATGCCAGTTTGAATCAGCTATATTCAAATCATTAATGGATGCAATAGGTGCTAAGAAAATACGGACAACGGCATATCACCCTCAGTCCAATGGTCTGGTTGAACGCTGGCATAGAACTCTGAAAGCAGCTTTAATGTGCTCTCCTGAGCCCTGGATTAAAGTATTACCTGTAGTCTTACTACACGTTCTTCATACAAAGAAGACCTTAAAGCATCTCCTGCTGAGATGGTTTATGGAACCACATTAAGACTACCAGACGAGTTTTTCACATCTAAAGAACTGTCATCTGATCCACAAGCATTTCTGGACTGTCATAGAAAAATAATGCGTGCTATTAAACCTACTGCCACAGCTCATCATAATAAAGCCAATATGTTTGTACTCAAGGACATGAATACATGCACGCATGTATTTGTCAGGGCAGATAATATTCGAAAACCACTTGAGCCTCCATATAGTGGACCATATAAAATCATAGAAAGAATTTCATACAAAGTGTACAACATTTTTATGGATGGAACTAATAAAAGCATATCGGTTGACAGATTAAAGCCAGCATATACGGTTAAAACAGATAACAGTCAACCAAGCACATTACAAGAATTCAAACCACATCTATTGGAGTTAACTATGGTCTCTCCAAGAAAAACCAATTCGAAAAAAGTCTCCTTCAAATTATAATAATTCAATTTATTTATTTCTAATGGATACTTCTTCTTCTTTTGGAGGGGAGTGATATAGCGGAATCAACACGCAATGATATAGCGGAATCAACAAGCCCACATGACACATGTCAGTTGATTGACGCAAATCGATCATCATATCAAGCAAGCGATAGCGAGCGCATGGGATTAAAAATACGATCGAAAAATATGATCTCGCGTTTTTAAAAACGATCTAAAAATATATCGCGTTTTTCATCGAACATTTTGTCGGGATCAATATTGATATTAGATTTTATGTAATATCAGTTACTTTATTAATTGAGATATAAATTGAGTCTACATCAAATTATTGCGATTTCATTTAAAGAATTAATTAATAAATAATATATGGCTCACTAGCGCCAATTATTGCGATTTCATTTAAAGAATTAATTAATAAATAATATATGGCTCACTAGCGCCATATATATATATATATATATATATATATATATATATGTATATGTGTACGTGTTTGTACATGTATATCATATATATATATATATATATATGTTTGTTTATGTGTATATTTATGTATATATATTACGCTTTTGTATGTTTGTATATATTTTTTTTTACATTTCATTTTTCTTGTTTATCTATCTGTTTAGTTGTAATTGTTATTGTTATAATTATATTACTTATATCTATAGTTCTTTTTCCAATTTCTGTCATTTTTTCCTAGTTTATATTAATTTTTCAATGTTCATTCTGTAGATCCACTGATGATGACAAAAAAGCCTATGTCGAAACGTTTGGAAAAATTAAAGATTAACTTCAAAACATCAAAGCTAACTTCTTCAACATATATATATATATATATATATATATATATTAGGGTGGGCCGAATCATTATAGAAGTAAAATTAAGCGATATGGGCACCTTTTCATATGAAATATATGTGTTATTTAAATGAATTTTGACTTCAAAACCATATATCGCAAATAACTCTTTAGCCAGCGAAATTTTCAATAAAATACTGTTTTTAATAAGTTAATATATTAATTTAGGCATGTGAATAATTCCAATTGTAAGTTATATTTCTTTTAATAGTTTGTACGGGGGTTTTTAAATCGGGTTTAGTTTGTTGTTATTTATTTCCATCAGAGTGCGCTAGTATTTTTTTATAATAATTCTCGAACTTTCGAAAAGAATATATTAATGTGGAAAATTCGCATAAATCTTCATTCAGTTCTCCAGTTAGACGTGAAGTATCAATGGCGAATTCTTATTTAAATTCAGGCGCAAGTGCTAGTAATTTGAATCATATGCGCTCGCATGATCAAATTACATTTGGGGAAGCAAAAGAATTTACTGGTGTAAATCTTCCGACAAGTATGGAAATTATCAGGTATTATTTTTATTTGGCCGAAGAATCAAAAAAACAAAATAAAATGTTTTCATATAAAACATTTACTCCAAATGTGGTAACGAAATTGATTCAGACGTGGGAAAAAATTGATATTCCAATTATGGAGAAACGAAGTATCGCTAGAAAATTGAACCGATTGATTGATAAATATAAAAGTACAAATAAAAGCAAGTCTACCCAAGCATCATTTCAGGAGTTTGTAGAATCCACGAAAGAATTATTTTATATTGGAAAATGCAAATGCGATTTGCGAAGATTACTGTGTTCTTGTGGATTGATCCCAAAACATTTACAAGCGTTTATGATGGATCAACATAATGAGAGGAAATCTACGATACCAGAATATATTATAAAAATTGAAGATGAAGTATCAGAATCTACAATAACTAGCAATATTACTCCAGGTGAGACATATACTCCAGATGTTGATTTTGATTTTAAAAGCAGTTCGGAAAGTTTACAAAATACTTCTCATATAAAACGTGGTCCATATAGTCGAAGATATAAGGCTCCAAGCTATGCCTTAATGTGCGACAGATTTGCAATTTCTGATAGAGTTGGGTCTGGCGTGGTGACGGCAATCCTGCGTGACCTGGGCATAACGGATGATTGGGGCAATCCTGTCATTATGGACAAAAATAAAAGCGTTCGCGAGAGGCAGAAAAATAGGCAAGCTCTACACAAACGATATGATTCTTCTGAATTAATAGCATTTTCATTCGACGGCCGAAAAAATGATTCTATTACCATGGAAAAAATCGATAAGAAGTTTCACCCACGAATGATTAAAGAAGCGCATTTAGTTATTTTAAAGGAACCGAATGGCCAATTGTTGGGTTACACAAAATTGGAAAATGAAGATTCGGAAAGTAAAGTAATCAAATTGAACGAGTTTTTCGCCGATAAAGGAATAGCTCTCGATTCTTTGATAGGCATATGTTGCGATGGTGAACCAGCAAATACAGGCGTAAAAAATGGTATTTTACGTCGATTTGAAATTCAGTTAAACAGGCCACTGCATTGGTTTGTGTGTCTTCTCCACTTTAACGAACTTCCACTTCGCCATTTATTTAACTATTTGGAAAAATCATTGACCACTGGACCACGAACA